>NC_061775.1:28147568-28506318 GCF_022458985.1 Mugil cephalus
CGAGGATTCACTGAGCGGCGCTCAAACATACCGTAAGTGCAATTTATATCGCCCTTTTTGGTGTTAAAAGTAGCGAACAAACGCAAAACGGCAGCGCTGTACTTACGTTTGATATCGACGTCCTCCTGGTGTAGCTGAACAGCGTCCGCCATTACGAACTACAGCGACGTACGCAGGAAACGCTTCGACGTCCTTTACGTAAAGTGCGTAATTTTTGGATGTAGTAATGGACAGAAGTCGTCAGAACTCCCCGAGAATTACCTCATTTTTAAGTTTTCTTTATTATTAAAGTCACTTAGTGATAGTTGCGAGCACACTAAACTGGTATAGAGAAAAAAACAAACACTTTATGGATAATTCGGCGAAGTTTATTTTTAACAAATATTAACAAAATGTAAAAATTACAAGATCTGGGAAAATAACTTCTCCAAGTCTTCGAGACTGACAAAGACCGGCTGTATTTACTCTCTTCTGTTTTGTGAGGAATTTTACAGAATTAAATTGGTTAATTAATTAAACGTATACTAAAAGTTTCAGATCGAAATTCAAAGACAATATGTAAATAATCCAAATAACACCTTAATGTGCAGTCCTTGAAGAAATATAGTTAAAATATCCTCTGTTTTGCATCGTGCAATGAATTTGTGCAGATATTAAACTGCGCCTTTCAGTTCATTCATGTTTCAGTGATGACTTTTGATTCATCAGGTTTCCTTTCATTGAAATCGAAACTCAGGCTACAACGACGCAAGCGTGAAACCTCGAACTTCCCTTTTCCTTCCAGATCGACTCGGATCTTGTTCTTTCATTGATGTTTCTTTCATTCGGCTCCTAAAACAGTCTCAAGTCTTGATCTGTTCGTGTGCGTCTCGGTGCCAAAAGAAAAAAGCGTCTGGATCCGGATGAGTTCACCTCAAAACAACAACAACAACAGGCAGAGACGTTACTATCGACAGGAACAGCTGGATGATGAGGTGAGGAGCTTCTTCTTTAATCCATTACTGTTTCTTACAAAGGCTTAGAGACAGAAAATGTTATGAAAAGTATTATAAATGTGATTTATTCTGAGTGAGTTATTCTTTTATTTCATTTCTTTCCTTTTTCTCTCTTTATCATCTCCTGTTCACCCCCCATTTTCTTCCTGCTTAGTTCCACTCAGAATTTCTTAACATTGCACAGTCAGCTTTATTGTGAATTTGGAAATACACTGTATTGCCACAGATATTTGCTTACCATCCAAATGACTGAATTCAGTGAATTCTCTGTGAATCGCAGTGTGGTTCTGTGATAGGATGCCACCTGTGACCAGTCTCTGTCAGTGGTTTTATAACAAAGTGGAAGCCATTGAAGTGTCAGACCTCATCATAGTGAGGTCACAGAGAGTCTCCAGACTTCATGTTTAGCTTCAGACTATCTCCAGAGCAGAGCGCAGACACAGAGCTTCATGAATGGGTTTCCATGGCCCAGAACCTGCATCCCAGCCAAACATCACCACGGTCCATGCAGAGCGTGGTGATGTTTGGACATCTGGAAATCTGATGGACCAGTCTGGATCTGGAGGTTCCCAGGAGAACGCTGCTGGTCTGACTGCACTGGACCGAGGGTGGAGCTTAGTGGAGGGGGCCTATTATACCACTTTCACACTGAAAATACCATGTTGTCACAGGATTTTCTGACCAGGATTGACCCACCTTGGTGGGTTTTCTGACTGCCTGAAGTCACAGGTCTAACCGCTGTGAGAGTTGCCTGCCGGTTTTTGTCCTCCCTCTTGTACGTCATTGTGTTGACGTCATCATTACACAATGACAAGCTGACAAGCTGACTGCACAGTGACAAACGCAAGGCAGGAACAACAACATCATTGGGTTATTTAGCAGGATGATGCAGCATGCGTTTCACACTGAAGGCTAGCCAGGCCGCAAGATTTCTGGGTCGATTGCATGGACATTCGGCCCGGGAAGAAATGCTGTGGCAACCATATCACCACACAGCTGAAAAGACCTGTGACGACCTGTGACAGCGCAGGATTTCGCGCAGTGTGAAAGGAGCTTTTAATTCCAGTGAAAGGAACTCTGGACTCTGAATGCTCCAGCACACCAACAGATTTTTGACAATTGCACGCTCCCAACTTCATGAGAACAGTTTGGAGAAGACCCCCTTCCTGTACGAACATGACTGATCACCAGTGCACAAACAACAACAGTCCTGACCTCAACCCCGTAGAACACCTGGATTAATTAGATGAAGATGTGATGTGAGTCAGACCTTCTCCTCCAACATCAATGTCTGACCTCACAAATGTTCCCATCAACACGCTCCTAAACCATGTTCCTTAAATTCATGTGTGTAGAGGCAGGTGAGAGAATACTTTTGGCAATATAGTGTATATGTGCAATACATACAGAGGAGAAATTTATTTCCTTAAATAACTACAGTGCAACAACTTAAAATGTACTTTAGGGTCCTGAGTGAGTGTGTGCAGGGAGCAGAACAGGGAGAGAGTGGATCTTCCTGACGTCCTGGTGGATGAAGTTCTTGAGTCCTAGAATTGATCTGATGCATGATGAGCTCATCTACTGCTGCCTCTTTATGCTCTTCACTACGTTTTAGAGCAGATTATTTTAACATTATTCTTGTTTTTAATGTTTTTCCATCAGTGCTGCTGAGACTAAGTCGACCCTGGAGTCCAGACTGGACGCCCTGCAGAGCCACTTCACCTGGGACCTGGTCTTTGGAAAGTCCATATTTGTCCGTCTCAGGGACAAACTGAAGGACATCGGTACAGATGAAAGAAACTTCTGGCTGGGTCATGTTTACAACCTGCAGGGGTTTGTCCACTATCACATGGGATTAGTTGAAGAGGCCCGGAGTTTCCTCAGCAAGGCCACCGAGGCTTTCCATCAGATTAGGAAGGGGGACTCAGATGAGGGTCCCTGGTTGTTGGTGAACTATGGGAACCTGGCTTGGCTGCACCACTACCTGGGTGAGGAGGAGGAGAGTGAGTCTTACCTGTCAAAGGTGGACACCCTCATGAAGGAGTACCCATCTCCATCCGAGGCCGAGCTCCACCCAGAGGTCTACGCTGAAAAGGCCTGGACCCTGCTGAACTTTGGCAAAGACGAGAAGAAACAAGCTGCAGATTATTTCCAGAGAGCCATCAGGATGCAGCCGGACGTGGTGGAGTGGCAGACCAGCTATGTCCTGGGGTTGGTGAACGCCTCCAAGCACAAGACGGGCGTGAGCGCCGACCTCTTGGAGAAACTACGAGCAGCAAAGGAGAAGGATCCAGAGAACATGTACCTCGCTGTTCAATGTACTGAGCAAAAAGCAAGGGATGGAAAGGAAAGAAAGGAAGTAGAAGACACAGAGGAGATAAAGGATGAAGCTCGTGAGCTGGCAGAAAAGATTTCAATGAATCCTATCGGCAGCTACAGTGGCATTAAAGCAATACTGAGGCTCTACAAGCAACACTTCTCCTACGATGACGCCATTAATCTGGCAGAGGAGGCTCTGAGGAAGCATCCAGACGATCGCTACCTGAAGAGGTGTGCAGCGCTCTGCTACAGATGGAAGATAATTTTTGACAAGGACACACTCCCAACGCAAGCATGATGGACAGAGCCATCGATCTCCACAGGGACGTGATCTCACTTTATCCCGACTCTGCTCTGGTGAAGAAGATGGACCTCGCTAATATTTACGGAAAGTCAAGTCAGACCATGCACAAAGCAGAGCAGATCTACCAGGAGCTGCTGGATGAGGACATGGAGCTGATGGATAAACAGATGCTCTACAACCGCTACTCCAAACACTTGATGTTCGACCATGTTGACAGCAGCAAGTCAATAGATTATCTCATGAAGGCAGCTGAGATACCTCAACCTTCCTTCTTCCGTGAGAACAGCATCAAAGAGTTGGAGAATATCCTGAGACGAAGAAAGAACCGACGGTGCAACGAGATCCAGGAGTTTCTGGAAAACCTGCAGGACTATGATCCTGTTCAAGCTTTCAATGGAACCAAACTCAAGAACAAAACTGTTTACTTGAAGTAACATCTAATAACAGTAGAATAATGTTTGTAGTAATGTGAATTTTAGACAAAAATGTTGAGCTTCTGCTTTTGTTTTACATCCAAACGTCCCATTAATGTTTTAAATAGATATCTAAAAGCATGTTTTGGTTTGTTCTGGTGACACTTTAACTACTCTTTAACTTTAACTCTAACTAGAGAATAAATAGTGCCGCTGTTACACAATTAAACGATGCACAAATTGCACCTTGATGCACTTAGTTTGCTGCTGATATAAAAAAAAAATCCCGGTAACAATTTACGTGTCTCAATTCAATTCAATCTGACCTTAAACGTAGAGACTGTGTCTGCCTCCTGAACCCAAACTGGGAGCTGATTCCACAGGAGAGGAGCCTGATAGCTGAAGGCTCTACCTCCCATTCTACTTTTAGAAACTCTAGGAACTATAAATAGTCCTGCAGTTTGAAATTGAAGTGATCTGTTGGGATGATATGGTACAATGACAGAGAGTTAGGGTACGATGGAGCTAGGCCTTTCAGGACCTTCTATGTAATGAGGAACTGGAGTAATATGATCTCTCTTGCTAATTCCTGTCAATGTTTTTGCTGCAGCATTTTGAATCAATTGGAGGCTTTTTTAAGAGTATTTGGAGCCAGACAGTAACAAGTTACAATAATCCAGATCTGAAAAACACAAATGCATGAACTAGTTTTTCCGCATCACTCTGGGAAAGGATGCTCCTAATTTTGATGATATTACGAAGGTGAAAGAAAGCAGTCCTGGTCACCTGCTTTATGTGAGAATCAAAGGACATATCCTGGTCAAATATAACACCAAGGTTTTTCACAGTAGTACTGGAGGCCAAGGTAACGCCATCCAACGAAACCAGGTGATTAGATAATGAATCTCTGACATGTTTAGAGCCAAATACAATAACTTTGGGTTTGTCTGCATTTAAAAGTAGAAAATTACAGGTCATCCAAGCCTTTATGTCTTTAAGGCGCTTGGAGTTTAACCAGCTGATAAGTTTCATCTGGTTTCATGGATAAATATAGCTGCGTATCATCTGCGTAGCAATGGAAGTTTATGCATGTATAATGTGAATAATATTGGTCCCAGCACAGAACCCTGAGGAACTCCATAGCTTACTTTTGGAATGGATTTAAAACAGTCTAATTTGATCATGATTTCGAGTCTCTGCAGTAAAATATTGTGATCACTAAGATTGTGTTACAACGTGGGTGAGGTTTTTTCTTGTTTGCATTCTTGTCTCGTGACTTTATTTTGAAATGTAACTCTCCTCTGGTCTTATCTGATTTCTGATTGTTTACATCTGTTGTTTTTTGCCTCCGTCAGGAGTGATTTTTTTGTTCTTTCAATAAAGTCAGTTTCAACCATAACTGTCTCTGTGTCTGAGTCCTGGTCTGACACATCGAGGAGGACTAGTTTAATATGGAGGTGTTAATTAAAGGAAAAACCTCCTTGAATTTAGTAGTTTACCAAATCTAAACAAATATAATAAGAGATCTGGAAAAAGAACTCCTACAACTCTTAGGGACCAACCAAGACTGACTGTATTTTTTTTGTGAGGAATTTTATAGAATTAAATTGATTAGTTGATTAAAAGTATATAAAAAATCTCAAATTTAAGTATTTTCTTATCTTTTTAAACAAACAAATAGTAATTTTAAGACAATATGTAAATAATCCTAATAACACCTTATTGTTCAGTCCTTCAAGAAATATAGTTAAAATATTCTCTCTGCTTTGCATCATGTAATTTATGCCGATATTAAACTACGACTTTAAATCAGGTCTGACTGTTTCAGGGATGACTTTTCATTCTTCAGATTATCGTTCGTCCAAATCGAAACTCAGGCTGCAACGACACGAACGAGGAACCTTGAGCCTCCTTTTCTTTCTTTCTTTCTTTCTTTCTTTCTTTTTTTTTTTTTGACTCGAATCTTGTTCTTTCATTTATCTTTCTTTCGTTCGGCTTCTAAAAAAGTCTCAAGTCTTGATCTGTTCGTGTGCGTCTCGGTGCGCAGCGCTGATCCAAAAGAAAAAAAGCATCTGGATCCAGAAATAATAACACCTTAATGTGCAGTTCTTAAAAAATATAGTTAAAATATTGTCTCTGTTTTTAAATCATGCAATACATTTGTGCAGATAAGAACCTGTGACTTTAAATCAGTTATTTCTGTGTCATCGATGAGTCTTCACTCTTTAGGTTTGCTTTCGTCGAAATCGAAACTCGGGCTACAACGTCACGAACACACTAACGTCCTGCCCGGCTCTTTTTTATTTATTTTTTTTTCTTCCAGGTCGACTCGGGTCTTGTTCTTTCATTGATGTTTCTTTCATTCGGCTCCTAAAAAGTCTCAAGTGTTGATCTGTTCGTGTGCGTCTCGGTGCCAAAAGAAAAAAGCGTCTGGATCCACATGAGTTCACCTCATAACAACATTTACTACAACAACAGACAGAGACGTTAGTATTGACAGGAACAGCTGGATGATGAGGTGAGGAGCTTCTTCTTTAATCCATTACTGTTTCTTACAAAGGTTTAGAGAAGGAAAGTTGTCAGGATTATTGTGGAGGTGAGGACCCAAAAACTGGACAAAAAAAGTTATTTTCTCGTATGTCAGTCACACACCAAAACTTTATGACTCCTGCACATTTTTATTTTAACATTTGCTGATCTCAGCAGGACGAAGAGTCTTATTGTCAGCACAGAAACGTGAACTGTATTTTGACAAGAAGCAAAGAACCTATGTGCAAAAAGTAATAACAAAATGAAATGATTCACACTCTGCCTTCATGTAAATGAGTATAAGCATAACAATGTGTATGAAAACACTTATACTTATTTATACTTAGTATACACTTAAACAACAGAGTCATATGAATAGGTATAGTCATGGCATGAAATGTGAAATGAAATTCACACGTTAAATGAAACGATATTGATGGCCCATTCACCTACAGCCTATTTTACATTTATCCT
Source organism: Mugil cephalus (assembly GCF_022458985.1). Lineage (NCBI taxonomy): Eukaryota > Metazoa > Chordata > Actinopteri > Mugiliformes > Mugilidae > Mugil > Mugil cephalus. The sequence goes on from NC_061775.1 coordinate 28,154,603, forward strand.
ACTCCAGGTAAGTCCTAATGCCTTCTTATTATTGTGAGACGAGCTACATAATATTACTAAGCAAATATTTGCCACATCTGGGAAAGTCAACAGGCAACAGGATATTTACATAGTTTGAAAAAAACTCTTGGGTTATTTTCTTTCTCTTCTCGTTTTCTCTTTTTGTCTCAAAAAACACCAGCTCGCTAATTAGACCAAAGACGGTTCAGTCTTATATAGAGTATCTCTGATTAGACTGTGCAGGCACAGACACAGGCGGCTACATTTACACTGGAAGTCTGAACAACGTGACCTCTGAACTGAGGCTTCTCAGTTTAAAAGCTGGAACATTATGGAACACGGAAGTGGAAAAAATGTACAGATAATGAAATGAAATGTAATGAAATGATAACCCCAACGTGTGTGCTTCACAGTCGTAGGCAGTGTTGGGCAAGTTACTTCCAAAATGTAATATATTTCATATTACAAGTTACTTGCATTTGAGAGTAATACGTTTCTTTACAATATTACCTTCTGTGTGGAGTAATAAGTTACTTATTACTTTTTAGTTACTTTCACCAAAATAAATATTTAGGACAAGGCATTACAAAATGAAAATAGTGCGAAGTGTAACCACTTAGAAAACGTTCAGTTGTTGGGGGGTGATTTAAAACCGTCTTCTTCTCCTCTTTATTTACGGCTGTTGTTGTTTTTTCGAACCCTCCATCTGTGCGACAGCTCGGATTGTAACGTGTTACCGGACTCAGTAACTGTAATAATATTACTAAAATATAGGCAGTAACGCGTTATATTACTCTGTTACTGCCTAAACGTAATATATTACGTTAATGCGTTACTTTTGTAGCGCGTTACCCCCAACACTGGTCGTAGGTAGGCAGGTGAGGCACGGCAAGGCAGCACAAACACCGGGTTAATAATGGATCAGATGTGCAGTGTTACTAACCCAGGATTAAGTGGAAAATTGAACACCTTGCAAACCCAACTCAGCAAGGATCTGCTCCAGGCTCCAGCCATCCCCCTTCTTTAATTGGTGTAATGTTAATTGTTGTTCAATTTGGGGGGCGGGTCCGACCGGGAGGCCGGAAAGACGTAGCAACCAGGTCAGGATCAGAGATGTGGGCAGGGAACAAAGGGAAGGCAGGGCTATCATGTGGGGTTGTTGTTCAGGAGCTGGACTTGGCCCCTGAGTTCCAGTGAAAGAAACTCCAAATGCTTCAACACACCAAGGCATTTTGGACCAGCATAGAGATGACCCCCTTCCTGTTCCAACATGACTGAACACCAAAGCCCAAAGCAAGGTCCATAAAGACCTGGATGAGGAAGAACTGGACTGGCCTGCACAGAGTCCTGACCTCAACCCCATAGAACATCTTTGGGATGAATGAGATGAAGATGTGATGTGAACCAGACCTTCTCCTTCAACATCAGTGTCTGACCTCACAAATGTGTGGTCAAAAATATAGTGTATATGTGCAATACATACAGAGGAGAAATGTATTTCCTTAAATAACTACAGTGCAATAACTTAAAATGTACTTTAGGGTCCTGAGTGAGTGTGTGCAGGGAGCAGAACAGGGAGAGAGTGGATCTTCCTGACGTCCTGGTGGATGAAGTTCTTGAGTCCTAGAATTGATCTGATGCATGATGAGCTCATCTACTGCTGCCTCTTTATGCTCTTCACTACGTTTTAGAGCAGATTATTTTAACATTACTCTTGTTTATAATGTTTTTCCATCAGTGCTGCTGAGACTAAGTCGACCCTGGAGTCCAGACTGGACGCCCTGCAGAGCCACTTCACCTGGGACCTGGTCTTTGGAAAGTCCATCCTTGTCCGTCTCATGGACACGCTGAAGGACATCGGCACCGATGAAAGGAACATCTGGCTGGGTCATGTTTACAACCTGCAGGGGTTTGTCCACTATCACATGGGATTAGCTGAAGAGGCCCAGAGTTTCCTCAGCAAGGCCACCGAGGCTTTCCATCAGATTAGGAAGGGGGACTCAGATGAGGGTCCCTGGTTGTTGGTGAACTATGGGAACCTGGCTTGGCTGCACCACTACCTGGATGAGGAGGAGGAGAGTGAGTCTTACCTGTCAAAGGTGGACGCCCTCATGAAGGAGTACCCATCTCCATCCAGGACGAGCTCCACCCAGAGGTCTACGCTGAAAAGGCCTGGACCCTACTGAACTTTGGCAAAGACCAGAAGAAACAAGCTGCAGATTATTTCCAGAGAGCCATCAGGATGCAGCCGGACATGGTGGAGTGGCAGACCAGCTATGTCCTGGGGTTGGTGAACGCCTCCAAGCACGAGACGGGCGTAAGCGGAGGCCTCTTGGAGAAACTACGAGAAGCAAAGGAGAAGGATCCAGAGAACCTGTACCTCGCTGTTCAATGTCTTGAGCAAAAAGCAAGGGACAGAAAGGAAAGAAAGGAAGTAGAAGACACAGAGGAGATAAAGGATGAAGCTCGTGAGCTGGCTGAAAAGATTTCAATGAATCCTGTTGGCAGCTACAGTGGCATTAAAGCAATACTGAGGCTCTACGGCCAACACATCTCCTACGATGACGCCATTAATCTGGCAGAGGAGGCTCTGAGGAAGCATCCAGACGATCGCTACCTGAAGAGGTGTGCAGCGCTCTGCTACAAATGGAAGATCATTTTTGACAAGGACACACTCCCAAGGAAAAGCATGATGGACAGAGCCATCGATCTCCACAAGGACCTGATCTCGCTTTATCCCAACTCTGCTCTGGTGAAGAACATCGACCTGGCCAGCATCTATGCCAAATCAAGTGAGGGCATGCACAAAGCAGAGCAGATCTACCAGGAGCTGCTGGAAGAGGAGATGGAGCTGATGGATAAACAGATGCTCTACTACCGCTACGCCAGATACTTGCTCTTTGACCGCAACGAGCGCAGCATGTCGATAGATTATCTCATGAAGGCAGCAGAGATACCTCACCAGAGCTTCTTCCGTGAGAACAGCATCAAAGAGTTGGAGAAGATCCAAAAACGAAGAAAGAACCGACGGTGCAGTGACATCCAGGAGTTTCTGAAAAACCTGCAGGACTATGATCCTGGAACCAGCCCAAACTAAAACACAAAACTGTTTACTTGAAGTAACGTCTAATAACAGCAGAATAAAGGGGATGTTTGTAGTAATGTGAATTTTAGATAAAAATGTTGAGCTTCTGCTTTTGTTTTACATCCAAACGTCCCATTAATGTTTTAAATAGATATCTAAAAGCCTTTTTGGTTTGTTCTGGTGACACTTTAACTACTCTTTAACTTTAACTCTAACTAGAGAATAAATAGTGCCGCTGTTACACAATTAAATGATGCACAACTTGCACATTGATGCACTTTAATAGTTTCCTGCTGATATAAAAAAAAAATCCCGGTAACACTTTACGTGTCTCAATTCAATTCAGTTTCATTTATATAGTGTTAATAAAAATACAAATTGTCTCAAGATACTTTACGAAAACCAGCGTAAAACCTCCAGAGACAGCACGAAGCTAAAAAACTCACCTTAAACATAGAGACGGTGTCTGCCTCCTGAACCCAAACTGGGAGCTGGTTCCACAGGAGAGGAGCCTGATAGCTGAAGGCTCTACCTCCCATTCTACTTTTAGAAACTCTAGGAACTATAAATAGTCCTGCAGTTTGAAATTGAAGTGATCTGTTGGGATGATATGGTACAATGACAGAGAGTTAGGGTACGATGGAGCTAGGCCTTTCAGGACCTTCTATGTAATGAGGAACTGGAGTAATATGATCTCTCTTGCTAATTCCTGTCAGTGTTTTTGCTGCAGCATTTTGAATCAATTGGAGGCTTTTTAAAGAGTATTTGGAGCCAGACAGTAACAAGTTACAATAATCCAGATCTGGAAGACACAAATGCATGAACTAGTTTTTCCGCATCACTCTGGGAAAGGATGCTCCTAATTTTGATGATATTACGAAGGTGAAAGAAAGCAGTCCTGGTCACCTGCTTTATGTGAGAATTAAAGGACATATCCTGGTCAAATATAACTCCAAGGTTTTTCACAGTAGTACTGGAGGCCAAGGTAACGCCATCCAACAAGAGCAGGTGACTAGATAATGAATCTCTGACATGTCTAGAGCCAAATACAATAACTTCAGTTTTGTCTGAGTTTAAAAGTAGAAAATTACAGGTCATCCAGGCCTTTATGTCTTTAAGGTGCTTGGAGTTTAACCAGCTGATTAGTTTCATCTGGTTTCATGTATAAATATAGCTGCGTATCATCTGCGTAGCAATGGAAGTTTATGCATGTATAATGTGAATAATATTGGTCCTAGCACAGAACCCTGAGGAACTCCATAGTTTACTTTTGTATGAATAAAAGGTACATGGATAAACTGGAATTTGTGTAACAGGATGGATTTAAAACAGTCTAATTTGATCATGCTTTCAAGTCTCTGCAGTAAAATATTGTGATCACTAAGATTGTGTTACAACGTGGGTGAGTTTTTTCATGTTCCCATTCTTGTCTCGTGACTTTATTTTGAAATGTAACTGTCCTCTGGTCTTATCTGATTTCTGATTGTTTACATCTGTTCCATTACCAGTATGTGTGTATATATAGTCTGCGTCTCCCTTTGTCCTTTACCTGAGTGTTTTGTTTTACGCTCGCCGTCCTTTCAAGACCTTGTTTATGCCAAAGCTAAGTTTTCCTGGTGACTTTGGTCGTTTTTATCTTTTGCCTTTCAGCGAAAGAGTTTTGTTTCCCTCCTTCTGAAGTGGGTTTTATTTGGTGTGTTTGATCGGGCATCTTTGGTTGTGTTTTTTGTTTTCCGTTGTTTTTTGCCTCCATCAGGAGTGATTTTTTTGTTCCTTCAATAAAGACAGTTTCAACCATAACTGTCTCTGTGTCTGAGTCCTGGTCTGACAGATTGAGGAGGACAAGTACAAAGACAAGTCCACAGTCTGAAGCCATGAGGACATCATTGGTAACTTTAACCAGAGCTGATTCTGTTCTATGATGAGCTCTGAAACCTGAGTGAAACTCTTCAAACAAACCATTCCTGTTTAAATTTTAAATGTTCACACAACTAATTGGCAACAATCTTTTTTTTTTTTTTTTATTTTTAGAAATAAAAGGGAGGTTGGAAATTCTTCTATGGTCAGTTAAAATATCTGGGTGTAGAGCAGTTTTTTTTTTAGGTTTAATTACAGCATCTTAAAAGACTTACATGTCCTGTTAATATAGATATTTTTATCTAGTTTAATGTGTTAATTAAAGGAAAAACTTCTTGAATTTAATAGTTTACCAAATCTCATATAAATCAAATATAATAACTACAGGATCTGGAAAAAGAACTTCTATAACTCTTAGAGACCAACCAAGACTGACGGTAATTTTTTTGAGGAATTTTATAGAACTAAATTGATTAGTTAATTAAAGTATATGAAAAATGTCAAGTTTCTTATCTTTTTAAACAAACAAAGAGTAATTTTGAGACAATATGTAAATAATCCTAATAACACCTTATTGTTCAGTCCTTAAAGAAATATAGTTAAAATATTCTCTCTGCTTTGCATCATGTAATTTGTGCCGATATTAAACTGCGACTTTAAATCAGGTCTGACTGTTTCAGGGATGACTTTTCATTCTTCAGATTATCGTTCGTCCAAATCGAAACTCAGGCTGCAACGACACGAACGAGGAACATTGAGCCTCCTCTTTTCTATCTTTCTTTCTTTTTCTTTTTTTTTACGCTCATCCAGGTGGACTCGGATCTTGTCTTGTCTCTGTGGAGGATCCTGAAGTTTTGATCTGCTCGTGTGCGTCTCGGTGCGCAGCGCTGTCAAAAGAAAAAAGCGTCTGGATCCAGATGCGTTCACCTCAAAACAACAACAACAGACAGAGACGTTAATATTGACAGGAACAGCTGGATGATGAGGTGAGGAGCCTCTTCTTTAATTATTTTTTTTCCCCACACATCTCAAACTCAAGGCCTCTTACATTGGGAATGAGTCCAGAGAATTAACGTCCTCAGTGGAGCATCGACAGCCAGTGAGGGCGCAGCAGCGGGAGAAATATTTAAAAGTTCATTCCACATATGTGCATTTAGCAGCCTTAATGCTGACGAGATGATATGAAACGTAGTTTGTTTTCAGAACCGTCACATTTACCTCCGACCTGAGGGCATGATAACAAATTCACTGCAAAGTACAGAATCAGGGTGGAACAATATTCTGTCCACTCGTATTTTCCAAAGTGCGCTCAGTCTGTTAGTTAAAATAAGTAGATCTAAATAAATGAAATAATCATTAAAGTCTGATCAGGTAGAAATGAGATGTCAGCCTTTCGAATAAAGTGTGAAATTACATCTCGTTAAAAGCAGAACTAAAATCAACTAATAAAAGTCTGGCATGGGGTTTGGTTCGTTCATGATGCTTGCTCACTGTTATTTAGGATGAAGAGCGCAGCATCCTCCACGCCCTAGCCTCTCGGTTTGTCTAGTCATTGTGTCTGTGAAGGTTCTCAGTCATCCAGGTCATGGTAATCCAGAAAGACTCTGCAGAATTCTACGAGTCCAGTTGCCTTTATTCAACGTCTTTTGGATCCCTAAGGATTTTTTCAAATGTTTTCTTTACCAGAGAGGTAAATGTTATTGGCCTGTAATCATTTAATTCTTTAGGGTTTTTAATTTAGACTATATATTAACCAATAGGAGATATGTGAACATATACATATATTTATAAGCATACCCACTTTCTAACTGGAACACTGCCTTGTTTGTTGTAATATAGCTTTTTATATATGTTTTGATATTCATATATTTCATTCTTTAGTCGACCAGTATGTGCGTTGTCTGTGATGCTGAGTGTCTCTGCTGCTGTTGACAAGAATTTCCCCATTGTGGGATGAATAAAGTCTTATCTTATCTTATCTTATCTTATCTTATCTTATCTTATCTTATCTTATCTTATCTTATCTTATTATGGTTGATTTGTTGCCCATTTGGTTGGTATCTGACCAATTTCTGATTTTCTTAAGAATCCGACCAAATTATGTCTGCGGTTATGTCATGTGGCGTTCCTCAGGGGTCTGTTTTTGGACCTCTTCTGTTCAGCTTATACGCTGCCTTTAGGTCAGTTTCCTCAGAATTCCAATGAAAAATGTCTCGGTTAAGATGTCGGGCAAATATATCCAGAACTTCCAAGTAGTGCATCCGACATCTCACTGGTCTGTTCCAACGCTAGCCTTATGCTAGCTGTAGTAGCCATCGACTAATGAGCTGCCTGCCTGAGTCAAATTAACGTACTGTAGACTAGATTGTTAGTGTGGGTTTTACTTAAAGCATGCACCATCTATCTATCTATCTATCTATCTATCTATCTATCTATCTATCTATCTATCTATCTATCTATCTATCTATCTATCTATCTATCTATCTATCTATCTATCTATCTATCTATCTCATTTCAGTGTTGTCAGTTTATCTCCTCATCCATTGCTGCCTCTTAATGCTCTTCACTACGTTTTAGAGCAGATTATTTTGACGTTGCTCTTGTTTATAATGTTTTTCCATCAGTGCTGCTGAGACTAAGTCGACCCTGGAGTCCAGACTGGACGCCCTGCAGAGCCACTTCACCTGGGACCTGGTCTTTGGAAAGTCCATCATTGTCCGTCTCAGAGACAAACTGAAGGACATCGGCACTGATGAAAGAAACTTCTGGCTGGGTCATGTTTACAACCTGCAGGGGTTCGTCCACTATCACATGGGATTAGTTGAAGAGGCCCGGAGTTTCCTCAGCAAGGCCACCGAGGCTTTCCATCAGATTAGGAAGGGGGACTCAGATGAGGGTCCCTGGTTGTTGGTGAACTATGGGAACCTGGCTTGGCTGCACCACTACCTGGGTGAGGATGAGGAGAGTGAGTCTTACCTGTCAAAGGTGGACGCCCTCATGAAGGAGTACCCATCTCCATCCGAGGACGAGCTCCACCCAGAGGTCTACGCTGAAAAGGCCTGGACCCTGCTGCACTTTGGCAAAGACGCGAAGAAACAAGCTGCAGATTATTTCCAGAGAGCCATCAGGATGCAGCCGGACATGGTGGAGTGGCAGACCAGCTACGTCCTGGGGTTGGTGAGCTCTTTCAACCACGAGATGATTCTGAGCACCGACATCTTGGAGAAACTACGAGCAGCGAAGGAGAAGGATCCAGAGAACATTTACCTCACCATTTATTGTCTCGAGCAAAAGGCAAAGGAAGGAGAAGACATAAAGGATGAGATTCATGAGCTGGCTGAAAAGATTTTAATGAATCCAGTCGGCAGCTACAGTGGCATTAAACCAATACTGAGGCTCTACAAGGAACACATTTCTTATGATGACGCCATTAATCTGGCAGAGGAGGCTCTGAGGAAGCATCCAGACGATCGCTACCTGACGTGGTGTGCAGCGCTCTGCTACAAATGGAGGATCATTAATGGGAAAGGCACGCTCCCAACGCCCCAACAAAGCATGATGGACAGAGCCACCAGTCTCTACAGTGATGTGATCTCACTTTATCCCGACTCTGCTCTGTTGAAGAAGATCGGCCTCGCTAATATTTACGCCAAGTCGAGAGAGGCCGTCCACAAAGCGAATCAGATCTACCAGGAGCTGCTGGAGCAGGACCTGGAGGACTTAGATAAACAGATGCTCTACAACTTCTACGCCAAACACTTGTACTACAACTGCCGAGAGTACGACATGTCAACAGATTATCACATGATGGCTGCACAGATACCTCACCAGACCTCCGCCCGGGAGAACAGCATCAAAATGTTAGCGAATAACACAAGACGAAGCAAGAACCGACGGTGCAGGGAGATCCAGGAGTTTCTGGAAAACCTGCAGGACTATGATCCTGTTCAAGCTTTTAATGGAACCACCTAATCTAAAAGACCCTGTGTAGTTGGATTAACATATAACGGAGCAGATCTTTTCTATACTCTACATCCAAATAGATGTTTAAATAGATATCTAAAAGATTGTTTGGTTTGTTCTGGTGACGCTTTAACTACTCACTTGAATGATGCACAAACTGCACCTTGATGCACTTTAACAGTTTACTGCTGCGAAAAACAAAAAGACAAAAAAAAAACAAAAAAACAATACATGTTAACCTTATCCAGGGCAGATCTTAACCTAAGAACAATCAGATACTGAATGTTTGTGAATTATCTTCCAGGTTATCACAGGTGTGTTGTTCTCTGTCCAATCACGTCAGTTAAATATCATCAGATATTAAAGAACGAGTTGAAGCCTCAGCAGAGTCTGAATACTAATAACAGATTATTTTCTACTTTTATCAAGGTTTTCTAATATTAATCTGTGTCTCCATAGTCTGTGGTCTGTGTATGAAGCCCAGAAGTGAAAAAAGTCTTTCTTTCCTCACTTGCTCCATTTTTCAGGGAATACTGTTGCTAACGTTTGTGTCCTTGAATTATATGCAAGAGTAATTAATATAAAATATTCAACATAGACCATAGATAGAAATCCCCCGTGCTTCTTAAAAATGTTACTTGCAGTAATTAGGGGCTACGGGGCTTCACCCTTAACTCCCTTGGTCCAGGACCAAGATTGAATTTGGGGTAATACACTTTGCAAACAATGATGTCGGATCTCTGACACCTATATGAGATTGTTGAAAATAAAAAGTATAATATGGGACCTTTAATGTGCAGTCGATCAAGATATGTAGTTAAAATATTCTCCCTGTTTTGCATAATGCAACAAATTTCTGCAAAAAAGAAACTGCAACATTTTAAATCAGGTCTTTCTGTTTCAGTGATGTGTTTCGATTCTTTTGGATTCCTCACATTCAAATCGAAACTGGCTGCAACGACACGAACGAGAAGCCACAAACTTCCTGCCCGGCATCTGTTTTCTTCCCGATTGACTCAGATCTTGTTCTTTCATTGATCTTTCTTTCATTCGGCTTCTAAAAAAGTCTGAAGCCTTGATCTGTTCGTGTGCATCTTGGTGGTCAGCGCTGCATCAAAAGAAAAAAACGTCTGGATGCAGATGAGCTCTACAACAACAGACAGAGACGTTACTATTGACAGGAAGAGCTGGATGATGAGGTGAGGAGCAACTTCTTTTATTCGTTACTGTTTGTTCAAAGGTTTAGAGACAGAAAATCATCCGTGTGTTATGAATGTGTCATTGGTTTATTTACTTCATTCTTTTATTTCATTTCTTTGTTTCTCATTTCCTTTTCACATCTTTCTCATTTCCTTTTCACCTTCCATTTCCTCCATCCTTTGCTCCATTTATGCTTTTCTCAGCATTTCTCAACATAGTTTAAAAGTTTCAAAGTCAGCTTTATTGTCAGTTCTGACACACACTCTATGTGGCACACATACGCAGGACTGAAATGTTATTTCCTTGAAGGTTTACGGTGCAACACCTTAAACATAAAACGTACTCCAGAGTCCTGAGTGAGTTTGTGCAGAACAGGGAGAGAGTGGATCTTCCTGGCAGCCTGGTGGAGGAAGCTGTCCTTTAGTCTGCTCCTCCTGGTCCTGGTCCTGGTCCTGGTCCTGGTCTCGTCCATGATGGCAGCAGACTGACGAGAGGCACCGATTATCTTCTCAGCTGCTTTCACTGTGTGCTGGAACATCTTAGGGCAGGACGTGGTGCAGGAACCCAACCACAGTCTCAATGGTCTCTGTAGATCGTGCAGATGCGCGGTAGTCCAGGAGAGGTCCTCTGTGACGTGGAACTTGATGCTGCTCACCCTCCCAACTGAATTTCTTGACGTCCTGGTGGATGAAGTCCTTGACTCCTAGAATTGATCTGACGCATGATGAGCTCATCTACTACTGCTCTTTACTACTTTGTAGAGCAGATTATTTTAACATTACTCTTGTTTATAATGTTTTTCCATCAGTGCTGCTGAGACTAAGTCGACCCTGGAGTCCAGACTGGACGCCCTGCAGAGCCACTTCACCTGGGACCTGGTCTTTGGAAAGTCCATCCTTGTCCGTCTCAGGGACACGCTGAAGGACATCGGCACCGATGAAAGAAACTTCTGGCTGGGTCATGTTTACAACCTGCAGGGGTTCGTCCACTATCACATGGGATTAGTTGAAGAGGCCCAGAGTTTCCTCAGCAAGGCCACCGAGGCTTTCCATCAGATTAGGAAGGGGGACTCGGATGAGGGTCCCTGGTTGTTGGTGAACTATGGGAACCTGGCTTGGCTGCACCACTACCTGGGTGAGGAGGAGGAGAGTGAGCGTTACCTGTCAAAGGTGGACGGCCTCATGAAGGAGTACCCATCTCCATCCGAGGACGAGCTCCACCCAGAGGTCTACGCTGAAAAGGCCTGGACCCTGCTGAACTTTGGCAAAGACGCGAAGAAACAAGCTGCAGATTATTTCCAGAGAGCCATCAGGATGCAGCCGGACATGGTGGAGTGGCAGACCAGCTACGTCCTGGGGTTGGTGAACGCTTTCAACTACAAGACGAATCTGAGCACCGACGTCTTGGAGAAACTACGAGCAGCGACGGAGAAGGATCCAGAGAACATGTACCTCGCTATTCACTGTCTCGAGCAAAAGGCAAAGGAAGGAGAAGACATGGAGGAGATAAAGGATGAAGCTCGTGAGCTGGCTGAAAAGATTTCAGTGAATCCTGTCAGCAGCTACAGTGGTATGAAAGCAATACTGAGGCTCTACAAGAAATACATCTCCTACGATGACGCCATTAATCTGGCAGAGGAGGCTCTGAGGAAGCATCCAGACGATCGCTACCTGAAGAGGTGTGCAGCGCTTTGCTACAAATGGAAGATCATTTTTGACAAGGACATTCTCCCAACACAAAGCATGATGGACAGAGCCATCAGTCTCCACAGGGATGTGATCTCACTTTATCCCGACTCTGCTCTGGTGAAGAAGATCGACCTTGCTAATATTTACGGCAAATCAAGTCAGACCATGCACAAAGCAGAGCAGATCTACCAGGAGCTGCTGGAGGAGGACATGGAGCTGATGGATAAACAGGTGCTCTACTACCGCTACGCCAGATACTTGGTCTTCGACCGCGACGAGCGCAACATGTCGATAGATTATCTCATGAAGGCAGCAGAGATACCTCAGTCATCCTTCTTCCGTGAGAACAGCATCAAAGAGTTGGAGAAGATCCTGAGACGAAGAAAGAACCGACGGTGCAACGACATCCAGGAGTTTCTGGAAAACCTGCAGGACTATAATCCTGTTCAAGCTTTCAATGGAACCAAACTCAAGAACAAAACTATTTATTTGAAGTAACATCTAATAACAGTAGAATAAAAGGGATGTTTGCAGCAATTTGAATCTTCGATGAAAACACTGAGCTATGGCTTTTGTTTTACATCTAAATGTAAAACAAAAGAATTATCTAAAAGTCTGGTTTGTTCTGGTGACACTTTAACTACTCTTTAACTTGACTTTAACTAGAGAATAAATAGTGCCGCTATTACACAATTAAATGATGCACAAAAACCGGCCCCAAACTATTTATGCCTGTTGCATTTGGCATTGTACATGGAAACAAGCGGTGATCCTCAGATACTGGGCGTCCTACTGTGTGGCAGACGAACACGGTCAAGCAATGTACCACTTCTTCCAAATACCTGAGAATCTGAAATGAAATAAACTTAAACTTATCTGAGGGTCAACGGTTGTGTTGGTGTATGACGTCCACTGCAAAAAGTAAATAGTCCTGATGGACACTGTGCAGCAATGTCCTGGTTTGAAGTTGCCTTCACTGGCTTCTGTCATTTCAATTGCATGTGCAGACAATCCGTACACTCGCAGATATTTTACATGCGCATCACTGATACTACGAATCCCCGACTGCATTGTATCTTTTTTCCTCAAAATTCCAACTTACTCTCAACATTTCGACTTTTTCCGCCAACATTGTATTCTGACATTTTTCTCAAAATTTGGACTTTTCCATTTTTCTCATCAGTGTATTTTGACTTTTCTCTCAAAATTTCAACTTATTCCCGACATTTCGACTTTTTTCTCGACATCATTTTTTTGACTTTTTTCTTGACATTTCGACTTGTTCTCACATTTCAACTTTTTTCGTTAAGAAGCGCTATATAAGAGCAAGACCATTTACCATTGACCATCTACCAGGAGCTGCTGGAGGAGCAGATGGAGCTGATGGATAAACAGATGCTCTACAACTGCTACGCCAGATACTTGTACTACGACCACCGAGAGTACAACAAGTCAGTTATCACGTGAAGGCGGCAGAGATACTTCACTAGAGGGACATCGGCGTGAGTGGTGTGGCATTCAGTGTCATTCAGTTGTCCAGCTCTTGCTCGTTAAATGCAGAGTGAATAGTTGTTGCTGTTCTGTTGTGGAAAAGTAAAGGACTTTGATCAGCGTCCTTACTCCACACACCTCGCTATAGAAAACTGCAGCAGAGGAACAATAGAGCACTAAGTGAATGGTTGTTAGTCTGATAGGCTGTTTCTAATTAAACGTTAAAAACAACGTAATTTATTTATTTTAATTTTTTTAACAGTGCAGTAATAAACAAGATCATTTTGAAGAAACTATTTAGTGATGAATCTGGATCTTTACTTATAACACACACATCAGAATCTGTTCATAATAAACTCACTTTCTCTCTCTCAGATCCTAAAGTCATCCTTGGGAAAATGGGAACTAAATATTTGATTTTTTTTGTTTTTTTTTAAGGAACTTTAGAGAATTGAATTTGCTACTTAATTAAAAGCATAAGAAAAATATCAAATAGATTTTGTTTGTTTTTTGTTTCCATTTTTTAAACCTGAAACTCAGGCTGCAATGACAGTTACATATTTAAACCAGCAGGTGTCGCTACAGGGAAACTCCACCCTGTGTTACTACAGGGATCTCAGGAGATGCCAAAAAAGAAATCCAAGATGGCGGAATAAACACCACAGCAAAGATCAGTGGTATGGAGGAACAACTCTGTCATAATTAAAAAATAAGTTAATAAAGAAATGAGAGAATAAAAAATACCTACATATATGCCATAAATACTATTTATTTATTCATTTCATTATGTATTTATGAATGCATCCTCATCAGCATTACATTTTTTTGTGCATGCTGAAGTGTTTGCATCAATAAACGAATAGCATTTATGTATTTAATTATTTATGGAATATATCTGTAGGTATCTTTTCATTTATTCATTTATTTTTTTTATTTTTTAATTATGGCAGAGTTGGTCCTCCATACTGTAGGCTGTCCAGTGATTTATTAATCAACACGAATGAGAAGCCTCGAGCTTCCTGCCCGGCATATTTTTAGTTTTTTTCTTCCAGATTGACTGGGATCTTGTTCTTTCATAGATCTTTCCTTCATTCAGCTTCTAAAAAGTCTTAAGTCTTGATCTGTTTGTGAGCATCTCGGTGCTCAGCACTGTGCCAAAAGAAAAAAACGCCTGGATCTAGATGAGCTCTGGAACAACAACAACAACAGAGACGTTACTATTGACAGGAACAGCTGGATGATGAGGTGAGGAGCTTCTTCTTTAATTCATTACTGTTTGTTCCACACACATTAAACTCAAGGCCTCCAAGATAATAGTTTATATCTGTCAGAAGTGGCAGGTATTGCCATTGATACTACAAATCCCAGACTGCATTGCAGCAGGCTGAACCTTTGGCATCAGGCAGGTGCGTCAACGGTTGACCCATAAAAGCTCAAGCCATAGTCATGAAAGCGCTAAATTGCAGTAAGAGTATTATATGGAACAGTATTAAGGCCACCCATGAAAAAAAATCACAATAATAGTTCATATTCTTAATTATTAATCATTAAGCCCTAAAACTCTTCCGTATGATACCACTGATTTAAACGTTGTCTCAACATTTCTACTTTTTTCCCCGACCCAGTATTTCAGTGTTTTTTCCTGTCATTACATTTCGACTTTTTTCATGTCATTTTATTTCGACTTCATCTTTGACTTTTTTCTTGAAGTGCAAAACAATTAAATAATAACATGAAAAAATAATCTACCTTCTCTCATTTTCTTTTTCTCATGGGTCGCCCTAATTCTCTTCCATACTAAATACTACAATATACTAACGGAGATTGTTTCACAAACTTCCTGTGAACATGGAAGGAGGAGGCAGTAACTGTGTAGGAGCAGCACATTTATTGAACTTGGTTTTACTGGAAAACATTTAATTAATATTTCTGTACGAATGATTTCTGACAACTGCTGCTGTCGGCTCCGGGTTGGGAAGTGACGCAAGAGCCCCAGCAAGAGAGAGTGGCAGATCTAGAGAGTAGGGATCTTCATGACCATGTTCATGGCCAACGCAAACGCCAACATGGAGGTTGTGCATCATCTAGATGACGCCAGTCCGATGTTGACATCCCAGAGGCCAACGTCAGACTAAAATTGTCAGAGTAGTCAGGGATCAAGTTGTGGTATCTGTGCAATGTGCAATAGGTGCTGCAGCTGTAATAGTCTTGGTGGCACGTTTTTCCTTGATGCCAAACAAGTCTGAACACGTGATGAAAGTGCAGATTGTCAGGAGCCCCTGGTCCACGTCTCCTTTGGCGTTTGCTTCAAGTGCAACATGTACATAAAACTCTTTGTTGGCTACAAAATTGACGCTGTTCTGACGGCCTGATTTGGGGAGTAGTTCGTGGCACTGTGGGTCTGTCTGGGCTGGCTCCTCCTCCGTCTCACCAGGTGCTGTACTAAATGTCAACCTGCTGCCGCATGTACACCGCCTGTCCTCCCCTATCTCCTCATCTACTGCTGCCTCTTTATGTTCTTTACTACCTTTGAGAGTAGATTATTTTGACATTACTCTTGTTTTTAATGTTTTTCCATCAGTGCTGCTTGACGTCCTGGTGGATGAAGTCCTTGACTCCTAGAATTGATCTGACGCATGATGAGCTCATCTACTACTGCTCTTTACTACTTTGTAGAGCAGATTATTTTAACATTACTCTTGTTTATAATGTTTTTCCATCAGTGCTGCTGAGACTAAGTCGACTCTGGAGTCCAGACTGGACGCCCTGCAGAGCCACTTCACCTGTGACCTGGTCTGTGAAAAGTCCATCCTTGTCCGTCTCAGGGACAAACTGAAGGACATCGGCACCGATGAAAGGAACTTCTGGCTGGGTCATGTTTACAACCTGCAGGGGTTCGTCCACTATCACATGGGATTAGTTGAAGAGGCCCGGAGTTTCCTCAGCAAGGCCACCGAGGCTTTCCATCAGATTAGGAAGGGGGACTCAGATGAGGGTCCCTGGTTGTTGGTGAACTATGGGAACCTGGCTTGGCTGCACCACTACCTGGGTGAGGATGAGGAGAGTGAGTCTTACCTGTCAAAGGTGGACGCCCTCATGAAGGAGTACCCATCTCCATCCGAGGACGAGCTCCACCCAGAGGTCTACGCTGAAAAGGCCTGGACCCTGCTGCATTTTGGCAAAGACCAGAAGAAACAAGCTGCAGATTATTTCCAGAGAGCCATCAGGATGCAGCCGGACATGGTGGAGTGGCAGACCAGCTACGTCCTGGGGTTGGTGAGCGCTTCTGACCATGAGAAGGGCCTGAGCGGAGGCCTCTTGGAGAAACTGCGAGCAGCGAGGGAGAAGGATCCAGAGAACATGTACCTCGCTGTTCAATGTCTTGAGCAAAAGGCAAAGGAACAAAAGGAAGGAGAGGACATAAAGACTGAGGTTCGTGAGCTGGCTGAAAAGATTTCAATGAATCCTGTCGGCAGCTACAGTGGTATTAAACCAATACTGAGGCTCTACAACGTACACATTTCCCATGATCACGCCATTATTCTGGCAGAGGAGGCTCTGAGGAAGCATCCAGACGATCGCTACCTGAAGAGGTGTGCAGCGCTCTGCTACAAATGGAAGATCATTATCGAGAAGGACACACTCCCAACGAAAAGCATGATGGACAGAACCATCAGTCTCCACAAGGAACTGATCTCGCTTTATCCCGACTCTGCTCTGGTGAAGAAGATTGACCTTGCTAATATTTACGCCAAATCAAGTGAGGGTCTGCACAAAGCGAAGCAGATCTACCAGGAGCTGCTGGAGAAGGACCTGGAGCCCTTAGAGAAGCAGATGCTCTACAACCGCTACGCCAAATACTTATACTTCAAACGCAACGAGCACAACATTTCGATAGATTATCACATGAAGGCGGCTGAGATACCTCACCAGAGCTTCAATCGCAACAGCAGCATCAAGACGTTGGAGAAGATCCTGAGACGAGGAGAGAACCGACGGTGCAGCGAGATCAAGAAGTTTCTGCAAAACCTGCAGGACTATGATCCTGTTGAAGCTTTTAATGGAAACAGCCCAAACTAAGAAACAAAGTGAAGGGTTTGCACCACTGAAAAAAAAAAAAAAATCTATACTTGAATTAAGTCTAATAATAAGGGGGATGTTTGTATTAATTTGAATTTTAAATGAAAACATTGAGCTATCATTAAATGATTCACGAATTGCACCTTGATGCACTTTAACAGTTTGCTACTGATATAAATAAATCCTGGTAATGCTTTACGTCTCTTAATCATATCTCTACAGAGTTTGCACACCTTGATTTAAAAATCTATCGCTAAACAGAAGCATTAACTGGCTGATGTTACTTCACAATCATGTAAACAACACCTTCAGTTGAAATAAAATACCTCAGCATCAACTGGATCCAACAAATCAAACCTACTTGAAGCCTCAGCAGAGTCTGAATACTGATAAGAGATTCATTTCTCAAATGTTCCTACAGACGTCTTCATCTTCTGATGAATCTCTGGAAAATAATAACAAACAAGATCATTTTTTAGTCTGGACTGATGAATCTGGGTCTTATTATAACACACACATCAGAATCCGTTCATAATAAACTCACTTTTTCTTCTCCCACAGATCTTAAAGTCATCCTCAGGGAAAATAGGAAAGTATAATTAGATTGTTTTGTTTATTTTATGTTTATTTTAAGTTTATAATAATTAAAAGACAAAGACAAAGAACTTTTGGAGACTTAGAAAGACTGACTGCAGTTTTTTTCTGATGCATTTTACAAAATTAAATTGTTTAATTGTGTTTTTTGTTTGTTTGTTTACTAAAAACTAATTTAAATACCATACCATAATCCAAAAACACCTTAATGGGCGGTCCTTAAAGAAAGTATTAAAAATATTCGCTCTGTTTTGCATCATGTAATACATTTCTGCAGATAAGGAACTTTAAATCAGGTCTGTCTGTTTCAGGGATGAGTTTTGATTCTTTAAATTTCCGTTCATCCAAATTGACACTCAGGCTGCAACCACCGTTACACATTTTAACCAGCAGGTGTCGCTGCAGGGAAACTCCACCCTGTGTTACTACAGGGATTTCAGGAGATGCCAAAAAAGAAATCCAAGATGGCGGAATAAACACCATAACAGACACAAATGAGGAACTTCAGTCTTTCTGCCCGGCATATTTTTTTTGTTTTTCCTTCCACATTGACTGGGAACTTGTTCTTTCATTGATATTTCTTACATTCGGCTTCTAAAAAAGTTAATATTGACAGGAAGAGCTGGATGATGAGGTGAGGAGCTTCTTCTTTAATTCATTACTGTTTGTTCCACACGTGTCAAACTCGAGGCCTCAAAGATCATAGTTTATATCAGAAATGGAAGGTATTTCGCATGCAGACTGAATTTATTAGTTTCCGATGTGATGATTTTCCGGTTCTACTTTGTCTTTTAGGTGTAATATGAGCTGACGCACACACGAAACTTATCAGCTCATGTTGCACCCAAATGTAAAATATGCCAAAAAAATAAATAAATAAATACATCAGGAAACAGGAAAACCATTATATACCCGGAGAGAATAGACTTTTTCTGGAAGTGCAACAAAAATGAAATAATGACAAACAATTTACCTTCTCTCATTTATTTCTCATGGCTCTAATTCTCTTCCATAATAAATACTACAATAATTTAACAGAGATTCTCACACAAACACGTAGTAACGCTGCAGACATGCTACAACATACAGATACCGTCAGGACAGATTAGGAAGGGGGACTCAGATGAGGGTCCCTGGTTGTTGGTGAACTATGGGAACCTGGCTTGGCTGCACCACTACCTGGGTGAGGAGGAGGAGAGTGAGTCTTACCTGTCAAAGGTGGACGCCCTCATGAAGGAGTACCCATCTCCATCCGAGGACGAGCTCCACCCAGAGGTCTACGCTGAAAAGGCCTGGACCCTGCTGAACTTTGGCAAAGACCAGAAGAAACAAGCTGCAGATTATTTCCAGAGAGCCATCAGGATGCAGCCGGACATGGTGGAGTGGCAGACCAGCTACGTCCTGGGGTTGGTGAACGCCTCCAAGCACGAGACGAATCTGAGCACCAACGTCTTGGAGAAACTACGAGCAGCAAAGGAGAAGGATCCAGAGAACCTGTACCTCGCTGTTCACTGTCTCAAGCAAAAGGCAAAGGAAGTAGAAGACATAAAGGACAAAGCACGCAAGCTGTCTGAAAAGATTTTAATGAATCCTGTCGGCAGCTACAGTGGCATTAAACCAATACTGAGGCTCTACAAAGAACACATTTCCTCTGATGACGCCGTTAATCTGGCAGAGGAGGCTCTGAGGAAGCATCCAGACGATCGCCACCTTCAGAGAGAACTAGTTGATGTTTTACAATCATCTACACAACATCTTCAGTTAAATAAAATACCTCAGCATCAACTGGGTCCAACCAATCAGAGACATCTGGCTGGAAACTAACTCAGAGATGTATCGCTACCATCGCTCTTACATCAAGCCCCGCCCCCAAATGATCTGATTGGCCCTGCAGATATTTGCTGGAGCAGAGTCAATTCCCAATTCCCCCTTTTTCGATACAAAATGCGATAATAAATGTCTAAGAACTTCCTCTCACTTCAATTCTTTTCCCATCACTGTTGAAAAGAAAACATCTATTGCAGAAAAATAAGATCCAGCTACTTTTCTTTTCCAATTCCACCAAAGGTGAAAGAAGTTCATTATGAGATTATGAATGAGGATTATGTGTCCAACGACTTTCTTCATCTGAAGTTTAACTTAGGACTGAATAGTAGCCGTATGATTTCCTGTGACCTGGATCACGAAGCTTTGTTATTTCATCTGATGAATTACAAAATAATAATAAACAGGATCATTTTCAAGAGACTCCCGACTTATGAATATGATTCTTTATTTACACCTCACACACCAGAACCTGGAGATTCCTGCAGAGCTGAGGCTTAGCTGATGTGGCAGAAAGTGACACTGTCAGTCCGAACTATTTGCGGTGGAAAACGTGACTGATCACCTGTTGCATTTCGTGTCGTACGTCGATGCAAACGTAGCGAAGCAATGTACCCATTCCTCCAAATACCCCAGTATTTGATCTGAGGGTCAATGGTTGTGGATGAAAAGTTCAGCCAGTGTGTTTTTTTAATTTATTCATTTATTTATATTTAATCATGTCAGAATCGGTGCTCCATACTGTCGGTGGACCAGTGTTCATCAACGTTTAATATTTAACCAAAGAGTTAAATATTACAGACACGAATGATAAACCTTGAACTTCCTGCCCGTCTTATTTTTTTTTCTTTCCACATTGACTGGGATCTTGTTCTTTCATTGATCTTTCTTACATTCGGCTTCTAAAAACACGTTAATATTGGCAGGAACAGCTGGATGATGAGGTGAGGAGCTTCTTCTTTAATTCATTACATGTCAAAGTCAAGGCCTCCAAGATCATAGTTTATTTCTATCAGAACCGTCCCACCGGTATTTTGCATGCTCACCATTGGTACTACAAATCCCAGACTGCATTGCAATAATCTGAACCTTTGGCATTGAAGAAAGTAACCTTTCCATTAGACGCTCAAAGTGCTTGCAATTAAATTCATTATTTATTCGCTCTGCTGGGGCTATATGAACCACACACAGTTATTAGCCATAATTTATACTTTCTAAAAGTAATTATGAAGAAATGAAATGAATAATGTAAAATAGTTTCGGGGCACCACCCTTGAACAGGGACCAATAACCTCGGTGTAGGTAGCAGTCTCCAAGTAGAAAAGTTAAAATAACTGAGGCTCGAAACTGTTTAACTCCCAGCAAATCCCAGCACAGACTCTCTCAACCAGTCACCAACACACAGTCACAGATGGCTATGATAACATTTATTCTACACAAATAATCTCAATTATAACTGACACTACTTGGTGAAACAATACTCACATACTACCACTACATCTATGTACTACTTCTACCAAGCAATGACAACAGGAGGGTTTATGTGTGCGGAGAATTAGACGTAACCCAAACGTCAAATTTACTTCACAACACAAACAGCTAAACAAGCTCTGTCCAGACACTAAGCCTCTTGATTGGCTGACTTGGCGATTGAGCGATCCTCATTGTTCTGATGTCGTCCGATACGACGGACATTTCTTCATCGTTCTGGGTTCGACAAGGGATCCTTATGGCTCGAACAACGATGGCATCCGTACCAGCTGGTGTACAGGGGCTGGACCTCGGTGGAGATGCAGCCGGTCGAAGGAAATTCTGGTCCTTTGTCTGTGAAGGTTCATCCAGGCCATGGTAATCCAAAGCCATCATCTGAGTAGGTTCTGAGAGAGCACTGGAAAGTTGAGGTTTACATAGAACTCCAGGTTGAAGGTGTGAATGATGTAAAAACTTCTTGGGGACAGAAGTCAAGACTGAATTGGGTTTGAAATCGGGGTGGGTGATATGATGATATTAAATCGTGAACGATTACAACGTGAAGACGATCTGTCAAACTGTAGAGATCGTGGGATCGTCGAGGCCACATTCTATAAATTGCAGTTCTATGCTGATGCACCGACGCACCAGACGTATCACGTCATCAACCTGAGCGACCAATCATAGCGAATTACAGGCAGTGACGCGCTTTCTTACCCGCCTCCTTGTTTATACGTGTAGCCGCATGGAGCCAATAGCTGAAAGACAAACAGAGTTGGTCACTATAAAAAAATCCACTTCTATTATATGGAATTGGTTTGAATTTTCCTCAACTAATGAAGTGCAGGCAAATGTTCTGTGCACAGAACAGGTTCGCACAGAACATTTGCCAAACAGCGATGGGCCCGGCGGCACCGGTACCAGGCGGAGGCAGCAGCTAGCATAAGACCAAAACAGTCAACATTAACACAGGCGTTTAACAAAGGCACTCCGCATGACAAGTCAAGCACGCGATAGAAGCAGTTACCTTTTGTCTTGCAAAAGATATGATACCTTTCAAGACGGTAGAAAACTTTCTGTTACTACTTTTGCAAGAGTTCACTTTATTAGAATGTTGCTGTTGTTTACCTTAAACTTGATTGTTTGCACATGCTTATTTTTAAAAAATCGTGATATGATATTTTTGCCATATCGCTCACCCCGAGTTTGACATAAACCTGAATGTGGTGTTTTTTGAGAATTCTCCTCACACCAGGATGGCAACATTCTTCCTCCTTCTTCTACAATTAAAAAATGTTTATAAAATTCAGCCTGCCACAGTGGCTATGCTACACGCTACTGCTGAAATTTGCCCACATTTGGCAGGTTGGTCTTAATGTCAAGCGCCGATCACAACTGCTACACCAGAGCCTCCCCCTTCAGCCCTGTTGAACATCTTTACCGTCTCTCTCTCTTTATGCTCTTCACTACGTTTTAGAGCAGATTATTTTAACATTATTCTTGTTTTTAATGTTTTTCCATCAGTGCTGCTGAGACCAAGTCGACCCTGGAGTCCAGACTGGACGCCCTGCAGAGCCACTTCACCTGGGACCTGGTCTTTGGAAAGTCCATCCTTGTCCGTCTCAGGGACAAACTGAAGGACATCGGCACTGATGAAAGGAACTTCTGGCTGGGTCATGTTTACAACCTGCAGGGGTTCGTCCACTATCACATGGGATTAGTTGAAGAGGCCCGGAGTTTCCTCAGCAAGGCCACCGAGGCTTTCCATCAGATTAGGAAGGGGGACTCAGATGAGGGTCCCTGGTTGTTGGTGAACTATGGGAACCTGGCTTGGCTGCACCACTACCTGGGTGAGGATGAGGAGAGTGAGTCTTACCTGTCAAAGGTGGACGCCCTCATGAAGGAGTACCCATCTCCATCCGAGGACGAGCTCCACCCAGAGGTCTACGCTGAAAAGGCCTGGACCCTGCTGAACTTTGGCAAAGATGAGAAGAAACAAGCTGCAGATTATTTCCAGAGAGCCATCAGGATGCAGCCGGACATGGTGGAGTGGCAGACCAGCTACGTCCTGGGGTTGGTGAACTGGTTCAACCACAAGACGAATCTGAGCACCGACGTCTTGGTGAAACTGCGAACAGCGTTGGAAAAGGATCCAGAGAACCCGTATCTCGCCGTTGAATGTCTCAGGCAAAAGGCAAAGGAAGGAGAAGACATAGAGGATGAAGCTCGTGAGCTGGCTGAAAAAACTTTAATGAATCCTGTCGGCAGCTACAGTGGCATGAAAGCAATACTGAGGCTCTACAAGGATTTCATCTCCTACGATGACGCCATTAATCTGGCAGAGGAGGCTCTGAGGAAGCATCCAGACGATCGCTACCTGAAGAGGTGTGCAGCGCTCTGCTACAGATGGAGGATCATGTATTTTAAGGACACACTCCCAACGCAAAGGATGCTGGACAGAGCCATCAGTCTCCACAGGGACCTGATCTCACTTTACCCCGACTCTGCTCTGGTGAGGAAGATCGACCTCGCTAATATTTATGGAAAATCAAGTGAGGGTCTGCACAAAGCAGAGCAGATCTACCAGGAGCTGCTGGAGGAGGAGATGGAGCCCTTAGATAAACAGGTGCTCTACAACTACTACGCCAAATACTTGGCCTATGACCGCAACGACAGCAGGATGTCAATAGATTATCACATGAAGGCGGCTGAGATACTTCAACAGAGCTGCATTCGCGAGAACAGCATCAAAACGTTGGAGAAGATCCTGAGACGAGGAAAGAACCGACGGTGCAGGGAGATCAAGAAGTTTCTGCAAAACCTGCAGGACTATGATCCTGTTGAAGCTTTTAATGGAAGCAGCCCAAACTAAAAAACAAAATGAAGCATTTGCACCACTGTCCATCGGTGAGTTACGATATTCAAATAAAAAAAATATGTATTTTTGTGCGCAGACTGATGTTCAGGTCTTAAAGGGTTAAAATAAAATGGCATCAACTGGATCCAACCAGTTAGAGACATCTACTTGGAAACTTAAAATCTCTTCTAACTTAATTTAAATCTACAACACAACAAAGTGTAAGCAAAGAAGAAATATAGTTAAAATATTTGACATGCTTTGAAATAAAGGTGTGCAGATAAGAGATTGTGCCAGATCTTTCAGTGATGAGTTTTTCTTCACTTGATTTCCCTTCATCCAAATTGAAACTCATCGGCTGCAACGACACGAACAAGAAGCCTCGAACTTCCTGCTCGGCGTCTTTTTTTCTTCCAGGTTGACTCAGATCTTAACAGAGACGTTAACATTGACAGGACCAGCTGGACGATGAGGTGAGGAGCTTCTTCTTTAATGCATTTCTGTTTGATCCAAACATGTCAATCAACAGTGTTTTTAATAATGACCTTAAGTTGATGACTCATAAAAATTAAGTTGTTCCAAATAGTTTCTTCACATTATTTAAAAGAAATGTTTAGGTATCATCAGTACTATCAAATTAATGAACATAGTTTTTTAAGTTGACCTCCATTTTAAAATTACATTTTTTCAGTTAGACATTGTCGTTAGGTTAGTTGGGTTCTTGTTGATGTAGCTTTAATAAATAAATTAATTCAACCACAACATTTTAGGCAATTAACATTTTTTTTTCATTATTGAACTGCAGTGTTTTAATATAATATACAACATACAAGAAAACAGCTAAAATAAGAACATGATCCACAAGTTGCTCATTAAACATTAGCTCTCAGTGATTAAGAATTATATCAAGGGTCACAGCATATATTATATTATGCTCATCAGTAGAGCACAACATGATGGAAGATGGTTTCCCTCCAAGGTCTTTGTCTCTTTGACCTCAATATTTTGCAGTTTTGAAGTCAGATGCTGGGGTGCAGTTACCAGCTATGGCATTCGCCATCACTTAACAATCTAGGCAAGACAGCTGATGGCTACTTCTCTGCATTTTCCTGTTGTATTGTTCTGTTTAAGAGAAGAAAAAGATGAGAGTATGCATTTAAATCAATATATTGTGAATTAGTACGTACTAGCACACTGCATTTCAATGATTCTGAAAGTCCAAATAATGACCTTGATCTTTGGGAGTGCAATGGTCAAGTTTGTTTACAAAATGTAGTCAAATAAATCCACCTTTTATTTACATGCTATACAAATTAAAGATGAACAACTTAGCCTAGTACACTGTCAGTTGTAACACAACTGAGAATGCAATAGACCACAAATTCACCAGTATAACTAATAAATGAAATTATACTTACTTTGTAATGTGGATTCCATCAGTGTTGTTCAGGATACGTGTTCCTTTATCTTGACTGCATCTTCAGTGTGGGGGCGCTGAGACTTGAGGACTTAAAATACTAAGTTATAAGTTGCCACAACTTGAAACCAGTTCAATGAGAAGTGACACAGAAATATCAGTTTATTCTGAACACAATATTAAGTTGATCTTAGTATGAATGGTACTCAGTCAACTGAACGTATCAAATATTGATTGTAACTTAAAAGTTTAATCAAAATCAGTTAATAAAAAATTTTGTGTTGCGACAATGCATTTAATTTAACAGGTCATCTGAATTGTTTATTATTAGAATTGGCCCACAGGTATTTTGCATGTGCTCCATTAATACTACAAATCCCAGACTGCATTGCAATAGACTGAACCTTCAGCATCAGGTAGGTGCGTCAATGAGCTCCTCCCCCTTGCCAACTATCAGACACTGGCTGTATCCAAAATCACCCCCAACACCATTTTGTAGTGGTGTCCGAAACCTTAGTGATCAAATGCTATGCCCTACATACGGGATTCAAAATTTCCCATAAAGCATTGCAAAAAATAGTGACCATGCAATGGTCACTTCACAGGTGCTGGACATCCCATCAGACATTGCGCCTCTAGTGGCTGCACTGTTATTGGCCGTTAGTGGATGTTAGCGAGACACATTTTGAAGTTTCGTTGCGATATGGTAGTTGATGCAACGGAAGAGGGTGTTGAATGCAGAGTTGACGTCCACAAATAAGACCTGTGCATAATACCCTGCAGAGTCAAGGTGGTACAGGAAGTAGTGCAGAGCCATGCTGACTGCATCCTTATAGGCAAACTGCAAGGGGAACAGCAGGGGGTCAGTGATGTCCTTCAGGTGGGCCCACAGCAGTCGCTCAGAGGATTTCATGAACGCAGACGTCAGGGCGACTGGTCTGTAGACGCTTAATCCTGAGACAGGGGACTTCTCGAGGACCGGGATGTTGGTGGAGCATTTGAGACAGGAGGGAACCTCACACAACACCAGGGAGCTGTTGAAGATCTGGGTGAAGACAGAAGACAGCTGGTCAGCACAGACTTTAAGGCAGGATGGAAACACTACATCCTGTCCCTAGATCCTCAGTGCAGACAGGGGGTCTTACTAACTTAGGCCCGTAGCGCCCAGTGGAGCATAGGCCATCGATGACCCTTCTCCATCCAGCACGGCTTTGGACTGTCTTCTCCCCAGCTGCTACCATATCTATTCACAACCACCTTGGTGTCTCACCTCCAGCGGTTTTTGGGTCAGCAAAATCAAGGTCATCGAGTTGTGACAAGAGTGTCCAGTCGATGCCATTCTTCTTCTTGTGGTGGTCTTCATTATCCAGTTTATAACCAGAAGAAACAAGAGGGGTGACAGTAGACGTCCCTGCATGACCTCAAAACTGTCTGACATCTGGCCTGCATGTTGGACCGTGTAGGACATTCTGTGGTGAGATGATCTTCTCAGAGACACCGTAATGAGTCATCTATTCGTCTCTGCGTCCACACTCTCAAAGGCCTTTTCATAGTCAATGAAGTTAATGTATAGGTTTGAGTTCCTTTCTATTGACTGTTGCACTGTGATGTCTGCCTGCTGGTCTCAGAGCAGGGGATCAACTGCTGCTTTCATTCTCTCCAGTAGGAGGACTTTGCCTGGTACAAAGAGGAGCGTGATTCCTCTGTAGTGTTTGCAGCTTTTGATGATAAGTTCCTCCCTTCACTTCTCCAGTACTTACTCTTCCTCCCATACTTTGGTGAAGAGGCTATGAAGTATGTCAGTGGTGGTTGTTAAGTTTGCCTCGATTGCCTCTGCTGGGATTCCGGCTCTGCAGCTTTTCCTGATGTCATTGCCCTGATAGCCTTTCTGATCTCTGCCTTGCATGGCCTCACACAGTTAATTGGTAAAACTGTGTCTGCTGGTGGTATTTGTGGTCGTTCTACTGGGGCTGACTGAAGCAGGACTTCTTTGACATGTTCGGCCCATCTTCTCCGCTGGTTCTGAGTGGTAGAGAATGAGTTCCCTGTTTGTCCTTCACTGCTTTGTCTGCCCGATGGACCTTGCCTCCGGGCTTCTAGGTGATCATGTATAGGTCTATCATGAGTGTAATATTCCTGCGCCTTTTCCTTTTGCTGTTTGAGTTTTGCTTTTGTCCATCTTATCATTCTTCTCCTTTCTTTCTTTTAGTTTCTTAAGTGTTTCAATGGACATCCACTCTTGATATTTTGTTGTCCTTTCCCCAAGAACTTCCTTGCAGGTGTCCAACCATGTCTTTTTTGACTGTTGCCACTGAGTCTCTGCATCTCAATCTCCATTCACTCCTTCTGACTGCAGTATCTGATTTCTGTTCTTGAGCATAATCTGGAATCGCTTCTCTACTTCTTGGTACCTGAGAAGTCGGAGGTCATATCTTGTTGTACTGGCAGTGGTGGGGTGCCTTTGCAGTCATTATCTATTCTTCTCTTCACTCGCATCCTCAGTGTGTCCGGACTAGAGCACCATCTCCCCCGATGTTAGTCTCATCTGCCCAGATTGTAGTCACCTTGTCTTGCAAAGGCCCAGAAGAGGGATGGTGTAATTCCCCATCTCCTGTGCTACCTGGACCTACTTCCCTGACTCAAATATGGTTCTGATGTTTCCTGTGACGACTTTAGTGGTGGTGACTCAAAAAATTACTCAAACTACCAGCGGATATTCACATTTGCACCTGTTTCTTTTATTTGCTTCATTATTTCAGTGTTGTCTCCTCATCCATTGCTGCTTCTTTATGTTAACATTATTCTTGTTTTTAATGTTTTTCCATCAGTGCTGCTGAGACTAAGTCGACCCTGGAGTCCAGACTGGACGCCCTGCAGAGCCACTTCACCTGGGACCTGGTCTTTGGAAAGTCCACATTTGTCCGTCTCAAGGACAGACTAGAGGACATCGGCACAGATGAAAGAAACTTCTGGCTGGGTCATGTTTACAACCTGCAGGGGTTCGTCCACTATCACATGGGATTAGTCGAAGAGGCCCGGAGTTTCCTCAGCAAGGCCACCGAGGCTTTCCATCAGATTAGGAAGGGGGACTCAGATGATGGTCCCTGGTTGTTGGTGAACTATGGGAACCTGGCTTGGCTGCACCACTACCTGGGTGAGGATGAGGAGAGTGAGGCTTACCTGTCAAAGGTGGACGCCCTAATGAAGGAGTACCCATCTCCATCCGAGGACGAGCTCCACCCAGAGGTCTATGCTGAAAAGGCCTGGACCCTACTGCACTTTGGCAAAGACCAGAAGAAACAAGCTGCAGATTATTTCCAGAGAGCCATCAGGATGCAGCCGGACATGGTGGAGTGGCAGACCAGCTACGTCCTGGGGTTGGTGAAAGCTTCTGACCATGAGATGGGCCTGAGCGCCGACCTCTTGGAGAAACTACGAGCAGCGAGGAAGAAGGATCCAGAGAACATGTACCTCACCATTCAGTTTCTCAAGCAAAAGGCAAAGGAAGGAGAGGACATAAAGGATGAAGCCCGCAAGCTGGCTGAAAAGATTTTAATGAATCCTGTCGGCAGCTACAGTGGCATTAAGACAATGCTGAGGCTTTACAAGGAACACATTTCCTCTGATGACGCCATTAATCTGGCAGAGGAGGCTCTGAGGAAGCATCCAGACGATCGCTACCTGAAGAGGTGTGCAGCGCTCTAATACAAATGGAGGATCATTTATGAGAAGGACACGCTCCCAACGAAAAGCATGATGGACAGAGCCACCAGTCTCCACAGGGACCTGATCCCACTTTACCCTGGCTCTGCTCTGGTGAACAAGATCGACCTCGCCCTCATTTACACCAAGTTGAGTCAGACCATGCACAAAGCGAAGCAGATCTACCAGGAGCTGCTGGAGCAGGACCTGGAGGACTTCGAGAAGCAGATGCTCTACAACCACTACGCCAGATACTTGTTCTTCGACTGCAAAGAGCGCAACGTGTCCATAGATTATCTCATGAAGTCGGCAGAGATACCTCAACAGACCTTCTACCGCGAGAACAGCATCAAGATGTTGGAGGAGATCCTACGACGAGGAAACAACCGATGGTGCAGAGAGATCCAGGAGTTTCTGGGAAACCTGCAGGACTAGGATCCTGAAACTAGCCCAAACTAAAACACAAAACTGTATATCTGAAGTTACATCTAATAACAGTAGAATAAAGGGATGTTTGTTGTAATTTGAATTTTAGAAGAAAATGCTGAGCTTCAGCTTTTGTTTTCGATCTAAATATCCGTTAATGTTTTAAATAGATATCCCAAAGCCTGTTTGGTTTGTTCTGGTAACACTTAACTGACTCTTTAACTTAACTTTAACTCTAGTGAATAAATAGTGCTACTGTCCTGGTAATACTTTATGCATCTTAATCATCTCTCTACAGACTTTGAACGCTAAACAGAAGCATTAAGTGGCTGATGGATCTTGAAGATGTTTTACAATCAATCCAACCAATCAGAGACACATCTAGTTGGAAACTAACTCAGAGGTATATCACTACCATTACTCTTTTGTCCATCACAACATCAAGCCCCGCCCCAAAATGATCTGATTGGCCCTGCAGGTCTTTGCAGAATCAGTTCCCAATGTAGACACTCCAGATAAAATTGGTCATAATCTTAAAATGAACTTCTTTCACCTTTGGAATGGTCTTGAATGAGGGATATCTATTGAACGTCATCTATGATTTAATTCTGTAATTCTGACGTTGAAACCACAGAACATCCTTCATTAATGTTTGTTTTTTTTCCTGTAAATTTACTCAAACTTTTCGAGATTGGAAAACATATTCCAGATTTAACATATGCAAACATAAAGTTCGGTTTTCAAATGAAGGACAAAAAAACTGAATTTGTGAATAACTAATTTAATTCTTTTGGCAAAATACTGATTTCTAAAAACCACCTAATGTTTAATGCATATCTAAATGAGATAATATTACATAAAAGACGTGTAAAATGTTGTAGCATGAAGGAAGCCTGACATCTTTATGAATATTTATGTACCTTAATTCCTGATCGACAACTTGTCTGTGTTTTTTCTTTTCTTTTCTGTTTGCTGTTAATTGTACTTATGTTCATATACCTCTGATGTGCTGCTCAGTTATTTATTTCTCATATAATCTCCTAATGTTGTTATTTAAGTCTAAACATTTAATTATCCACAACACAAAAGTAGAAAAGGTGTGAAGTAGCTGATTTTCTATGACCTGGACCACAACGATATTTGTTATTTCATCTGATGAATTTCTGAAAAATAAAAGTAAACATGGTCATTTTGAAGAGACTATTTAATGATGACTCAGGGTCTTTACTTATAACACACACATCAGAATCTGTTCATAATAAACTCACTTTCTCTCCCTCAGATACTAAAGTCATCCTTGGGAAAATGGGAAAGTATTATTTGAATTTTTTTTGTCCAAGGAAGTTCTAGAGAGTGGATTCAACTCACTGTACATGTTTGTGAGGAATTTTACAGAATTAAATTGACTAGTTAATTAAAATCATTTTTGTTTTTTGTTTCCATTTTTTAAACCTGAAACTCAGGCTGCAATGACAGTTACATATTTAAACCAGCAGGTGTCGCTACAGGGAAACTCCACCCTGTGTTACTACAGGGATCTCAGGAGATGCCAAAAAAGAAATCCAAGATGGCGGAATAAACACCACAGCAAAGATCAGTGGTATGGAGGAACAACTCTGTCATAATTAAAAAATATTGAATAAAGAAATGAGTGAATAAAAAATACCTACATATAAGCCATAAATACTATTTATTTATTCATTTCTTTATGTATTTATGAACTCATCCTCATCAGCATTACATTTTTTTGTGCATGCTGAAGTGTTTGCATCAATAATAATTTTTTTAATTATGGCAGAGTTGGGCCTCCATACTGTAGGCTGTCCAGTGATTTATTAATCAACATTTAATATTTAACTAAAGGGTTAAAATATTACAGACACGAATGAGAAGCATCAAGCTTCCTGCTCGGCATATTTTTAGTTTTTTTCTTCCAGATTGACTGGGATCTTGTTCTTTCATAGGTATTTCTTTCATTCAGCTTCTAAAAAAGTCTCAAGTCTTGATCTGTTTGTGAGCATCTCGGTGCTCAGCACTGTGCCAAAAGAAAAAAGCGTCTGGATCTAGATGAGCTCTGGAACAACAACAATAACGACAACAACAACAGAGACGTTACTATTGACAGGAACAGCTGGATGATGAGGTGAGGAGCTTCTTCTTTAATTCATTACTGTTTGTTCCACACACATTAAACTCAAGGCCTCCAAGATCATAGTTTATATTCATCAGAATAGACCTGCAGGTATTTTGCGTGCGCACCGTTGATACTACAAATCCCAGACTGCATTGCGACAAGCTGAACCTTTGGCATCAGGCAGGTGAGTCAACGGTTGACCCATAAAAGCTCAAGCCATAGTCATGAAAGCGCTAAATTGCCATAAGAGTATTATATGGAAGAGTATTAATGCCACCCATGAAAAAAAATGATTAAGCCCTAACACTCTTCCATATGATACCACTGGTTTGAACATAGTCTTTATTGTCGACATTATACTTTGACTTTTTTTTTTATCTTGCTCAGTATCTACTCTTTGGGTTCTTAATCTACAAGTTACCATCACTTTTTAAACTTCCTCAAGTGTCTTGATCCACTGGACGGCGCTGGGTTTATCAATACAGAACGAGGTTATTATGGCCCAGAAGTTTAACACCACATGTCAGTTTCTGTTTATTATCTCCTCTTTTGAGCGCTGACGTTCTCACTACATGCTGATCTGTTGACATATCACATGATGGTGGTGACCAACGCTGCACGTTAAATTATCTGACGTTTCATCGAGTTGTTTTCTTTTTGCTCAGGTCACTGGTGGGATGAGGCGGGGAGGCGAGGAGACAGAGGGGGTGTTACCCACAGAGATTTTTCCTGTTTAAACCTCAATTTCCCACTAGTCTATCAGAACTGAAGAAGCTACTCAGATGAGTGGCGACACGTCTTCAAGAAATTCTACCAGTTGGCTTTATTCAACGCCTTTTGGAATAATGTGGCTACTTGTGCAAAGCAAAATCACACTCCCACAACATCACCTGCAGCGTCCCGTCTTCTCCCTCTACATGCTTCCCCTTGGTAAGGCCATTAGCAGACTTGGTATATCATGGTATTATCCAACTCTGTCCTACCTTCACCCCGTCAGATGCAGAGAAGCTCGTCCACACCTTTCTCTCCTCCAGGCTGTACTATTGTAATGATCTCCTCATCGGGATCTCTGGCAAAAACATCCAAAGCCTTCAATACATCCAGAACAGCACTGCCAGGATCCTGATGAGGGTGCACAAACACGATTACATCTCCCTCATCCTACAAGGTTTCTCTCCTCACCCACCAGTGCATTCATGGACATGTCCCCCCTTACCTACAGGAACTCCTCAAACCCAAGACCTCCGCATATACCCCATGTTCTGCAACCACAAACACCCTCCAAGTCCCCAGAACCAAGCTCCTGTCGTAGTTATTCTTTATTTACTCTCGTTTCTCTTATTTGCTTCCTTATTTCAGTGTCAACAGTTCATCTCCTCATCTACTACTGCCTCTTTATGCAGTTCACTACTTTTTAGAGCAGATTATTTTAACATTATTCTTGTTTTTAATGTTTTTCCATCAGTGCTGCTGAGACTAAGTCGACCCTGGAGTCCAGACTGGACGCCCTGCAGAGCCACTTCACCTGGGACCTGGTCTTTGGAAAGTCCATCCTTGTCCGTCTCAGGGACAAACTGAAGGACATCGGTACTGATGAAAGAAACTTCTGGCTGGGTCATGTTTACAACCTGCAGGGGTTTGTCCACTATCACATGGGATTAGTTGAAGAGGCCCGGAGTTTCCTCAGCAAGGCCACCGAGGCTTTCCATCAGATTAGGAAGGGGGACTCAGATGAGGGTCCCTGGGTGTTGGTGAACTATGGGAACCTGGCTTGGCTGCACCACTACCTGGGTGAGGATGAGGAGAGTGAGTCTTACCTGTCAAAGGTGGACGCCCTCATGAAGGAGTACCCATCTCCATCCGAGGACGAGCTCCACCCAGAGGTCTACGCTGAAAAGGCCTGGACCCTGCTGCACTTTGACAAAGACGAGAAGAAACAAGCTGCAGATTATTTCCAGAGAGCCATCAGGATGCAGCCGGACATGGTGGAGTGGCAGACCAGCTACGTCCTGGGGTTGGTGAACTGGTTCAACCACAAGATGATTCTGAGCGCCGACATCTTGGTGAAACTGCGAACAGCGTTGGAAAAGGATCCAGAGAACCCGTATCTCGCCGTTGAATGTCTCAGGCAAAAGGCAAAGGAAGGAGAAGACATAGAGGAGATAAAGGATGAAGCTCGTGAGCTGGCTGAAAAAACTTTAATGAATCCTGTTGGCAGCTACAGTGGCATGAAAGCAATACTGAGGCTCTACAAGGATTTCATCTCCTACGATGACGCCATTAATCTGGCAGAGGAGGCTCTGAGGAAGCATCCAGACGATCGCTACCTGAAGAGGTGTGCAGCGCTCTGCTACAGATGGAGGATCATTTATTTGAAAGACACACTCCCAAGGAAAAGCATGATGGACAGAGCCATCGATCTCCACAGGGATGTGATCTCACTTTACCCCGACTCTTTTCTGGTGAAGAAGATCGACCTCGCCAGCATCTATGCCAAATCAAGTGAGGGCATGCGCAAAGCGGAGCAGATCTACCAGGAGCTGCTGGAGGAGCACATGGAGGACTTAGATAAACAGATGCTCTACAACCGCTATGCCAAATACTTGTTCTATGACCGCAATGAACGTAGCATGTCGATAGATTATCTCATGAAGTCGGCAGAGATACCTCACCAGGGCTTCTACCGTAAGAACAGCATCAAAGACTTGGAGAGTATCCTAAAACGAGGAAAGAACCGACGGTGCAACGACATCAAGGAGTTTCTGAAAAACCTGCAGGACTATGATCCTGTTCAAGCTTTCTAACTGCACCACTTAAAAAAAAAATCTGTATAGTTGAATCAAAATCTAATAACAGTAGAATAAATGGGATGTGTTTGGTTTGAATTTTAGATGAAAATATTGAGCTATCATTAAAAGCTTACTAAACAGTTTGCAGCTGATACAAAAAAATCCTGGAGACGGTTTCAGTCATATCTCTCTCTAAAAAACCTAACACTAAACAGGAGCATTAACTGGTTGACGTTTCTTAAAGATGTTTCAAAGTCATCTATACAACATCTTCATTTAAAATAAAATACGTCAGCATTGAGTCTGAATACTACGAGATTATTTTCTCATTTCTAATTTTCCAGAAGTTTCCAAAAAGAACAACATCTCATAATGTTATTATTTGAATCAAAACATTTGAAGTAAAATTAAAATCATATTGATCCACATTCAAATCTACATCACAATAAAATGTGAACAAAGTGAAAAGCTAAGATAAAGTAGCTGCATGATTTACAGCGACCTGGATAAGTTTCAAGAAAGTCTTGACTGATGAATCTGGGTCTTTATCTACAATGCACACACCACAATCTCCTGATAATGAACTCACTTTCCCTTCCCTCAGACCCTGAAGTAATTCTCTGGGAAAATGGGAAAGAATTATTTGATTTTTTTGTCTAAGTAAGTTAATTTTTACCAAATCTGAACAAATATAATAATTACAAGATCTAGAAAAATAATTTCTCCAAAATTTGGAAACCGACAAAGAGTGACTTTACCTTTTTGTGAGGAATTTTACAGGATTAAATTCGTTAATTAATTAAAAGCATAACAAAAATGTCAATTTGAACTATTTTTTCTTTACATTTTTAAATCCCAATAACATCTTAATGGGCAGTCCTTGTCAATAAAACATTCTCTCTGTTTTGCATCATGTAATAAATTTCTGCAGGTAAGTAACTGTGCCTTTAAATCAGGTCTTCCTGTTTCAGTGATGTGTTTTATTCTTTTGGTTTCCTTTCATCCAAATCGAAACTGGCTGCAACGGCACGAACGAGAAGCCTCGAACTTCCTGCCTGGTGTTTTTGTTTTTTTCTTCTTCTTTCTTTGCCAGATTGACTCAGATCTTGTTCTTTCATTGATCTTTCTTTCATTCGGCTTCTAAAAAAGTCTGAAGCCTTGATCTGTTCGTGTGCATCTTGGTGGTCAGCGCTGCATCAAAAGAAAAACCCGTCTGGATGCAGATGAGCTCTACAACAACAGACAGAGACGATACTATTGACAGGAAGAGCTGGATGATGAGGTGAGGAGCGACTTCTTTAATTCATTACTGTTTGTTCAAAGGTTTAGAGACAGAAAATCATCTGTGTGTTATGAATGTGTCATTGGTTTATTTACTTCATTCTTTTATTTCATTTCTTTGTTTCTCATTTCCTTTTCACATCTTTCTCATTTCCTTTTCACATCTTTCTCATTTCCTTTTCACCTTCCATTTCCTCCATCCTTTGCTCCATTTATGATTTTCTCAGCATTTCTCAACATAGTTTAAAAGTTTCAAAGTCAGCTTTATTGTCAGCTCTGACACACACTCTATGTGGCACACATACGCAGGACTGAAATGTTATTTCCTTGAAGATCTACGGTGCAACACCTTAAACATTAAACGTACTCCAGAGTCCTGAGTGAGTTTGTGCAGAACAGGGAGAGAGTGGATCTTCCTGGCAGCCTGGTGGAGGAAGCTGTCCTTTAGTCTGCTCCTCCTGGTCCTGGTCCTGGTCCTGGTCCTGGTCCTGGTCCTGGTCTCGTCCATGATGGCAGCAGACTGACGAGAGTCACTGTTTATCTTCTCAGCTGCTTTCACTATGTGCTGGAGCATCTTAGGGCAGGATGTGGTGCAGGAGCCCGTAGATATAAACAGTAGATGCCGCCTCCGTCTCTGTCCGTTGGAACGATGTGTCGGCGCGGCCGCCATCTTGGCCCGGGGGGAAGCCGTCCGTGTCTACTCATATATATACATACAGTGGGGGAAATAAGTATTTGATCCCCTGCTGAATTTGTAAGTTTGCCCACTTCCATAGAAATGATCAGACTCTGGTTTTTATGGTTGTTTACTGGTTATGGGTATAGACGGAATATCAGTCAAAAATGCATAAAAAACACACAATCTAAAAGTTATAAATTGTTATGTATTTTATTAAGGGAAATAAGTATTTGATCCCCAAGCACAACACAAGTCAGTACTTTGTAGAGAAACCTTTGTTGGCAAGCACAGCGATGAGACGTTTCTTGTAGTTGGTCACCAGGTTTGCACACAGCGCAGGAGGGATTTTGGCCCATTCATCTTTACAGACAGTCTCTAAATCCTTCAAGTTTCTTGGCTGCCTCTTGGAAACTCGGAGCTTCAGCTCCCTCCACAGGTTTTCGATCGGGTTAAGGTCTGGAGACTGACTAGGCCACTCCATGACCTTAATATGCTTCTTCTTGAGCCACTCCTTTGTTGTCCTGGCAGTATGTTTTGGGTCATTGTCATGTTGGAAAACCCACCCACGAGGCATCTTCAGTGTTCTTGCTGAGGAAAGAAGGTTTTTGTCCAAGATGTTACAGTACATGGCTGCATTCATTGGCCCCATAATGCGGTGAAGTTGCCCTGTACCCTTTGCTGAAAAACAGCCCCAAAACATGATGTTTCCACCTCCATGCTTAACCGTGGGTATGGTGTTCTTTGGGTCATACTCACGTTTTTTCATCCTCCAAACACGGCGGGTCGAGTTAATGCCAAATAGCTCAACTTTGGTTTCGTCAGACCACAGCACTTTCTCCCAAGCCTTCTCTGAGTCATTTAGATGTTCACTGGCAAACTTAAGGCGGGCCTGTACATGTGCCTTCTTGAGCAGGGGGACCTTGCGGGCACTGCAAGAGTTCAATCCATAACGGCGCAGTGTGTTGCCAACTGTTTTCTTGGTGACGGAGGTCCCAACTGCTTCCAGATCATTAACAAGCTCCTGCCGTGTTGTTTTAGGCTGCTCCCTCACCTTTCTCATCATCATCCTCACTCCATGAGGCGAGATTTTGCGGGGAGCTCCAGACCGAGGACAGTTGATGGTCCTTTTATGGGTCTTCCACTTGCGAATAATGGCACCAATAGTTGTCACCTTCTCACCAAGCCTTTTGCTGATGGTTTTGTAACCTATACCAGCCTTGTGCAGGTCTACAGTCTTGTCCCTGACATCTTTTGACAGCTCTTTGGTCTTGCCCATGGTGCTGTAGAAGTTGGAATGTAAGAAACTGATTCTTAGAGCAGGTGTGCTTAATATACATGACGAGTTAAGATCAGGAGTATTGGTAATTAGTTGACTGAGCACAGCTGTGTGCCACATGCACACCAGCCAATCTGTAGGAGCCTGAATTCTAAGTGAATTGTTGGGGATCAAATACTTATTTCCCTTAATAAAATACATAACAATTTATAACTTTTAGATTGTGTGTTTTTTATGCATTTTCGATTGATATTCTGTCTATACCCATAACCAGTAAACAACCATAAAAACCAGAGTCTGATCATTTCTATGGAAGTGGGCAAACTTACAAATTCAGCAGGGGATCAAATACTTATTTCCCCCACTGTATATATACATAACTTAGTACAGTTACACACAGTGGCTGATTTCTAAATGTCACTTTTATCATATTACTGATGTCTTACTAACAAAAACATATTTTGTTTTCTTATCCTTACGCTAGTAACAGGATATGGTAGTTTAATTTAAGTAAGCTTTACAGATACATTCAACACGTTCATAACAGTTAAATAATATAAAACATCTTCTCACTAGTGAAATGGTTCCCTCTTGCTTGGTTTCAGTGTTTCTTTCATGGGAACATCCGTAAATGACACAAAAGTCCCTTTAGTCAGTCAGATGCACTGACTACAGTCTGACCGCTGGTATGAACCCCTGCCCCAGATAGCGGCCGTGTTGACCTGTCTGACCAGCCAGAATGTGGCATCTAGTGTCTATGTATGCAGGAGCCCTACCACAGTCTCATGTAGAACATGCACATGATGGGGGGTTGGTGCTCTGGCTTTCCTCAGATTGCAGAGGAAGTAGAGGCACTGTTGAGCCTGATGAGATCCACCACATGATGGTGAATAGGTTGGAGCTACCTGTTGGTGTGCAGCCATGGGTTAGAGGAGGGGCTCAGCACACATCCCTGGGGAGGGGCTTTGCTCAGTGTGATGGTGCCAACCTGTACAGCCTGACGTCTTCCTGTCAGGAAGTCCAGCATCCAGTTGCATAGTGAGGTACTGAGCCCCATCTAGTCCAGTTTTTGGTTAAGCTGTTGTTGGATGTTTGTATTGAATGCTGAACTGAAGTCAATGGACAGCATCCTGACACACGAGTCCTTTGTGTCCAGATGTTTAGAGGTGAGTGGAGGGTAGTGGAGATGGGATCATCCGTTGACCAAATGGGCCAATATGCAAACTGGAAAGCATCCAGGGTGAGGGGGATGGAAAAGTGGGGGTGGATAGAATTGATCTGACGCATGATGAGCTCATCTACTACTGCCTCTTTATGACCATCACTACTTTTTAGAGCATATTATTTTAACATTATTCTTGTTTTTAATGTTTTTCCATCAGTGCTGCTGAGACTAAGTCGACCCTGGAGTCCAGACTAGACGCCCTGCAGAGCCACTTCACCTGGGACCTGGTCTTTGGAAAGTCCATCCTTGTCCGTCTCAGGGACACGCTGAAGGACATCGGCACCGATGAAAGGAACTACTGGCTGGGTCATGTTTACAACCTGCAGGGGTTCGTCCACTATCACATGGGATTAGTTGAAGAGGCCCGGAGTTTCCTCAGCAAGGCCACCGAGGCTTTCCATCAGATTAGGAAGGGGGACTCAGATGATGGTCCCTGGTTGTTGGTGAACTATGGGAACCTGGCTTGGCTGCACCACTACCTGGGTGAGGAGGAGGAGAGTGAGTCTTACCTGTCAAAGGTGGACGGCCTCATGAAGGAGTACCCATCTCCATCCGAGGACGAGCTCCACCCAGAGGTCTACGCTGAAAAGGCCTGGACCCTGCTGCACTTTGACAAAGACGAGAAGAAACAAGCTGCAGATTATTTCCAGAGAGCCATCAGGATGCAGCCGGACATGGTGGAGTGGCAGACCAGCTACGTCCTGGGGTTGTTGAACGCCTCCAAGCACGAGACAAGCTTGAGCGCCGACCTCTTGGAGAAACTACGAGCAGCAAATGAGAAGGATCCAGAGAACATGTACCTCTCTGTTCAATGTCTCGAACAAAAGGCAAAGGAAAGCGAAGACATAGAGGAGATAAAGGATGAAGCTCGTGAGCTGGCTGAAAAGATTTTAATGAATCCTGTTGGCAGCTACAGTGGCATGAAAGCAATACTGAGGCTCTACAAGAAACATTTCTCCTACGATGACGCCATTATTCTGGCAGAGGAGGCTCTGAGGAAGCATCCAGACAATCGCTACCTGAAGAGGTGTGCAGCGCTCTGCTACAAATGGAAGATCATTTATGAGAAGGACACACTCCCAAGGAAAAGCATGATGGACAGAACCATCGATCTCCACAAGGACCTGATCTCACTTTACCCCGACTCTGCTCTGGTGAAGAAGATCGACCTCGCCAGCATCTATGCCAAATCAAGTGAGGGTCTGCGCAACGCGGAGCAGATCTACCAGGAGCTGCTGGAGGAGGAGATGGAGCCCTTAGAGAAGCAGATGCTCTACAACCGCTACTCCAAATACTTGACCTTCGACCTGTACGAGCAAAGCAAGTCGATAGATTACCTCATGAAGTCAGCAGAGATACCTCACCAGAGCTTCTTCCGTGAGAACAGCATCAAAGACTTGGAGAGTATCCTGAGACGAGGAAAGAGCCGACGGTGCAGCGAGATAAAGGAGTTTCTGAAAAACCTGCAGGACTGTAACCCGGTTTGAACTTTTAATGGAACCATCCCAAACAAAGGCTTTGCACTATGTAAATAAACTGTATACTTGCATTAACGCCTGATTATGGAAGAATAAATGGGATGTTTGTAGTAAGTTGAGTTTTAGATGAAAATGTTGAGTTTCGGCTTTTGTTTTAGATCCAAACGTCCAGTTAATATTTTAAATAGATATCTAAAAGTCTGTTTCTTTTCTTCTTTTTTTTTTTTAACTTAACTTTAACTCTTTGTTTCTTGAAGACGTTTCTCAATCAACCTTATCCAGGGCCGATATTTGCCTAAGAACAATCAGATGCTTCACCCACCCAGTGTTTGTGAATTAGCTTCCAGGTTATCACAGGTGTGTCGTTCTCTGTCCAGTCAGATCAGTTAAATATCATCAGATATTAAAGAACAATTTAAAGCCTCAGCACTTGTCTGAATACTAATAACAGATAATTTACTAATTTTTAAATTTCCAAAAGTTCCTGAAGATATCTAATGTTATCTGAATCTAAATATCTTAATTAATATTAAAATCATATAAATCTAAATTTAAATCTACAACCCAATAAAATGTGAACAAAGTGAAAAGGTGTGAAGTAGCTGTATGATTCCCTGTGACCTGGACCACAGTCAGTGCGTTTACACGCAGAGTTTAATGGAGCTTTGCTCTAAACTCTACTTTCTGACTACAGTCCTTGTCCCAGTTTACATGCAGCGCAAGAAAATATAATAACTGTCCTCCTCCACACTAGGGGGCGATACGTGTCTTTTCAGCGGGTTAACACCACATTAATACGGCTCGATTTCCGGTTGACCTATTACGCGATATAATTAACTAGAGTCGTTCATGTGTCAGACATTTAAACAACAACCAGACGGATAATAGAACATTTTTAATCTTGTACGTAATGTTTGCGCTTCTTCTGGTGCAGGTAAGATCCGCGCTGTCCCTCAGACGGCTCCGTTTCTCTTCTTCTTCTTCTTCTTCTTCTTCTTCTTCTTCTTCTTCTCTTCTTCTTCTTCTGTGATCGGCTTCTTGGATGTTTTTGTTCCGGGGTCACACGGCAGCACAGCGATGATGGAGCATGCGCACACGATGAAAACTCTGATTCAATCGCATTATCTGGGCGTCTCAATCAGATAATGAGAACTCTGACTTTAATCGGAGTAACGTGTTAACATGCACTTAAGTTCTCCTGTTATTGTACGATTAAGACAATAATTTGTTTTATTAGACAATTATTTTATGACATCTAAACACATATAATAATTACAAGGTCTTAAAAAAGAACTTCTCCAACCATTGAGATTGACAAAGACTAACTGTACTTTTTTGTGAAGAATTTTACAGCATTAAATTGGTTTTTAATTAAAACCATGAAGAAGAAAAAAATCAAATTTTGCTTTTTTTTCACATTTTTAAACTGAAAAAATAAAATAAAGACAATATGTAAATAATCCCAATAATACCTTAATGTCAATTGTGTCATTGTCAATAAAATATTCTCTCTGTTTTGCATCATGTAATAAATTTCTGCAGGTAAGAAACTGCGCCTTTAAATCAGGTGTTTCTGTTTCAGTGATGTGTTTTCATTCTTCAGGTTTCATCCAAATCGAAACTCGACACGCAATGACAAGAACGAGGAACCTCAAACTTCCTGTTTGGTGTCATTTTTTCTGCCAGATTGACTCGGCTCTTGTTCTTTCATTGATCTTTCTTTCATTCGGGTTCTAAAAAAGTCTCCAGTCTCAATCTGTTCGTGTGCGTCTCCAAAAGAAAGCTGGCCAAAAGAAAAAAGCGTCTGGATCCACATGAGTTCACCTCATAACAACATTTACTACAACAACAGACAGAGACGTTACTATCGACAGGAACAGCTGGATGATGAGGTGAGGAGCTTCTTCTTTAAATCATTACTGTTTGTTCCACACATGTCAGAGTCAAGGCCTCCCAGGCAATAGTTTATAGTTTTCAGATTTGGCCCACAGGTATTTTGTGTGCTCACCATTGATACTACAAATCCCATACTGCATTTCAACAAGCATCGGGCAGGTGCGTCAATGAGCCCCATATTTCTGTATGAATGATTTCTGGTGATACATCTGAGGTCCACCAGTAGCTGCCAGTCCCACACAGTGGCCAGGATGCCTGCAGATGTTTTTACAGCTGGTCTTGGCTGCTCTCCAGCTCTGGAGATGATGGCTCGCTTGGGTTGGGCGGCTGTCGGAACACTTGGCACACTCGACTCCTGTAGCAATGGCTTCAGTAATGACTTTCAGAACCTGGTCAACCAGTTCTCAGCTTTTGCCACCTTTGGATGGCTTGAGTGTCTGTATTGCAATACTTCCCCTCTCGTTACTCTGAGTTCCTTTTCCAAAGACTTGAGTGACATTTGCAGTTTGGGCCCATAGAGTGTGATGCTGCTTAGACTTCTTGGAAGCCCCAGGCTTCTTTTTAGGTGGTTGCTGACCTTCCTCTCTAGGGTTTCCACTGTTAGGACTGGCACTTCATAGACGAGGGGTGGCCACAGGATCCTAGGAAAAATGTTGTGCTGGAAAAGCAAAGCTTTGATCTAATCTGGCAATGCTGACTTCAACCATCTGTCCAGCTCAGTGCAGGTCGACTGGATAGATGTTGCATCCCTCAGGGTGCAATCAAACACCTTCCTTAAGCTCTTGAGAGGCTTCTCAGTGATGGTCGAGATTGTTGCACTTGCAACGCTGGATGACTTGTCATCCACTTTTCCTCTTAGCACCATTGATCTTGATTTGGCAGGTTTTAAGCGCATCTATGTCCACTCCATCTCCATCTGCTTTTTAAAACCCTTTAGTATCCACCGACAGCCTTGGTCACTGTGTGGTCATCCATAAATTGATGGATGACTGATTGGTGGCAGCCGTTGCACGGACTACAGTCAGCTCTTTTTTGGGGTTCTCCTCCTTCTGAATCAAGAATGCTTCCATCTTCCATCTTTACTCCATTTCCAGTCTTACTTCCTTATTTCAGTGTCGTCAGTTCATCTCCTCATCTACTACTGCCTCTTTATGCTCTTCACTACGTTTTAGAGCAGATTATTTTAACATTATTCTTGTTTTTAATGTTTTTCCATCAGTGCTACTGAGACTAAGTCAACCCTGGAGTCCAGACTGGACGCCCTGCAGAGCCACTTCACCTGGGACCTGGTCTTCGGCAGGTCCATCCTTGTCCGTCTCAGGGACAAAGTGAAGGACATTGGCACAGATGAAAGAAACTTCTGGCTGGGTCATGTTTACAACCTGCAGGGGTTCGTCCACTATCACATGGGATTAGCTGAAGAGGCCCGGAGTTTCCTCAGCAAGGCCACCGAGGCTTTCCATCAGATTAGGAAGGGGGACTCAGATGAGGGTCCCTGGTTGTTGGTGAACTATGGGAACCTGGCTTGGCTGCACCACTACCTGGGTGAGGATGAGGAGAGTGAGTCTTACCTGTCAAAGGTGGACGCCCTCATGAAGGAGTACCCATCTCCATCCGAGGACGAGCTCCACCCAGAGGTCTACGCTGAAAAGGCCTGGACCCTGCTGAACTTTGGCAAAGACGAGAAGAAACAAGCTGCAGATTATTTCCAGAGAGCCATCAGGATGCAGCCGGACATGATGGAGTGGCAGACCAGCTATGTCCTGGGGTTGGTGAGCGCCTCCAAGCATGAAAAGGGCCTGAGCACCATTGTCTTGGAGAAACTACGAGCAGCGAAGGAGAAGGATCCAGAGAACCTGTACCTCGCTGTCCAATGTCTTGAGCAAAAGGCAAAGGAAGGAGAAGACATAGAGGACGAAGCTCACAAGCTGGCAGAAAAGATTTTAATGAATCCTGTTGGCAGCTACAGTGGCATGAAAGCAATACTGAGGCTCTACAAGAAACACTTCTCCTACGATGACGCCATTATTCTGGCAGAGGAGGCTCTGAGGAAGCATCCAGACGATCGCTACCTGAAGAGGTGTGCAGCGCTCTGCTACAAATGGAGGATCATTTATTTGAAAGACACACTCCCAAGGAAAAGCATGATGGACAGAGCCATCGATCTCCACAGGGATGTGATCTCACTTTACCCCGACTCTTTTCTGGTGAAGAAGATCGACCTCGCCAGCATCTATGCCAAATCAAGTGAGGGTCTGCGCAAAGCGGAGCAGATCTACCAGGAGCTGCTGGAGGAGCACATGGAGGACTTAGATAAACAGATGCTCTACAACCGCTACGCCAAATACTTGTTCTATGACCGCAATGAACGTAGCATGTCGATAGATTATCTCATGAAGTCGGCAGAGATACCTCACCAGGGCTTCTACCGTAAGAACAGCATCAAAGACTTGGAGAGTATCCTAAAACGAGGAAAGAACCGACGGTGCAACGACATCAAGGA
The DNA here is from genome assembly GCF_022458985.1 of Mugil cephalus. Classification (NCBI taxonomy): domain Eukaryota; kingdom Metazoa; phylum Chordata; class Actinopteri; order Mugiliformes; family Mugilidae; genus Mugil; species Mugil cephalus. The sequence goes on from NC_061775.1 coordinate 28,199,518, forward strand.
GTTTCTGGAAAACCTGCAGGACTATGATCCTGTTCAAGCTTTCTAACTGCACCACTTAAAAAAAAATCTGTATAGTTGAATCAAAATCTAATAACAGTAGAATAAACGGGATGTGTTTGGTTTGAATTTTAGATGAAAATATTGAGCTATCATTAAAAGCTTACTAAACAGTTTGCAGCTGATACAAAAAAATCCTGGTGATGGTTTCAGTCATATCTCTCTCTAAAAAACCTAACACTAAACAGGAGCATTAACTGGTTGACGTTTCTTAAAGATGTTTCAAAGTCATCTATACAACATCTTCATTTAAAATAAAATACGTCAGCATTGAGTCTGAATACTACGAGATTATTTTCTCATTTCTAATTTTCCAGAAGTTTCCAAAAAGAACAACATCTCATAATGTTATTATTTGAATCAAAACATTTGAAGTAAAATTAAAATCATATTGATCCACATTCAAATCTACATCACAATAAAATGTGAACAAAGTGAAAAGGTAAGATAAAGTAGCTGCATGATTTACAGCGACCTGGATAAGTTTCGAGAAAGTCTTGACTGATGAATCTGGGTTTTTATCTACAATGCACACACCACAATCTCCTGATAATGAACTCACTTTCCCTTCCCTCAGACCCTGAAGTAATTCTCTGGGAAAATGGGAAAGAATTATTTGACTTTTTTGTCTAAGTAAGTTAATTTTTTACCAAATCTGAACAAATATAATAATTACAAGATCTAGAAAAATAATTTCTCCAAAATTTGGAAACCGACAAAGAGTGACTTTACCTTTTTGTGAGGAATTTTACAGGATTAAATTCGTTAATTAATTAAAAGCATAACAAAAATGTCAATTTGAACTAGTTTTTCTTTACATTTTTAAATCCCAATAACATCTTAATGGGCAGTCCTTGTCAATAAAACATTCTCTCTGTTTTGCATCATGTAATAAATTTCTGCAGGTAAGTAACTGTGCCTTTAAATCAGGTCTTCCTGTTTCAGTGATGTGTTTTATTCTTTTGGTTTCCTTTCATCCAAATCGAAACTGGCTGCAACGGCACGAACGAGAAGCTTCGAACTTCCTGCCTGGTGTTTTTGTTTTTTTCTTCTCCTTTCTTTGCCAGATTGACTCAGATCTTGTTCTTTCATTGATCTTTCTTTCATTCGGCTTCTAAAAAAGTCTGAAGCCTTGATCTGTTCGTGTGCATCTTGGTGGTCAGCGCTGCATCAAAAGAAAAACCCGTCTGGATGCAGATGAGCTCTACAACAACAGACAGAGACGATACTATTGACAGGAAGAGCTGGATGATGAGGTGAGGAGCGACTTCTTTTATTCATTACTGTTTGTTCAAAGGTTTAGAGACAGAAAATCATCCGTGTGTTATGAATGTGTCATTGGTTTATTTACTTCATTCTTTTATTTCATTTCTTTGTTTCTCATTTCCTTTTCACATCTTTATCATTTCCTTTTCACCTTCCATTTCCTCCTTTCTTTGCTCCATTTATGATTTTCTCAGCATTTCTCAACATAGTTTAAAAGTTTCAAAGTCAGCTTTATTGTCAGCTCTGACACACACTCTATGTGGCACACATACGCAGGACTGAAATGTTATTTCCTTGAAGATCTACGGTGCAACACCTTAAACATAAAACGTACTCCAGAGTCCTGAGTGAGTTTGTGCAGAACAGGGAGAGAGTGGATCTTCCTGGCAGCCTGGTGGAGGAAGCTGTCCTTTAGTCTGCTCCTCCTGGTCCTGGTCCTGGTCCTGGTCCTGGTCCTGGTCCTGGTCCTGGTCCTGGTCCTGGTCCTGGTCCTGGTCTCGTCCATGATGGCAGCAGACTGACGAGAGGCACTGATTATCTTCTCAGCTGCTTTCACTATGTGCTGGAGCATCTTAGGGCAGGACGTGTTGCAGGAACCTAACCACAGTCTCAATGGCGCAGTAGTCCAGGAGAGGTACTCTGTGACGTGGAACTTGATGCTGCTCACCCTCCCACAGTTCTCATGAAGTAAACAACCATAACAACTGAATTTCCTGACGTCCTGGTGGATGAAGTCCTTGAGTCCTAGAATTGATCCGATGCATGATGAGCTCATCTACTACTGCCTCTTTATGACCTTCACTACTTTTTAGAGCATATTATTTTAACATTATTCTTGTTTTTAATGTTTTTCCATCAGTGCTGCTGAGACTAAGTCGACCCTGGAGTCCAGACTGGATGCCCTGCAGAGCCACTTCACCTGGGACCTGATCTTTGGAAAGTCCATCCTTGTCCGTCTCAGGGACACGCTGAAGGACATCGGCACAGATGAAAGAAACTTCTGGCTGGGTCATGTTTACAACCTGCAGGGGTTCGTCCACTATCACATGGGATTAGTTGAAGAGGCCCAGAGTTTCCTCAGCAAGGCCACCGAGGCTTTCCATCAGATTAGGAAGGGGGACTCAGATGAGGGTCCCTGGTTGTTGGTGAACTATGGGAACCTGGCTTGGCTGCACCACTACCTGGGTGAGGAGGAGGAGAGTGAGTCTTACCTGTCAAAGGTGGACGGCCTCATGAAGGAGTACCCATCTCCATCCGAGGACGAGCTTCACCCAGAGGTCTACGCTGAAAAGGCCTGGACCCTGCTGAACTTTGGCAAAGAACAGAAGAAACAAGCTGCAGATTATTTCCAGAGAGCCATCAGGATGCAGCCGGACATGGTGGAGTGGCAGACCAGCTACGTCCTGGGGTTGGTGAATGCCTCCAAGCACAAGACGAATCTGAGCACCGACGTCTTGGAGAAACTACGAGCAGCGACGGAGAAGGATCCAGAGAACATGTACCTCGCTGTTCACTGTCTCGAGCAAAAGGCAAAGGAAGGAGAAGACATGGAGGAGATAAAGGATGAAGCTCGTGAGCTGGCTGAAAAGATTTCAATGAATCCTGTTGGCAGCTACAGTGGAATTAAAGCAATACTGAGGCTCTACAATGTACACATTTCCTCTGATGACGCCATTAATCTGGCAGAGGAGGCTCTGAGGAAGCATCCAGACGATCGCTACCTGAAGAGGTGTGCAGCGCTCTGCTACAAATGGAAGATCATTATCGAGAAGGACACACTCCCAAGGAAAAGCATGATGGACAGAGCCATCAGTCTCCACAGGGACCTGATCTCGCTTTATCCCGACTCTGCTCTGGTGAAGAAGATCGACCTCGCTAGCATCTATGCCAAATCAAGTGAGGGCATGCACAAAGCGGAGCAGATCTACCAGGAGCTGCTGGAGGAGGAGATGGAGCCCTTAGAGAAGCAGATGCTCTACAACCGTTACGCCAAATACTTGTTCTTCGACCTGCACGAGCAAAGCAAGGCAATAGATTATCTCATGAAGTCAGCAGAGATACCTCACCAGAGCTTCTACCGTGAGAACAGCATCAAAGACTTGGAGAACATCCTGAGACGAGGAAAGAACCGACGGTGCAGCGAGATCAAGGAGTTTCTGAAAAACCTGCAGGACTATGATCCTGTTGAAGCTTTCAATGGAAAGAAACTCAAGAACAAATCTGTTTACTTGAAGTAACGTCTAATAACAATAGACTAAAAGGGATGTTTAGAACAATTTAATGTTTTAGATCCAAACGTCCCGTGAATGTTTTTATGATATCTAGAAGTCTCTTTGGTTTGTTCTGGTGACACTTTAACTACTCTTTAACTTAAAACTGTAACTCTACTGAATAAATAGTGCTGCTGTCACATTATGAAATGATGCACAAACGTCACCTTGATGCACTTTAACAGTTTGCTGCTGATATATATATATATATATAAATCACACCTTGATTTAAAAACCTAAGAAAAAACAGAAGCAGAAGAAATCTGCCTTTCACAACTACAGCTGTAGGTGAGCTGCACAACCATCGCTATCGTTTTGGTTGCACATCTACTCAGGTCGTTTTCACTCCAGAGCTGTTTGGTTTGCTTTAAACGAACCACAGTTTGTTTCCTCAGATAAAAATGGAACCACGACTTGACTTCAGGACAATCGCAGACAATCAAACCCATCTCATATTAACATTTCGGAAATTCCAAGTCAGGATACGGAGGACGAAGAAGAGACGCTCACACACACACACACGAATACACACAAAATAAATCTTAACATTCGCCTTGAAGAATGTGCGTCTAATTTACCATCTTCGGGATAATCACCTCTAAGAGAAATGATCCCGACCTTTTAACGATCCCAAGTTGATACTACATATAAAAACCCACAGATAAGACGTCCACCAATTATCCATCAACTGACTTGTCTTACATCACAACAGAAAGTAATATTGTTTCTGGTTTGTAGGGTGGGATCCGTTGTAAAATGCAGAGGGGAATTTGCTTGACATGTAGTGGAACAGGGCTTTTCCTGTGGATTCATTATAAAAGACAAGAAATATAGAGAAAGTGAAATTTGTGTAGTAAGTATATTATATTATATCATATAATATACTATACTACTATTATATTGCATGCTATACTACTACTATATACTGTTTATTCACAATAACACTACCATCATATCATCAGTACCACTGCCCTCATCCTACCACTGCACCTTATCCACCTACTATCTTGTATCTTGAGTTTTCTAAGTGTCTTTGTCCTATTTGTGTTTTTACCTTTGCCTTTATTTTTATACTACTATTTTTATATATTGTATTCTATTGTATTTTATTGTACCCAATACCGGACTGCTGTGACAACCTAATTTCCCTTTGGGGATGAATAAAGTTATCTATCTATCTATCTATCTATCTATCTATCTATCTATCTATCTATCTATCTATCTATCTATCTATCTATCTATCTAGAAATACGGTTAAAATATTTTGCCTGTTTTGGTCCTGTAATAAATTTGTACAGATGAGAAACTGCGCCTTTAAATCGGGTCGTTCTGTTTCACTGATGAGTTTCATTCTTCAGGTTTCATTTCGTTGAAATCGAGACTCAGACTGAAATGACACGAACGAGGAACGAGGAACTTCCTGCCCGGCGTCATTTTCTCTTCCATGTTGACTCGGATCTAGTTTTGTCTCTGTCGAGGATCGTGAAGTTTTCATTCGGCTCCAAAAAACTCTGAAGTCTCGATCTGTTCGTGTGTGTCTCGGTGCGCAGCGCAACGCGTCTGGATCCAGATCAGAACAACAACAACACAGAGACGTTAATATACAGCTGGATGATGAGGTAACGATCTTCTTCTTTAATTCATTACTGTTTGTTCCACACACGTCAAAGTCAAGGCCTCCAAGATCATAGTTTATATTTATCAGAATTTGCCCGCAGGTATTTTCCGTGCGCACCATTTACACTACAAATCCCAGACTGCATTGCAACCAGTTGAATGGGAGTGAAATAGCAGTAGTGTTTTCCACAACTACTCCCTCCTAACTGGGATTCCGGTCAGCTGTTTCAGATGGATGAATGCATCACTGCAGCTCTGCTCTAATCTGCAGTAGTTGCTATTATTTTACAAGTTCTATTATTAAAGCAGCAGTTTGATTTGGAAGGTTTGTGAGATAATGGGCCTGTTTATTCTGACTGAGGTGTTTATAAGGAGCATTTTCATTCGGTTTGGACTTCTAAACCAATTGTATTCAGAATATTTGGCTTCATGTAAACCCAGCTTATGTCTTATTATTCTGTAAAGTCTCTGTGAATAGAAGAGAATAAAGAAACAGAAACAGGAAAAGGGTTGTGTTGTGTATCTAGTCATGTCTGTAGGTATTAGGTTATAATATACAGTAGTACAACTCAACTTACAGTATCTTTATCACAATATATATATACTCAGTCCTGATCAGATTATATATATATATAATGCATTGCATTATGGGAATGCACAGACACACACTAAAGAACAATGCTGTTTTCAGCCATGAACAGTATGAAATGGATTTTTTTGAACAGTACACAAAGGTTAACACAAAAGTCTGTTGCAACAAACTGATAGAAATGAACAAGAAACAGTTAATTTAGTAATAAACTCTTTACTTTCTGCTAAATAATTGATAGAAGAGGATGGAGGGTTCTTCCATGGAGGGTTCCATGATAGAAGTTTGAGTGTCACCATGGTAACAGCAAGAGCCTTGTGGTGATGATGTCACAGAGTCTCTGTGTTGCCACGGTGATGATGCCACTCCTTCGATCTTGTGGAGAGGTCACAAGCCCCGCCCACAGTTAACACAGATCAAAGACGCAGTGCCTTTGATCTCAGTGTCATCTCATGAAGAGCTTAAATAGGAACCGAGTCATCAGAGATTCACTTGATCTTCGCCAAAAAACGACGACATTCAGGTAGTTAAAAAACGTTATAACCCGTAAACCAACACATCCAAGGATATGTATCGTAACACGACACCAACAACCGTCCCAATGGACAGAGGAACTTATTCCCAGGCTGAGGACGTCCCACAGATCACAGTGGACACAGTTCGTCCACTGATCGAATCCTTTTTCAGCAGCCTCACATCGGACCAGTGGGAATGTTTGATATTAGGTAAACCAGACGATGTTACCACTTCTATGCTGGCACAGCTGCTCACAGAGTTGATAGTGCTCATATCCAAATCCCTACTGGAGAAAATTAAACACAGGCATCGTATCTCTGAGGAGGTTGTCTTGACCAGCGTGGGTGACACACTTCCTCAAACCTTTGCTCAAGTCCTGGACGTTAAAGAAGAGGTCCGCTCTGAGAGCTCAGAGGCGTTGACCAGCTTAATTGCCCAAGACGTGACTGAGAGAGTCAACTCCATCCTCTCTGCTGGCGAGGACGCTGAAGAGCAGGAAGTTCAACAACACGTCACTCCCAAAGGAAGAATTAAAGCTATGGTTCGTTACATCAGCAAGATGCTGAAAGACTTTATTGGGATGATGAAGCACAAACCTCGAACAACTAAGAAGAAAAAGAAGAAAAGCGCATTAACCCCCCGAGAAGACGAAGACACTGACAAAAACTCAGAAGGTCTGGAGCCTAGAAAGACTGAGACCCAGGAGACAGCATCCAATGTTCCTGAAGAGCAATTTCCAGAGCCCACGGCTGTGGTGCTTCTAGACCCTGAAGTCAAACCAGCCCAAGACTCAGAGCAGATGGAGACCTCCTCTCTGCAGATTTCAATAGTTGAAGACGACACTGATCGGTCTGTGGATGAAGGAGACCAGGATCTGGAGGAGACACCTGCAGCAGCAACAGCTCCAAGAAAGAGATGGTCTCTGAAAAAACTGGGTACCACATTCAGAGGCTTGTTTGTGAAACCATGTGCTCGAGAGGCATCAACCAGAGTAACGTCACCAGACGTTACCTCTACCCGCCTCTCAGCAGAGCCCCCCACCGTGGAGACCCTTGGGCCTCAACACCAGTTACCAGAAGACAAACCAGCCCGAGGCTTTAAGCAGATGGAGCCCTCCTCTCTGGAGATCATAGTAGTTGAGGACGACACTGTTCAGTCGGAGCCAAAACTTGACGAGTCCTCAATAGACGACCTACAAAGGTGCAAAACGTGTGTCTGCACTTTTGTTGAGTGCCTGGTTTTTAGGGCCTTTGCAAAAGCAAAGATAGAATATGATTTCCACCAGTTTGAGTCCATCCGCTTCAGACTGTACAAGACAATCTGGCCTGAATTTGAGCGTGAGAATATTAACATCTCCACGGAAATGTTCATGAAGCTCGACAAGGTGGTTTGGGAGGACCTCTACAAAAGGTGGAAAAGTAGAGACGCTATTGTGTTTTTCATGGACCTAGAGCGACCAGTAATTGACAAAGTGATCTTGGCTTCTTTTAAAGAACATCTGATGGAACCTAAACGTAAAACTGGCTGGAAGTTCTTCAGTTCCCAGGTTAGTCCCAGGTAAACCATGAGGAGAGCTTCTGTTCTAGTGGTTTCTGCAAAACACAGACCAGTAGAGCAGGATTACTTATTTTATTCTGTTTCGTTCCTTTTCATTCTATTTCATTTTATTCTATTGCATTAAAAAAAATAAAAATAAAAAATAAAGCATCAAAAAATAACATTTGAGTTCATCAATGTCTTTTATTTTTTTGTCAAACCACAGTTGAGCTAAATTTCTATTCAAACTTTTTTCTGGTAGAATAGATTAAAGGTGGTTTCATGTGTTCCACAACAGACTCTTTTCTGTCCTACGTCACCGTGGTTAGCTGGAGGCAGGAACCTGAATATGAGGCTGCTCTTACCAACATGTCATCTTTATGTTTCTCCTCTAAATATTGGTCATTAGATAAGATAACGTCTAGTCTGATCCATCATGGTCTGGTTTGGATCAGCCACCAGACAGGACAGGACAGGGACAGTCAGGTCTGCAGAGAGGATTACGGGAACTGACCTTCCCTCCATCCGGGACCTGTACCAGTGCTGAAAAGTGCTTTGTCTTCTACCATTGAGCAAAGTGACCGGAGTCAAATTCCTTGTATGTGCACTCATACCTGGCCAGTAAAGCTGATTCTGATTTCTTTGGAGTCCCAGGTAGTATCAAATGTTTAGTCAAAGCCTGTTTTTCAGATATTGAGGAGGTAGGTATCATGGCAGGGTGTACAATCTCTCCATTAGCTTTTCAATGGCAATGGAAGTGATTATTAAGGCCTTGAAATGGGTGGTAGGTGGAGAAAAGATGCAGGGAGGGCTTCACCTCCCCCCACTTACGGCCTCCATGGATGACATGACGATTGACCTTCACTATGTTTTAGAGCAGATTATTTTAACATTACTCTTGTTTTTAATGTTTTTCCATCAGTGCTGCTGAGACTAAGTCGACCCTGGAGTCCAGACTGGACGCCCTGCAGAGCCACTTCACCTGGGACCTGGTCTTTGGAAAGTCCATCCTTGTCCGTCTCATGGACACGCTGAAGGACATCGGCACCGATGAAAGGAACTACTGGCTGGGTCATGTTTACAACCTGCAGGGGTTCGTCCACTATCACATGGGATTAGTTGAAGAGGCCCAGAGTTTCCTCAGCAAGGCCACCGAGGCTTTCCATCAGATTAGGAAGGGGGACTCAGATGAGGGTCCCTGGTTGTTGGTGAACTATGGGAACCTGGCTTGGCTGCACCACTACCTGGGTGAGGAGGAGGAGAGTGAGTCTTACCTGTCAAAGGTGGACGCCCTCATGAAGGAGTACCCATCTCCATCCGAGGACGAGCTCCACCCAGAGGTCTACGCTGAAAAGGCCTGGACCCTGCTGCACTTTGGCAAAGACGAGAAGAAACGAGCTGCAGATTATTTCCAGAGAGCCATCAGGATGCAGCCGGACATGGTGGAGTGGCAGACCAGCTACGTCCTGGGGTTGGTGAACGCCTCCAAGCACAAGACGGGCGTAAGCGGAGGCCTCTTGGAGAAACTACGAGCAGCAACGGAGAAGGATCCAGAGAACATGTACCTCGCTGTTCACTGTCTTGAACAAAAGGCAAAGGAAGGAGAAGACATGGAGGAGATAAAGGATGAAGCTCGTGAGCTGGCTGAAAAGATTTTAATGAATCCTGTCGGCAGCTACAGTGGCATTAAACCAATGCTGAGGCTCTACAAGGAATACTTCTCCTACAAAGACGCCATTAATCTGGCAGAGGAGGCTCTGAGGAAGCATCCAGACAATCGCTACCTGAAGAGGTGTGCAGCGCTCTGCTACAAATGGAAGATCATTTTTGACAAGGACACACTCTCAACACCAAGCATGACGGACAGAGCCATCAGTCTCCACAAGGAACTGATCTCGCTTTATCCCTACTCTGCTCTGGTGAAGAAGATCGACCTCGCCAGCATCTATGCCAAATCAAGTGAGGGTCTGCACAAAGCAGAGCAGATCTACCAGGAGCTGCTGGAGCAGGACCTGGAGCCCTTAGAGAAGCAGATGCTCTACAACCGCTACGCCAAATACTTGAACTTCGACCTCAATGAGCACAGCAAGTCAACAGATTATCTCATGAAGTCAGCAGAGATACCTCACCAGAGCTTCTTCCGTGAGAACAGCATCAAAGACTTGGTTAACATCCTGAGACGAGGAAAGAACCGACGGTGTAGTGAGATCAAGGAGTTTCTGGAAAACCTGCAGGACTATGATCCTGTTGAAGCTTTCAATGAAACCAAACTCAAGAACAAATCTGTTTACTTGAAGTAACGTCTAATAACAATAGACTAAAAGGGATGTTTAGAACAATTTAATGTTTTAGATCCAAACGTCCCGTTAATGTTTTACGCAGATATCTAGAAGTCTCTTTGGTTTTTTCTGGTGACACTTTAACTACTCTTTAACTTAAAACTTAAAACACATTATGAAATGATGCACAAACGTCACCTTGATGCACTTTAACAGTTTGCTGCTGATATATATATATATATATATGTATATATATGTTAATCCACTTTACGCGTCAGTGTGCACACCGTGATTTATAAACCTAAGAAAAAACAGAAGCAGAAGAAATCTGCCTTTCACAATTACAGCTGTAGGTGAGCTGCACAACCATCGCTATCGTTTTGGTTGCACATCTTCTCAGGTCGTTTTCACTCCAGAGCTGTTTGGTTCGCTGTAAACGAACCACAGTTTGTTTCCTCAGATAAAAATGGAACCACGTGTCAGGTGTGAAAACGACCTTAGAAACACATTTTCTTGACTTCAGGACATTGAAGGAAAAGCTGGAGATTGTGAGGAAAGGCTGGTTCTAGCTGGCTGGACCCAGCCGGGGAAACGTGATGGTTAGCAACTATGAGCTATGACGAGAACTCCCTATAGTTTCTTAAGTTCTGGTGATTAATATGAATTATAATTATATTTACATCTTTTATGTATAGTCTTTTTGCTCTTTTTTTGGGTCAACATGGATGCTTCTGCTGGATTAGATGTGAGTCACGCTGGTGGCTGCAGGAAGGGAGAGGAAGCTATTAGACCTGTACTGAGTGAGTTCCTTGCTTTAGTAAAGACATTCATGTTTTATGTTTTATGTTTTTAATGAAGGGCATGAAAATCCCCAGCCCTCCACTGACTGGGTCCAACCAATCGGAGACACGTGGTTGGACATTAAGTTCCAGATTACATGTAGGACTATACTGTTACATCACTACATTAAGCCCCGCCCCCAAATTATCCGATTGGCTCTGCAGATCTTTGATCCCAATGGAGACTCCAGATAAACTTTACTCCCAAAAAGTTTGTTTTCCAGAGTAAATCCATCCACTAACGCTAATAAATAGCCTCTAGGCTAACACAGGTTAGCAGGTTTTTTCCATTTTGTTAATGTGCAGTGAAGTAGCTGCGTGATTGATATTTGTTGTTTGTTCTAAATGAAAATAAACGAGAAAACAAAACTCTTGACTGATGAATCAGGGTTTTTATTTATAACAAACATCAGAATCTGTTCAGATTAAACTGAACTTTCTTTCCTTCCACAGATCCTAAAATAATCCTCAGGAAAAACGGGAACGTACAATTAGACTTTCGTCTCAGAGGCTTTGAACCAGAGTTTGAGGCCGAAGAGGAATCAGGTCCATGATCAACGTGTCACTGGTCCGGTTTCTTTCTTAAAAAAGACAATTCAAACTGTATCTGTAAGTAAATCTGAGGCAAAATCTTTAAGGTTTAAAAAAAAAACTGAAGAAAAAAAGACGTCAAGACAAAAAATTAAAAAAAAAAATCACTCGTTTCCTCGTCGACTTTTCTTGTGACTCTTTTTTGAACTCCTGCAAAGAGAAAGAAAAGAAAAGCTGCTTACGAAGAACATTTATGGTTTAATATATTTAACCAACATTAAATAACTGTGTTTGCTTTTATACGAGCTAAAAGGTGTGAGATGTAAAACTAAAAATCTTTCACCTCTCTGGGGTCTTGGAGTGGCTGCGATGTCTGTGGCTTCTGTGGTGACCTGATCCACAAAAACAAAACCCATCATTATCTCCGTTATCTTTACATTCACAAGTTCAAACAAAAGTGTTTCAGTAAATTCCATCAAACGATTGTGACATGTTTGTAAAAACTAGAATATAAACGGGACCAAAACTAAAACGCTGAGAGCTCGTTATCATGGAACCGGTTTATGTGTGGGGCTGATCTGATCCGATATCAGTTTCAGCTCTGAAACCATTTTACTTCGAGCTGATGCTTCAGTCTTTTCCTTTCATGCAGCTCTTCTACTTTTAAAAACCCAAAAACCGTCCTGGTCTGGATCCGGTTGATGCAGGAAAACAAACATTATCTATGTGTTGTTTCCTGATGGAGACGACGAGAATATTTAAATTCATTTAAATTGCTCTAATGTTTAACTCTTTTATATATACATGTATATATATTACATCACAAAGGCAAATACATACGTGAAATTACATTAGAGTCATAGAATAAAAACAAGACATTAGGAAATTACAAAGCATTTAAAAAACAAAAGGCAACTAAAGCAGGAGAATAAATTGTTAAAGTGTTTAGAAGAGTGAAGGATTCGAATGATTAAAAGGGAATAATGTATTAAAATCATGTTCATGCTATAATGTTTTTAGTCCTGATTGAAATGAGCCAGAATATCTGAGCAAACCTCAGCGGTTCAGGAAGTTTATTCCACAAGTGAAGAGCATAAAACTAAAAGCTGCTTCACTTCGTTTGGTTCTGGTTCTGGTTCTTTGAGTTAGAGCCGGGTGGTTCACCGGTTTATACCGAATACCAATATATATCTTCTATATATATCATTATGATATGAATTACTAATATAAACCGACATAAAATCTAACTCCTAACTAACAATCCACGTTCAAAACTTACGAGTCCTGTACTGGTTTTCTAAAAGATGAAATTAGTCAAATTTGCTCAGTAAAGTTCTGTATTTTTGTAGCTGTCGTTTTATTCTGATTCCTCACTTTATTACTTTATAACAGCATCATTTAACCGCTTTTACTGCTAGTGTGGAATTATTCTACTAATATTTCCTCATCATCAGGACGATAAAATCGATCTCCTGCAGTAATTCTTGTCTCAGCCAGTAGAAAATGTTGGAAACACCTGATTAAGCATAAAAAAGTAAAAAACACAGTGATAGACATGTTTGGTGGCACCGTCCGGCCCCGGTTTGAGCCACAGGAAGCTGGTGTGACGTGGTCCGTGTTTGGTGTCTTAATGTCCGTCCACCTACCGGGGGACTTGGATCTGTGCCGCCGCTCTCTGGACCGGCTGCGGTGTCTCCGGGGGCTTTTACTGCGATGCCGTTCTCTACGAGGAGGCGTCGGGCTGTTCGCACACGGGATGAACGCAAATCATTAAAAATAACACAACAACAGTCAAAGCTTCACACTGACGACGATTTAAAACGAGAACTCGGTCGTACCTTCGCCTCTTCGGGGACCTGCTCCTCCTGCGGAAAAGGGAGGTTTTGATTTGTCGTTATCAGAAATACGAACACGGAGAAAAGGAAAATGACTTTCATCAAACGGGAAGTTCAACACGAACCGTCTGGGCGAGCGGCTGCGTCGGTAACGCGGCGACGGCGAGCGGCGGGGGCGGTCGTTGTCACGGTAACCACGTCTGTGAGGCTCAGGGGTCTGCAGTCTCTCCGGCTACAGACAAAAAAATTAAATTTATAATAACGATTAGATTCTTTCTGAATGAACAGATAATTAGTCAAATAGTATCTACATTCACCTTCTCTTCCTCCTCATCTTCTTCTTCGCTGCTCTCCACTTCGTCCAGATCCTCCTCCAGGGCGCTGATCCTCGTGTCCAGCAGCTCGGCCTCCTCCAGGACTTGTCTCTTCTGTAAAAACACAAGACATCAGCGCTTGTGTGAAAGGACCAAACCGGAGCGGACGGAGACGAGGGACGGAGACGAGGGACGGAGACGAGGGACGGACCTGGAGCCGGGGCAGGATGATGTCGCACATCCTCTCAGCGTGAAGCAGCTCGTCGATGAACTCGTCCACGTGCATCAACTCAAACTCTGCAACAGAAACAAGAATTATGGTTCCTCCCTAACCCTCTGTGGAAGATTTGGCTCAGCTCATGTGTTCACTCATCAGATCAGGCCACATTCACATTCCTTCAAAATAAGAGTCACTTTCTGAAACTCACCCCCGTTTCTGTTCTGACTCTTGACCTTCCTGTAGTCGTTGTACAGAGGCTCCAGGTATTTGTAGCAGTCCACTGCGGTGCCGGTTAACCTCATGTACATCGCTCCAAGTAACCGAACGTATCTGAAGGAGCAGGGACAAATCATTTCAGAGGAGACGTCTCTGTCTTAAGACTCCTTCATGTCACATATGAAGTTTGCATGATTTTTATTTTCATGGGAAAAAAAATATTGGACGTTTGCAGACAAACGGTTCCTTTTAGTTTTCGTTTATTTTTTATGTTTTTTATCACCTCTCGTGTCTGAAGAAAAATTATATAACTTACTTCTAATGTTGAAAATATATTTTTTACTGGCTGTTTGCAGAAACAGTTTCACAGTCTAATCTCCAACTATTTTTTTATTTATTTCTCTCTCAAGACTCGAGCAACTAATCGATTGATCGCAGGGAACAGAAAGATGTTCACATCAGGTAAACAGGCCACAGTGACTAAATGAGATTTATATATATATATATATAAAAACAGAAAATTATTATTAGAAAAACTTTGTTATTATAACTCATATGAAAAGTATTATTTTAGTTGACAATAACAGAGCGACGACAGCATCGTAACACTTATGTTTTTAGACATTTCTGGCTGGTTGAGACATGAAAAGTTAAATTTGATCTTGCAGCACACATTAAACTTTCCATCTTCCCGTCGCTTCGAAGCGGGACTCACTTGAAGTCTTCGTTTTTTATGAACTCGACGATGATGTCTTTCTCGGGCTGGATCTGCAGCATCTTCAGCGTGAGGCAGAGGAAGGGAGTGGGCTTGATGTTCCCACCGTAGACGCCTCCCACGAACTTCAGCTCCATGGCTTTGTCCACAACCAGCTCAGCTGTGGACGACACAAAGAGCACGAAAAATAAGCGTTGACAGGAAGTTGGGAAAGAACTTTTTTCTGTTGTTTTTTGGTCATTTTGGTTCATTTTTAAGGTTTTACACGTCGTCTCTCATCTTGGAATATGGCCACGACATCGGGGAAGGAAAAACTCTATGGCCCTCACACTTATCTGCTCATCTGCTTAGTTAAAGCCAGACTGAGACTTTTTTGTCACCCAGACATATAAGAAATGTATAAGAATAATATGTATAAGAAAAACAGCACTTAGAGAAAGAACCACTGTTTGGTTCCTGCTTCTCACGTGTTTTGTTTTAACGTCAAACCATAGTCAGATAAAATACTGTGAGAATTCTAGTCTCTTAAAAGCTACTAAAACGTTTTATAACATAAGTCGTAAGTATTTAGTATTTTAACATTTTCTTTCCCTTTGAGGTAAAATAACTCCTCATCTGCATGTGACAGATAACACTCTGTTCATTATTTCTTTTTTCTTCCTGTATTCACTTATTTTTATAATGCTGTAAATATCGTGTATATAGTATATTGTGTTTTCCTGTTATATAGTTTGGGATGAATAGAGCATCGATCTATAGAGTCAACGTTCAGCTAAATCAACCTATTACAAAACTTTATCGTAAGTTTGACGGCACAAAAATAACACGTATAACATATGTAACGTGAGTAAAAGTACAAATTTATTCCTTTTATTTAACTAAGTTCAATTAAGATGAGGATGATTTTTGAGGTAAACACGTTCAAAACACAGCGGGTTAGCATTAGCCTGTTAGCTCGCACACTAAGCCGCCACTGACCGGTGAGACCGAAACATTCCTCCTTCCAGTATTTAGACTCGTAGATCCGGGTCCGGATGATCTTCTCCACCAGGTACTGCGGGTTGGTTCCGTGTATGCTGTTTGCATCTTTCACGGTTCTGTTCGCCATCGCTGCCGAGACTGAGCTAACGTGGCTAGCACGAACAGAACAGCACAACGGTAAACGATGCAATAACACTTCCGGGTCAACGACCCGTTTCCGTGTTGACCCGGAAGTGTTATTGCACTGTATTTTCAGGATAAAAGCTTAATCGCCCGAATCAAATACTGATTATAGTTCCGTTTGTTTAAACTTCAGACAATTCTTTTCTTATTTTAAACGTGAGTCTGGATCAAGCTTTGTTACGTTCATTGGTTTCTGTTTATAGTTGTACGAAAAGCTTAAACTGTTTATATGATTTAATCATTTGTAATAATGGGCATTGTAAGATAGAATAGAATAGAATAGAATAGAATAGAATAGAATAGAATAGAATAGAATAGAATAGAAGATATAACGAGATCGGAGAACTTCTTTTCAGGGCGGACACAAGTTATACAAAATAGTGCAAAGGGCAATATTTACAAGAGAAAGGTTAAAATACTGTATAATAAAAACATTTAAAGTATATTAATATATATAGATTTTTTTACTGGTTAAGACAGACGGCAGCAGCAAAACATTCAGCAAACTCTGAGTCAAAACTCAGAGTCTCAAAACTCTTGAGTTTTCCTCCCTCATACGTCATCGTGTACATTGCAGATAAAGTTTCAGTTTGTTGATGACCTGAAGAACGGACCCGTCAAACCCCCGCTCTTCTGCTGATATTAGAATGAATCACTGTGTCCTGCACAGAGCCCGGTATCTGATGCAGAGCGCTGCCATGACGGTTAAAGTGGGAGATCACTGTACAAACTGCATGTAAACACAGTCGCACATGCATTCCCTGATTGGTCCAAACATGACGTAGGATTCACTGATGCACTTCCTTTAATGATCGTATAACAACACATTTGATTTGTTTGATTTAAAACGTCTCTGCCCTTCAGAGTTCAGTCTGTATGTGAACAGAACAAAAGGTCGTTGGCCCAGGTTGAACCTTTCACACATGTGAGAGTTCAGAGTTAGTCATCCTCCAAATTTCTACTTCTACAAACTATGCCGAATGCGACGCTGTGATAAAATCTATTACCTGGGTGTGTTTTTTCTCCACTCATTGTGAAAGTGATGACTGATTGTGAAAGGTTTCAGCGATCACAGAGCCAGGCCTGTGCATACAGAGAGCACACAGATAACAATCAGCAACACATCAGGTACAACCACCTCTGGAAACTCTACAGGTGCGAAGACTTTTCTCAGAATTCTGAGGTTGAAGTCAGAACTGAAAAAAAAAAAGAATTTGCTTTAACTACATATTTTCTCAGAAGTCCTAATCCTCTTCCATGCATCAGAAAGAATCTAATCGTTATTATAAATTTTATTTTCACTCTCAGAGTAAATAAACTGTAAAACCATAGTTGCCTTGTTTCAATATTCACCTGTATTCAGGGTCGTGCATCTTAAAGCTACTTCCTGAGAGGCAGCTCCTCTTCTGCTTAAATGACCTGGTTCTTCAGAAATGTTTTCAGTCGAGGAAAGAAGGAAATAAAGGAGGTAACAGGCAGCAGTTTTCTTTTTCTGTCTTCGTCTCGTGAATCAGTATCTACCAGGCTTTAGTCTTTTTCTCTGTTCTTCTGACAATACTCTATAAAAATAGCAAATAAAAGTACACATGCACTTTTAAAAACACAGGAAGGAGGTGAACAGGTTGTTTTTATTTTGAATTACGCAGCATCTTCACACTTTAATCCAGGTTTAAATTTTTATAAAGCACGACATATAAAATGATCCCCCAAAGTGACTGTGACTGTTGTGAAGTGTTTATACCTGGGGTGCACAAATTCCTCCCAGTGGACGACCAAACTCCAACTTGGGGGCAAGGTCATGGATCAAAATGTTAAAGTTTGCAGTAATCTACATTATTTACTGTTAGATATTGATATATACAGCACACTTAATGCACAGGCCTGGCACAATAACAAATAACTTGAAATATACTTGAAAAAACTGCAAATTATTATTATTATTATTATTATTAATAATAATGTGTTTGTCAGTGTATTTGCTGTAATACCGTCATTGTCCAACAGAGGGCTGTAGAGTGCGCAGGCGTACGACTGTACAGCCAAAAAAAAGAACAAGACAAAGAAGAAGAAGAAGAAGGAGGAGGAGGCGGAAGTTACGTGTCAGTTTACGCGCGAAATGTGTCAGGGAGCTTATGAATTACTTCTAATGTCGGAACAGAATTAGTTTTAAATCAGATAAAAGTCTCGGTTTCTTGATCGATCCGGAACAAAGATGAAATATTTCACCAGGCTCAGAGTCCGGAGGTCGTACGAGTGGCGCGGAGAGCCTCGAAACTTCAACAGGAAGCTGAAAACTTACGAATACGAGTGAGTGCTTTTCTTTTTCGTTCATGTTCATTTTTCCTCAAGAAGTTTGTTTACTTCATTTTACGGATAAAAACATTAAAATAAGACAGGCGAGTTCATTTTAAAGCTTAAAATCTAACTTAGATTTGATATTTGAGTCCATAAACAATATAAAGAGAAGTGGTTTGAGTTTTTTATGCAGAATAAATATTAATCAGTTTTTGGACTTTTTTGTCCTTAATGACTTGAAGGTAGTAATTTATTTTCACGGTTGACACTTTGTTGCAAAACAAAAATGACCCAAATGGACAAAATGTCCTTGATGATGCCGGAGGGTTAATATAATCTTAATATTTAAGCCTCAGTAGAAGAGTAGGAACAAATCTCTAACCCCCCAATGGATGAAATGATGAACTTCTCCTGACAAACGTCCCGGTCTCAGTTTTTTCTCTTTCTGTTCTTGATGTTTGTCCTGTTGGACGTCCTCGTCCTCGTCCCCGTCCTCAGCTCGTTGGGCATCAGGGTGGAGGGACTTCCCAGGACCACGGTCATCAACGCCGGCCAACACATCCTGATCGAGGGAGACGACGAAGACCAGCCGTACGTGGCCCGGGTCGTCCGTCTGTTCGAAGACGGTGAGAGGATCCATGAGTCTGTGTCAACGTCATCGTCCCCTCTGTTAATACACACAAACACATTCAATTACACAGTCCAACAGTAAACGTCAGGGACGGGACGTCACACTGGACTTTACTGGAGACGACATGACTCTGATTAAATGACTGATCTGTGGAGACGTGGACGTGACGAATGACCCAAGACTTTATTCAAACTAGAATACGTCTAGAAACCACAGGCGTCAAACGTCGGGGCCGCGGGCCACACGTTTGCTTACAACAAACACCTCAAGTAAAAAGGAAATTAAATTAAAATAAGATTAGATTTAAAATAAGTATCATCTAGTAAAATAAAATGGAAAATGAACAAATTTACAAAAGTCGTGGGCAGGACAGGGTCCAGTTTATCTGAAGGATAGTTTATTAAATATAAACATTCAGCAACAAATGATTGTTACTTAAAGGTTTTTATTATAGTTTCAGCAGCTGTTTGCCAATTTTAGCCGTTTTAATCACGGCCACATTGTCTGTAAATGTCCCTATATATATAAATTCTTCATTGTTTCTTGTGTATATTATTGTGACAAGAAAAGTTCCAATCCGTGTTTTTATTTTGTTTAACGAGTGCATATATGACGCACACTTTAAAATAGCTGCTAACACAAAACTAATGAAACAATAAACAGCTTGTGCACAAACCCTTTAACGGAGAAATGGCTGATTTTAGTGGTGACGATTAAAAATGACGAATTTGACCATTTTTTTCCTCATAAATAAAACCCTGATATTGCAGAATGAATGATTTTATGTGGTTATAATGGAAGTCGATGGGACAGTTTTAGTTGGAAATTCTAAATCTGATGCTAAAGTCAGTATTTTAGATGATCTTGGTCAAACCGAGAAAAAAAGGCCAAACATTATCTTTATGGAAAATGGCTCATTGTTCTGAATAAACAGCGTCTTACTGGTCGTTTCCACCTGAGATCAAATTGCTCTGAATGTGGCTCCAAACTAAAACATTTTGCTTTGAGTCGTCGACTCGTCTCCGGTGATGACAAACAACCTGAGACCTGATTTCAGTGATTTACGAGTCTAAAGTGACTCCTCCTCCGGGTCTCAGCTGATTTCCCTCTGACTTTCACTTCCCTCTGACTTTTACCTGCCGCGTCTCGTCTGGTGTCCTCAGAGAGCGGGATGCAGAAGAAGGCGGCCGTCCAGTGGTTCGTGCGCGTGTCCGAGGTGCCTTTGAGCAAACTGCAGCTTCTGGGCCGAGAGCCTCATCCCCAGGAAATCTTCTACTATCAGGGCCGGAGCTGCGACGACGAGGTCAACGTGGAGTCCATCCTCAGACCCGTGCAGGTGAGCGTCCACGTTCATTTATTTAGTGTCGGGAGACAGAAGGAAACACGTCTTAGAGGAAAAAGGATTAAATTCAGGCTCAGAAATCTTTATTATATCATGACGTACAAAAACACGACACTTTCAAATAACAAAAAATAGAACAAAAAAAAAGAATGACTGCAGTTAATGTTTTAACCGTTTTAACCGTCTGTCCAGGGAGGATGTAAACATGCAGGGATCATATAAAATATATAAAAACAGCACGAAACACAAAAACCACCAAAAAACATTTTGTTTGGTTCAAGGCACAACAACAAAAAACAAGACAGACAAAAAAAGCTAAAAAAGGCGCTAGAAATTCTTCACGGAGCTGCTGGCGACATGCAGCCGCTAATTCAGGCGCATTTTCCCCAAAAACATTAAATAAAATAACGAATAAACTGGGCTCTTTGAGAAAATAGTGCAAATAATATATTAAAAAGATGATGAATAAGAGGAAAACACAGCATTTATTTATTTATGTGTCATTTCTAGATGACTTGACGTCTTTTGTACTTTCTCTTTAAATTATTATCATTATTATTATTATTATTATTAGACTAATAGGAGGCAAAGTGTTTAAATATTATTGATTTGTTAAGAAGAGCTGAGATAGAATAAGTCTGTATTTCCTCCCACGACTTTAATGACACATAGAACATTTAATTATCAGGTTATGTTTCATTTTGTGTTATTTAAGTTCAATGCGTCCGTTTGTTTCTGATTGTTTGTTCCAGTTAGAGCTGCTGTGGTTCACACGTATTAATTTAGTGTCATGTTAAAAATCCTCGTGTGCTGATGTCGTCGTTAGTTTACACGTCTCCATCTGTGGATCCTCTGTTTATCACTTTTATCTGAGTGTCGTTCATTTTCTCAAGAGGGAAAACAACGTAAATAAAGTTAAAGATGCATTTATTATTTACATCATAGATCTTCAACAGGGGGTTTGTCCTTGGGGGGTTGATTAAAATATATATATATATATAGTTTTTTTATTTATTATTTTTTAAATACACAGTAACATGAATGTAACAACTGCTGCACAGGTTTAGATAAAAAGCCTGATTTACATGTTATTGTGATAATATCAATGATCGCGAAGTGAAAATCTGATACTGTGACAAACCTAGATCGAATAAACTAAACTAAAACCTCCTCCTCCTCCTCCTCTTCCTCCTCTTCCTCCTCCTCCTCCTCTTCCTCTTCCTGCTCCTCCTGCTCCTTCTCCTGCTCCTCCTCTTCCTCTTCCTCTTCCTCCTCCTCCTCCTCCTCCTGCTCTTCCTCCTCCTCTTCCTCTTCCTCTTCCTCCTCCTCCTCCTCCTCCTGCTCTTCCTCCTCCTCCTCCTCCTCCTCCTCCTCCTCCTGCTCCTCCTCCTGCTCCTCACCCTCCTGCTCCTCCACTTCCTCCTCCTCCTCATGCTCCTGCTATTCCTCCTCCTCCTCCTCTTCCTCTTCCTCCCGCTCCTCCACTTCCTCCTCTTCCCGCTCCTCCTCCTCCTCCTCCTCCTGCTCCTCCACTTCCTCCTCCTCCTCCACTTCCTCCTCCTCATGCTCCTCTTCCTCCTCCTCATGCTCCTCTTCCTCCTCCTCTTCCTCCTCTTCCTCCTCCTCCTCCTGCTCCTCCTCTCCTCCTCCTCCTCCTCACCCTCCTGCTCCTCCTCTTCCTCCTCCTCCTCCTCCTCCTCCTCCTCTTCTCCTCCTCCTCCTCCTCTTCATCCTCCTCCTCCTCTTCTCCTCCTCCTCCTCCTCTTCTCCTCTCCTCCTCCTCTCCTTCCTCCTCCTTCCTCCTCTCCTCCTCCTCCTCATCTCCTTCCTCCTCCTCTCCTCCTCCTCCTCCTCCTCCGTGCTAGCCCTTGCTCCCCTGCTCCTCCTCCCTGCCCTCCCTCCACAGGTGAAGCACCTTGACGCCGCTGCTCCGTTCCCTGACTCCCCCGACAGAGACTCTCTGTACGTGAAACTGTCCTGGGACTCTAAGACCTTCAGGTTGGTGGCCTCCTCCCTGGTGGAGTCTCTTCCCTCCTCCTCCTCCTCCCCCTCCTCCCGTCCTCGTCACACCAAACCCTCCCTCCCTCCCTCACCCCCCGGCACCCCCCACGCCGCCACCCCGGCCTCCAGGGGCCCCTCCCGCCGGGCCCTGCCCACGCCGGACCCAGTCGTCATGCGCCAGGCGGCGTTGGGGGAGGTCCGGGGGGGCGGGGCCACCATGAGCGCCGGAAAGGCCGCGGAGGCCGAGTCGCTTCACTCCGCCTCCAAACTGTCGGCGTCTAAATGTCTGAGCGCCAAGAGGAGGAACGCCACGGCCAGGACGCCGGGGGTCCGCAAGAAGCTGCAGCTCCTCAGTGAGTAACATGGGGGGGGGGGGGGGGGGGGCAACGTTAACCCTTTGGTCTCTGTGGTGAACAGCTGTTCACATATGTGTGCGTGTTGTTGTTGTGTGAGTGTGTATCAGTGAACACACGACTCTTAGTGCATCACTCGGTGCAACTTTTACATATTTTTTTACCCAAAATTAAGATGGAGACAGAAAAATGCCAAGTTCCTCTGAAATAAATACTTCCACAGTGGGGGGGGGGAGAAGAAGAAGGCGGCATCGAAGAAATAGAAGAAGAAGAAGAAAGCGGCATCGAAGAAGAAGAAGAAGAAGAAGAAGGCGGCATCGAAGAAATAGAAGAAGAAGAAAGCGGCATCGAAGAAATAGAAGAAGAAGAAGGCGGCATCGAAGAAGAAGAAGAAGGCGGCATCGAAGAAATAGAAGAAGAAGAAGAAGAAGAAGGCGGCATCGAAGAAATAGAAGAAGAAGAAAAAGAAGAAGAAGGCGGCATCGAAGAAATAGAAGAAGAAGAAGAAGGCGGCATCGAAGAAATAGAAGAAGAAGAAGAAGAAGAAGAAGAAGGCGGCATCGAAGAAATAGAAGAAGAAGAAGAAGGCGGCATCGAAGAAATAGAAGAAGAAGAAGAAGGAGGTGGCATCGAAGAAATAGAAGAAGAAGAAGAAGGCGTCATCGAAGAAATAGAAGAAGAAGAAGAAGCCGGCATCTAAAAAATAGAAGAAGAAGAAGAAGAAGCCGGCATCTAAGAAGAAGAAGAAGAAGAAGAAGAAGCCGGCATCTAAGAATTAAGGAGAAATTTGTAATTAATCATGTTAGTGGAGTTTATCCTCCCAGGACTGACCAGCAGGGGGCAGCACTGCTCCGTTTGGCCCTGAACTAAAAGTTTAAGCGTCCCCTCTAATTAAAGGTCTCGTCCCCTCAGGTCCAGAGAAGAAGGAGGAGGAGACGAGCGGCGAGGACGCTCTGGGACAGGTGCTGGAGGACGAGCTGGAGTCGTCTCCTCTGTCCTTGTCCCCCCCCCGGCCCTCCACCTTCAGCCTCACCCCTCTCAACAAGACCCCCAGAGCCCCCGCCGCTCTGGACAGCATCTCCCTGAAGCCCATCAGCGTCGTCCTCAAGGACCTGGACAGTCCCCCTCGTCCGTCCCTGAGGGACGACTCCAGCAGGTCGGTTTAGTCTCAGTTCTCTCTGGTTTTAACGTGTCTGAAAGTCCGAGTAAAGACGTTTCAGGCGCCTCTTCCAGTCCTCAGGGGGCGAAAACGCCACAAAGAAGAAGAGGAAGAAGCACCCCGAGGAGAAGCTTGGCCACCAGGGGGCAGACGTGAGTCAAACCCCCCCCAGGCCCCTCATAGGTCGATCCAGGGTTTCTGCAGAGTCTGAAAAACGTTTGATAGTTTAAAGCCTTAAAAAGTCATAAACGTAAATATTTAGTCTGAGGCGATGAGGGATAAAACTATTAATCCTGATAAACCACGATACAAATATTCTAATTCCAGTCTAATAAGCTGCTTCACTCTCTTCTCATAGGAACGAACCGAATGTGTCTCCAGCTTTTTAAATTAAATCTGGAGAAAAAGAGAATGAAATGAAGAAACATGGACAATAACAGTTTCATTTATTCTGACATCAACGTACACGACTTATCACCACAAACAGTCGCCACGGTAACGATCTGCCTCCTGTGGCTATTGCTAACGGCTAACGAGGCTCCTCATCAATAATAATAATAATATACCATGAATAATATAATAATAATAATAGTAATAAGTGTCTGAAGGTGGACGTGGAGCAAACTAGTCTCATACTTTTCAAATAAAAAGAGCACAAAAAATGTCATTACTGACTTTATTTTAATAGAAAATCTTAAAAACAAGAACATAATTTTAAAATAAATAAAATAAAAAACGAGTCAAAACACCAGGCCTTTCTTTTCCAGGTCTTTTCTAGGTCTTTTCTAGGTCCTACTTAAGGTAAGTAGTGGACCAGTGTCTTTAAATGGTATTTTACGATGCTGTAGTCTTTAAAACATATTAAATTACTTTATGAAGATCATGCATTTAACAGCTCTGGGAAAAAAACAAGGGACACTTCAGATTTATTGTAAATCGCAATGTTACATGTGTGAGAAAAAGCTTTAAAAATCACTGTGAGAATATGATATAATATAAAAGGATATTTAAACCAGAGTTTAGTGGGAATTGCAATGCAGCTCTAACTAGTTTTCTTCCAGAGATACTACTACTACTACTACTTTTACTACTACTACTACAGTTCTCCGGTACCAATTTAGTTCCAGAGAACTGAACAACCCTAATTTAAAGATAATATCCATAGATACCAACACAACATCTTGTCTTTATGGATCACAAACTCTACTTCCTGCTGCTGGGTTCATTCAGGGACTGGACCTCGTTCCTTCTGACTCAGTCCAGCTGCTGTTTGCTGTGTTTTCAGATGTGGTTGTGATGATCTGACGGTTACACAATCCTCAGGCTGGAGCCGAGCCAACAGATGAGTCAGGAGAAATAAAGCCTACAAATGAAAACAACGTGAGGAAATCCTGGGGAACTCCTGCAGACACGTGGGCGGACTAAAGGATAGAATATAAAAATAGATATATTACAATATGCTTATTTATAAATGTGCCCGTTTTGCATGTACAGTAAAAAATAACTAATATGTGCAACAACAGTTATTTAGACGTAGCAGCTTAAATATGAAGAAATATGTCAGAATAAATGAAACCGTGATTTTCCCTTTTTCTTCACGATAACATTTAGCTGTAAATGTTAAAACTTTAGAAATGTATATATACACACATACACACATCCTGATCACATATGACCCAGTGAGTCCGTTCTGTGTGAAGATGGAACCGAAGAGATTTTACTAGAGATGCACGATATCTGTTTTTTTTTTTTAAACCGATAACAGATACCTGTCTGCTTCCAAAGACCGATACCGATAACCGATACCTGTCTGCTTCCAACGACCGATACCGAAAACCGATACCTTTCTGCTTCCAAAGACCGATACCGATAACCGATACAAACCTGGAGATAAGAAAAACTAATAAACAAACAGTTTTGAGTCTTAAAATAAAAATATTTATTTTTTCAGATGAAAAAAAAAAAAAAAACCCGAGTCAAACAAAACTATTTGATATTTGAAATGAACGTCACTGATAAAAGCGTCTAGACCAGAAATACTTTATTCCCGGAGAACTGTCTATTTCCAAACATACACAAGCTGTGATGCATTCATGCGGTGACGGAAATTCCAAATTCCCGGTTTGTGAGTCATTTCCATGACCTTTTTATGTTCAGCTTTCTCTGTTGTGTAACATTTATGTGTAACATTCTGCCAGAATTATGACGTGAGCCCCGTTCAGGTCGAATAGAAAACCCCGCGTCTCTGTGACGCTGATGTATCTGCCTGTTCCGCTCTGACTCAACGGTTTTGGTTTGACCGGCGTTTATCGGCCATCACTCACATTCACAGTTAGAGGCTGTAGCTCTTTATGAAATATTAGAAATAAACCTGGAAGTGGAGCCCAGAGTTCAGCCCAGTGACAGCGACGATAAATGTAGTTATTCCTAAAGTAACTGGATCTGATTTTCCTGATTATTTGTTCTTGGTGCAGGTTTTAAATTTAGCTCATAAAAGTGTTAAACGTCGCGTGTGGAACCTGCAGGAACCTGCAGGAACCCTGGTTTTCACACGTCCTGGTGCAAACTGGGAAACCACCTCCCCTCTGGTTTCTTCTGGTTTCTTCTGGTCCGGTTCTGGGTGTTCACGCCTTCACGTTTCTTCCGAGGATCCTGGGAGTTTCCACCTCTTTAGTTTTTTACACGAGCTGCTTTGATGATTTGACTTGGTTATCTGCACATTGAAGGTAGAAAACATTTAAATTGGTAAAAACTAAAAAATTGTGCGGGAGAGACTGAAGCCGGGGACGTAAGATTAAAGTACAGATTAGATAGAAAAGTAAGAAAATGAATTTGTACAAATAGTTTTCTACAAATGTAGAGGAAATTAAAATGAATGGAAGTTCATTGTGTGCAGATCAGGACGAGTACAAATTACAGATAGATATATATGACAGTATTAACCCTTCAGGTATTTTTGTACATTTTTACATCGTTTTAACTGTGTTGTAGCTTGTGGCTTGAATTTCTCCTCTTTAGCCAAATTTTGTTGAAATGAGCGTCTTTTACTCCCACATGTCATTTATACTCTTGTGATTGGTCGACACCTCGGTGGCAAAAATGTACACGCATAAAGAAACTGCTCAGAACTACCAGGATGTCAAGAGTTTAACCTTTTAAATGAGTCAGAATGTACCAAGTTTTAAATGATTTTTGCAAAAAAAAAAAGACGAGCTGAATTATTTTCCAGTAAATAAACAGTAGGTGGGTGAGACCTCGGTGGTAAATAGAGTCTTAAAGAAAATGTTGATGTGTGAGGATTTTATGGCTGATTTTCTGCCATGAAGGTTTCCAGACACTGCATAAAAAATAATGATGCAATCAAATCAGTTTAATCGTTAATTCTTAGCTTCTCCAAGACTCTAATTATCACCAAAGCTCCATCATCCCACTGTTCATTTTATGAAAAATAATTTGTCTTTTCTTTTTTGGTAAAAAAAAAAAACGTTTAGAACTTTGTATTTTCAGATTCGCATTTAAAGGGTTAAAATCTTTAAAACTCGTGAGGTTCTGGTAGTTTTGAGCAGCTCTGTTGAAGTGATGCATGGAAATAAATACTGAAGTATGAGGATTTTATGGCAGTTTCTTTAACCACGAAGGTTTCCAGAGGGAGTAAATGTGAGGACGGCATGAAGGTTAAATGCATCATGTTAACACATCATTTAAAAGGCTACAAATCTTGGAGCCACATTTTCAATGTTTTTTTTTTTGTTTTTTTTAAACATTTATTTATTTATTTTTCTTTTCCAAACACCAAACTGTACAAAGACAACAACACCCACAGCAGTTTAAAACACAATCTGCATAAATACGTATAGAAAAGGTGTTTTAAAAAGGATGGATGACAATGACAGAGAATATACTGATTTTAGAGACACAGGTAAACTGTTGTGTTATTGTTGTATGTAATCTGTGCTTTTATATTTACGTGACGTGTGTGTTCGGTTGAACAGAGCGACCACTCCTTCCAGAAAGAAAGAACCCAGGACGCTGAAGGAGCCGGCGCTGGCGATGCTGTGAGTAGCACATTTCACCTCCTCTTTACGTCACAACCCGTCACCACACGTCTGTGAAATCTTCTGGTGCAGGTTAGATCATCGCTGTCCCTCAGACGCCTCCGTTTCTCTTCTTCTTCTTCTTCTGTGATCGGCTTCTTGGACGTGTTTGTTGTTGGGTCACGCGCCGGCGCAGCGATGATGGAGCATGAACACACGCATCATCCAATGAAAACTCTGATTCAGTCGCATTATCTGGGCGTCTCCATCAGATAATGAGACTCTGATTTTAATCGGAGTAACGTGTTCACATGCACTTAAATTCTCCTGTTAGAGTCTGATTAAGGCAATAATTCGTTTTTTTCATGTAAACGCGCTGAGTGTATGTTAGTTAAACTTAAAAAAAGGTGTGTGGTTTATATGGATCATTGAGTCCAGTTGTTCTTGTTTTGAGCTGATAATCCACATTTATCCCGTTCTCTCTGTATTTACTGATACTTTCCACTGTGTTTTTGCCGCATGTCCATTCACATATACTATCTATAAACTACTGGAGTCGCTCATTTCTTCTGTCAAACTTTATTTATAGACACTTTTCATACAAAGGACGTGTCCAAAGTGCTTTACATATAAAAAACAGACACAATGGACCAAGAGACCACACACACACACACACACACACGAACAATTTAAAACGTTAAATAAATAAAATAAAATAACCAGGCTAAAATGTAATAAAAAATAAATAAATTAAAAAAAATCAGGCAAATAATGATACACACCTTAATATAAATTTATTAAAAATAAATTATTTTTAAAATAAATAATAAAACCCAATAAATAACCAAACTAAAAGGAAAATGACATTTTAGTCGTTAGAGGGTTTGTGACTAAGAACAAGATGAGTTCGTTTCTGTGTTTATCATTTCGCTGCTTTCAGTTCTGACTGTCTCCTCTGCGCCTCCTCCTCTGCGCCTCCTCCTCTGCTCCTCCTCCTCTGCTCCTCCTCAGGGCTGAGGTGGATAACGAGAACTCTCCGATGCTTCCGGACGTGGCCACGCCGAGGAGCTCCAGGAGGAAGTCGGCCATGTTGGTGTCGTCTCGCATCAGGAAGCAGCTGTGAGTGACCTCTGACCTTTCGTCCTTTAAAGCCGCGAGGCTGAAACAGTTTCACTCCTTTCTTTCCAAAACATCTCCTCCTCCTCTCGTAGTCGTCTCGTTGGGTGGCGTTGGGCTGTATCACATTTTACCGCTGTATACGGTATTACCGCGATTATTCATTAAAACCATAAAAAACAGAAAAAACGAAGAGAATCCAGTGGATTTTCAAAATAAAATGCCCCGTGCAAACTGCTGGTCATAAAAAAAAAAGACAAAAAAGCGAAACTTGTTAACTTTGTAGCATATTTACACACGTAGAAGCAGATTTAGAAGAACATACGCCGGGAAACAAAGTCTGACTTCTGAGCGCATTTCCTTTCAGACACTGATACCAAACACTAATGATGACACAATAACAACATAATGTGCACAATATTAACAACCTTTGCACTTTTGCATTTCTTTTAATGACAGTATTGAAACTGATACCGTTGCTTTTGAAAGACGCCGCCCGTATCTTATCACTGTATCACCACCCAACCCTGTCATAGGGAGGATTTCACAGCAATTATTTCATAGTAGCTTATTTATTTTCTGTTTTTGTTTTTTGTTTTTTTAATTAATTGAAGTTTTTATTTTTGTGAATT
The DNA here is from genome assembly GCF_022458985.1 of Mugil cephalus. Taxonomy (NCBI): domain Eukaryota; kingdom Metazoa; phylum Chordata; class Actinopteri; order Mugiliformes; family Mugilidae; genus Mugil; species Mugil cephalus. Next base: position 28,229,045 of record NC_061775.1, read on the forward strand.
ATTTTGTTAATAAAACCTCATTATATCAACCATGATTCCATCTATAAAAAGCAAACAAACCAAAGCTATTTCATTTTGTTTTCTAGCACTTATTTAAATATTATTATGAATTTAAGTGAAAACCCCCGTTAGCATGCGAGCTAACAAGATTAAACATCAGCACTTTAATAAGAATAACAAGTAAACTTATTGTGTGTTGTAGGTTTTACATTAAACCTTGTGGAGGAACTTTCATAAATTCTGCTCAAAAGTCATTTATATATTTATATTTAATAATAATTCTCATTCTCATTTGTGCTCTGTCTGATTGTTGCAGAATATTTTCTTGATAATGGCGTCAAACTTTTACCTGAATTCTCAACTATTATTTTGAAAATAGTTTTTCTTCCAATTTCAACAAATGTTTAGTTTCTTTATTTTCTTGCACAAACTTCACCTTCTACATTTTATAATCTATAATCAGTTTTATCGTTTTTAATTCTTTGTCTCTATATATCTATTTTATATTTGTTATTTTTTTGTATGTTCTCTCTAATTTTTTTGTTTTTATTTTTGTTTATTTTTTTTATTATTGTTTTTTTTTTTAACTTAATTTTTATTGTATTTATTGGTTTTAATTATTATTTATTCTGCGTTACCGTGACAGGGACATTTCTCATGTCTTCATATAAATGATTTAATCTTCTTCTTTAATCGGTTTGTTCAGGAATCTTCTGGACAACAAAGTGGACGTGGACTCGGACGTGGAGGACGAGGACGAGTTTGTCCCGTCTAAGAAGGAGCTGGAGGAGGATGATGCCGATGAAGATGAAGAGGAGGAGGAGGAAGAAGAGGGGGAGGAGGTGGATAGTGATGAAGAGGTCGTGGTGAAGAAGAGCCGCCGGGCGGCGTCTGGTTCTCAGACTCCTCGATCCAAACGGAAAAGTCGCTCCTCGACCAGAACTCCGAGAAAAACCCCAAACAAGAAGGTGAGAAAATACAAAAAAAACAAGCGACAGAATCTTCTAATTCACTGGTAACCACCTCCTCCTCCTCCTCCTCCTCCTTCTCCTCCTCCTCCGGACTCTGCTGGATCACAGATCATGCCCGGGACTCCTCGGACCCCCCGTCACGCCACCCCCAGTATCCCCAGCAGGTCTCAGCCGGCCCGTCAACCCGCTAACGTCCTGGAGGAGGCCAGAACCAGGTGAGTTGACTCCGCCCCCGATCCTAGCCACAAAAACAAAGTAAACGAAACGACAGTATCTGATATGTTAATGTTAATAATCATGTTTATAGTAATAATAATGATGATGATGGCGGCTGGTCTGTGTCCAGGCTTCACGTGTCCTCGGTGCCGGAGTCTCTGCCCTGCAGGGAGCAGGAGTTCCAGGACATCTACAGCTTCGTTGAGAGTAAAATCATCGACGGCACCGGAGGGTGAGGAGCACACGGAAAAAAACTTCTGGAAAATTTCTAGCTTTTAGAGCCCAGTTTGATCCGAAGGTTCCTGGTAACACAGCGTCTTCTTAACATATAAATAACAACAAATGTTTTCCTTTGATTTAGTGCAGATAAGAGCTTTATGAAAGTTTATCTCTAGTGGACGTTAAAGGACTCTAGTGGACGTTAAAGGACTGTAGTGGACGTTAAAGGACTCCAGTGGACGTTAAAGGACTCTAGTGGACATTAAAGCAATGTAGAGGACTCTAGTGGACGTTAAAGGACTCCAGTGGACGTTAAAGGACTCTAGTGGACATTAAAGCACTGTAGAGGACTCTAGTGGACGTTAAAGCACTGTAGAGGGCTCTAGTGGACGTGGGAGGGTTCAAGTGGACGTGGGAGGACTGTAGTGGACGTTAAAGGACTGTAGGATCTCTAGTGGACGTTAAAGGACTGTAGAGGACTGTAGTGGACGTTAAAGGACTGTAGAGGACTCTAGTGGACGTTAAAGCACTGTAGAGGACTCTAGTGGACGTTAAAGGACTGTAGTGGACGTTAAAGGACTCCAGTGGACGTTAAAGGACTCTAGTGGACATTAAAGCACTGTAGAGGACTCTAGTGGACGTTAAAGGACTGTAGTGGACGTTAAAGCACTGTAGAGGGCTCTAGTGGACGTGGGAGGGTTCAAGTGGACGTGGGAGGACTGTAGTGGACGTTAAAGGACTGTAGGATCTCTAGTGGACGTTAAAGGACTGTAGAGGACTGTAGTGGACGTTAAAGGACTGTAGAGGACTCTAGTGGACGTTAAAGCACTGTAGAGGACTCTAGTGGACGTTAAAGGACTGTAGTGGACGTTAAAGGACTCCAGTGGACGTTAAAGGACTCTAGTGGACATTAAAGCAATGTAGAGGACTCTAGTGGACGTTAAAGGACTCCAGTGGACGTTAAAGGACTCTAGTGGACATTAAAGCACTGTAGAAGGCTCTAGTGGACGTGGGAGGGTTCAAGTGGACGTGGGAGGACTGTAGTGGACGTTAAAGGACTGTAGAGGACTCTAGTGGACGTTAAAGGACTGTAGAGGACTCTAGTGGACGTTAAAGCACTGTAGAGGACTCTAGTGGACGTTAAAGGACTGTAGTGGACGTTAAAGGACTCCAGTGGACGTTAAAGGACTCTAGTGGACATTAAAGCAATGTAGAGGACTCTAGTGGACGTTAAAGGACTCCAGTGGACGTTAAAGGACTCTAGTGGACATTAAAGCACTGTAGAGGACTCTAGTGGACGTTAAAGGACTGTAGTGGACGTTAAAGCACTGTAGAGGGCTCTAGTGGACGTGGGAGGGTTCAAGTGGACGTGGGAGGACTGTAGTGGACGTTAAAGGACTGTAGAGGACTCTAGTGGACGTTAAAGGGCTCTAGTGGACGTTAAAGGATTGTAGAGGGTTCAAGTGGACGTTAAAGCACTGTAGAGGACTCTAGTGGACGTGGGAGGACTCTAGTGGACGTTAAAGCACTGTAGAGGACTCTAATGGACGTTAAAGGACTCTAGTGGACATTAAAGCACTGTAGAGGACTCTAGTGGACGTTAAAGGACTCTAGTGGACATTAAAGCACTGTAGAGGGCTCTAGTGGACGTTAAAGGACTCTAGTGGACGTGGGAGGACTGTAGTGGACGTTAAAGCACTGTAGAGGGCTCTAGTGGACGTTAAAGCACTATAGAGGACTCTAGTGGACGTGGGAGGACTGTAGTGGACGTTAAAGCACTGTAGAGGGCTCTAGTGGACGTTTAAGCACTGTAGAGGACTCTAGTGGACGTGGGAGGACGCTAGTGGACTCTAGTGGACGTTAAAGGACTGTAGAGGACGTGAAAGCACTGTAGAGGACTCTAGTGGACGTGGGAGGACGCTAGTGGACTCTAGTGGACGTTAAAGGACTGTAGAGGACTCTAGTGGACGTTAAAGCACTGTAGAGGGCTCTAGTGGACATTAAAGGACTCTAGTGGACGTTAAAGCACTGTAGTGGACGTTAAAGGACTGTAGAGGACTCTAGTGGACGTTAAAGGACTCTAGTGGACGTTAAAGCACTGTAGAGGACTCTAGTGGACGTTAAAGGACTCTAGTGGACGTTAAAGCACTGTAGAGGGCTCTAGTGGACGTTAAAGGACTCTAGTGGACGTGGACTGGAGGAACAGTGTGATGAAGTTACCAGATATGGTTCGTGGACACGTGAAGAGTTAAGGCGTCGTTTATCTTCTAGGTGCATGTACATCTCGGGCGTCCCGGGGACGGGGAAGACGGCGACGGTCCACGAGGTGATGCGCTGTCTGCAGCACGCCGCTGACTCCGACGAGATCCCTCCGTTCCACTTCATCGAGATCAACGGGATGAAGATGACCGACCCTCATCAGGCCTACGTCCAGATCCTGCAGGTGAGGACCCGGGGGGGGGTTTAGTGGACGTGGGAGGACTCTAGTGGATGTTAGACGCTCTGATTCAGACGCTCTGGTTCAAAGTGCTGGGTTCTGGTTCCTCTGTAGAAGCTGACGGGTCAGAAAGCCACGGCCGACCACGCCGCCGCTCTGCTGGAGAAGAGGTTCAGCCTCCCGGCGCCCAGGAAGGAGACCACGGTGCTGCTGGTGGACGAAGTAAGAGCATGACACTATTTATCTTCTTCTTTATTTGTTTATTGGACGAGGACAATCGGAGGAAATGCACGACGTCATGTGAATATGTTGGATTTAGCTCAAAGACACAATGATTGTTTGCAAAATTACAAGATGCAAAATGAACGAATAAACGAAAAATCCGATCCACTTCAAACCAGCATCAATCACTTTAGGTCCGTTGGCACAATCGGGATTTAACAGGATCGTAGACACAGAGGTCGGTCCGGGAAACGCATCCAGATTATTTCTCTTCCAAAACTGAAAATGTCCAATAGAGACATCAGGTCCCCAGGTTCAGCATCTAGTCTGGAGACGTCTGGACGGACGTGGTCTCCATGGAAGAGGATCCATCCGACATCCATCACTCTGACATGGAAACAAGATCAAGAGGCTCAGCTATGAACCAGAACATAGGAAACATCTGGACTGACCAGGCAACATGTGGAATATTTGTCAGTTTGTTTAGCAAAGAGCTGGAGAGATTTACAGTAATGAGCGTCTGCAGGAAACAGCGAAGCATGGAGGAGGCTCCTGGTCCTCAGGCAGATACTGATCCACCATCAACACCATCAGGGAGGAGGAGGATTCATTCTGCAGCAGAACAAAGAGCCCAAACATCCAGACAAGCTCATTAAGAAGGAAGTGATGGCACGTTTGGAACAATATATATTGAGATATATATATAAATGAATGGCTACATATGAGAGAGAGCTGATCAACATGGACATTAACTGATTTTTAAGCTGTTTGAAAGCAGCGGCTGTGGAATTATTTATGACACGTCACCGAAAAGCACAACTTCTCCCATGCAGAACTGAAATCACTGAGTAATAACAGGTCTGTCAGATGTGTGGCAATAAATCAGTTAAATAAGTGACTATTCATAGCAGCACAGACGCTAAAAATAGAAATGCAAATACAACCCACCATTACACAAAACCACAGCGTCGCGATGCGACGGGTTCTCGGGTCCCAGCGCAACAAACTAATAAATTAATAAATAAATAAATAAAAGTCTTTAAATTCCTCTTTTAAAATGAAGCAGCACCTGAACTTTTGATTGTTAAATAATGAATTAAGAGACTTGCAGCTCAGTTTGAGGCTCAAGACTGAAAGTTCATATAAAAGTACATTTTTTTTTTTTGTTGACTTTTGAAAAGGAAGCGACAGGGAGTGTGGGGGGATTTCAGTGTTTTTCTTTTCGATTCATAAAGGATTCCTGTAATGTCTGGAAGAAACAGGTGTGGCCGTCCACTAATGAGTCATCAGAGAGAGTGAATAAATAAACCAATATATATTCTGGCATTTGGTTTGTTGGATTAACAAAGAATGTGAGTTCAGTTCCCTTGAGTTCTGTTTATATTGTGTCGGAAACAATAAAAAATTGTGTCAAGACGCTGCAAAAAACAGACCTGAAACCTCCAGAGTTAATGTGAAGATGAAGTGGACAGAAAAGAATGAAAACATGAGACAGAGAAAGTCAAGAAGATGATGAGAAAACAGGAAACGAGAAGAAAAGGGAACGAAATTCAAGACAACAACACAAAAAAAAAGAGGAAGGAAGTGATTTAAGGTGGAAGTTCCTTTTATTTATGGATCATATTTGGTGTTTTTTTTTGGTCTCAGCTTCACGTTGTTGGTTTAAAGTGGATTAAATGAAGAAACGTTTATAGACACTGTTTTCTGTTCAGTCCCTTGAGTTCCCTTCACGTCGTCCATGGTGTGAAATTAGGAGGCTCCGCCCTAAATAAACTCGTACTATCTAAACGTCTGTAGGTTTAGTTCAGAGCTGGTAAAGGTCAAAGTTCAGGTGTATCCTCGGTGACCCTGACCCGTCTGACCTCCCTGCAGCTGGACCTGCTGTGGACCAGGAAGCAGAACGTCATGTACAACCTGTTCGATTGGCCGACGCGACGCCACGCCCGCCTGGTGGTGCTGACCATCGCCAACACCATGGACCTGCCCGAGCGGATCATGATCAACAGGGTGGCCAGTCGGCTGGTGAGCGCTCGCCTCCACGTTCACGTTCTCATGACATCCATTCTTATTTTGTGTTATAAACACGTGTACGTTCTGGTATTAACAGCAGAAATATCAAAGAATCTAATATTCACCGTAGAGAATAAAATGATAAAATCTATGAAAAAAAGACACAAATATATAAACAACTGACAACAAATTTAACTGATATATAACTGATATGGTGACTGTTAGCATTGTAGCATGTAGCCTCGGTGGCTGTTAGCTTAGCATTGCTATGTAGCATATAGCCTTGGTGGCTGGTAGCTTAGCATTGCTATGTAGCATGAAGCCTCGGTGGCTGTTAGCTTAGCATTGCTTTGTAGCAGGTAGCCTTGGTGGCTGTTAGCTTAGCATTGCTATGTAGCATGTAGCCTTGGTGGCTGTTAGCTTAGCATTGCTATGTGCGTTGTAGCCTCGGTGGCTGGTAGCTTAGCATTGCTATGTAGCGTGTAGCCTCGGTGGCTGGTAGCTTAGCACTGCTGTGTAGCATGTAGCCTTGGTGGCTGGTAACTTAGCATTGCTATGTAGCGTATAGCCTTGGTGGCTGGTAGTAGCTTTAGCATTGCTATAGTTAGCATTTGTAGCTGCCTTGGTGGCTGTTAGCTTAGCATTGCTATGTAGCATGTAGCCTTGGTGGCTGTTAACTTAACATTGCTATGCAGCATGTAGCCTTGGCGGCTGTTAGCTTAGCATTGCTTTGTAACAGGTAGCCTCGGTGGCTGTTAGATTAGCATTGCTATGTAGCATGTAGCCTCGGTGGCTGTTATCTTAGCATTGTTATGTAGCAGCATGTAGCCTTGGTGGCTGGTAGCTTAACATTGCTATGTAGCCTTGGTGGCTGTTAGCTTAGCATTGCTATGTAGCATGTAGCCTTGGTGGCTGTTAGCTTAGCATTGCTATGTAGCATGTAGCCTTGGTGGCTGTTAGCTTAGCATTGCTATGTAGCATGTAGCCTTGGTAGCTGGTAGCTTAGCATTGCTATGTAGCATGTAGCCTTGGTAGCTGGTAGCTTAGCATTGCTATGTAGCATGTAGCCTTGGTGACTGTCCAGGAGAAATAAAATGTCCAAAGGTTGAATTGTGTGAACGTTGCCTCCTGTAGTGAATCAGTAGCATTTTGGAGCCAGATTCACTTTAAGAGGTAAAAACTCAGACACACTGACACTGAAGTCAGACCAGGGTCTCCATGGTAACAGGTTGTTGTTATTTTTAGGTTGCACTGTCTGACTGACTGGAAGTCTCCTCCCTGAAGTTGGTCACTGCTTCAGTTCTTATCTTCCTGTTAACTGCTTCTCTGCTCATGTGGTTTGGCACTGATCTGCATTTCTGCTTCTCGCTGCAGAGATTAATCACGATGCTTCTTTGTATCACTTTGACAAAAGAAAGGAAGAAGCTGAAGTGTGGTTATTGTAAATCATTTTACCCTAAGAATGAAAAAAAAAAAAACACCTGAGGGCAAATTGAACTAATGTTGGTTTTACTTATAGAATAAAAAACCTTTAATTGTCAGTGCACAAATTGCAGTTTGCAACAAAAGAAAAGTAACAAGAAAAAAGAGTTCACTGTGTAAAAAGGTAAATAATACGATTAAAAGAGTAGAATAGAACAAACAATATACAAGTGTTGGCGTTTGTGCAAAAAGTAGTGAAATTGCAACAAGAAGTAATTGGATGCATCAGACATAATTATGCACCACGTGTCCCAGTTTAAAGCATTTAATGAACCTGAAGTCCAGTTTCCTGCTGCAGAACCTTGTATCATCTTTTGAGTCAATTTGCTACAAGAATATGGTTTAATTAAAGTCGATAGAAGCTTGTTTCCTGTGTGTCTCAGACCGTTGGGTTGGATCTTAATGCGTCTTTGTGTTTGTCCAGGGTTTGACCCGGATGTCGTTCCAGCCGTACGGCTTCAAGCAGCTGCAGCAGATCATCATGTCCAGACTCAACAAGGTGAAGGCGTTCGAGGAGGACGCTCTGCAGCTGGCGTCCAGGAAGGTAGGACGAGCCCGCGGACGCTGTTTCACGTGGACACGGACCGAGTCAGAAACACAGAGAATTAGCTAAATTTATCGGCCGTCCCGTCCCTGCTCCTCCTCCTCCCTCCACCAGGTGGCGGCTCTGTCCGGAGACGCCCGCCGGTGTCTGGACATCTGCCGACGAGCCACGGAGATCTGCGAGCACTCGTCCCCGGGGACGTCGTCCTCCGCGGGGCTGGTGGGGATGAGCCACGTGATGGAGGCGCTGGACGAGATGTTCTCCTCATCCTACGTCGCCGCCATCAAGTAAATATCACAACATCACAACGGTTTCCATCGCAGTTTGATTTCTGAAATCTGGATAAAGTCCATTTCCTTTTCGTTTCCATTGGTAAAGTCTCATCTTTACGCGATTTCCCATAATTCTGTTAAATTCTCATCACTTTACTCATTCACACTTTCATTTTAATTGAGCTGAGTCTCAGTTTGATTTCTAGTCAATAACTAACATTTAAATGCTTTAGCTTTAGATGTTTGAGAGGTTTTTTAGAAACGTAGGCGAGTTAATAAACTGGTGATGAAACATTACCAGTTTATTATCTGCAATTATCAGACACACAACTCATCGGCAACAGCGCACGTCCACACAAGCAAACATTAAAACAGAAACTTAGTGGGATACAGAAGTGATGAGTTCAGTGACGGTAACAACACAGTGACTGGACGGATTCGAGCAGATAAAGAGGATTAACCAGAGTCAAAGACCATAAACAGCTGTTTGACACCGACACACATTCACAGCTGAGTCACCACCACGAGCAGATTTTATCAGAAAGAGGAGAAACGTGCCTCCTTCCTGTAAAACAAACCGAGTTTCACCCTTTACACGTTTTTAATCCCCGTCAGTGATTAAACTCAGGTACGTTTAAAAGTGGAGCTTCACGGTTTTAATCACATTCACCGACGATGTTCACGCGTCGCTTCGTGTTTATCGTCACTTAAAACCAGTTTCACTTCCTCCAGACGAACCTGTTCCACATCAAAGGGGATCAGAAAGAATTCATGATGCTTGTGCAACCGTTCACATGAAAATAATATCATCAGGCGTTTAAAAGTTTGGACACAATTCTTTCATGTAACGGGTCCTGAGATTCAGACCTGAGAGCTCAGTGTTTCACACAGTGGTTTATATTCAGCAGATGCATCAAACAGCTTCAGTCGTTACGTTGTGTTAATCTGGTGAACATTTCATTCATAATGTGTTAAAATACTTATTTGGTGAGGATATTTATTCATGATTAATTGTGTTTCTTAGTGTGGAAGTCGGTGGGTTAAGAACATTTCCACTTTCTCCCCTTTATCCTAAATTCATACCATGTTTTTTGGATTAGCTTCAAGAATTGAACATGAAATAAATTCCAGCCCAACTCAACGTGACGTCCCAGGCAGACTGGATTCAAACAGTGTTTAACAGTGTTTAACAGTGTTTAACAGTGTTTAACAGTGTTTAACAGTGTTTAACAGTGTTTAACCGTGTTTAACAGTGTTTAACCGTGTTTAAAATCCCTATAGAGTAGAAGCTGTGGCGTAGTTTTGGGGGCCTTTTGGTGGTTTTGGTGCTTCTGGCCATTGACTCAGATCGTCCCCTGACGCCTGCTTCAGTGCACATGTGGTTCTAAGATCACGGAGCGATGAAATGAGTGATGGAAGTTTAATGTCAACCCAGATACAGTGAGTCACGGATTTCAGGCCGTCCCACGACATTAGAGGCTCAGTCCAACCCGGCTTCATCTATAAAGCTCTTTAAAACAACCAGACAAATAAAACGGTTATAAGACAAAACAATTAAATAACATAAGAATAAAATGAAATCAAGGTCTCACAGGGTGATGGTTTAAAAACAGACCAGGACAGAGTTAGATCATCAGAACCGCCTCAAAGTGTTGAAAGAATCGGCTTCATTCTGATTAAGTCTGAGATCAGAGTTCAGCTTAACTCAGTTAAGTCTGGTTTAACGCGTTGAGCTGTCGTCTTTCTGCTAAAACCTAAAACACTCAGAGACGTCCAGGCCTTCATGTCTCTACGTTTCTTTATTGCACTGTTTGTTTTATTTTGCTGGTAAAACTTATTTTATCTTTCTCTGTTTTTTTTATGTGTAACGTTGAGGAATCATTGAAGCGTGAAGTAACGGTCTGACAGAAAAGGCTTCGCTGTTTTTACGAGGCAGATAAAGTTCTAAAGTGAACCAGTTTAACATTAACCACGTACAGTTATTCCAGCCTGTATTTCCCGTGTGACGTTCGAGGACTGTCCCCGCTGAAATCTGAAACTGCTCGAAATAGAAACGTCGATCAGGAACCTGTTTCACTTTCATAACCGCCTTCCTGATGATGATGGAGATAAATGTCAAACTAATGTACTCGCTCACACCACAATGATACAATGATGTCACTGTGTGTGTTCTAGTTGTGATGCAAACGCAGCTAATCTCACATTTCTGCTGTTTTTTTAATGATTTATTGCTCTTTACATTTATATTTCTCATGTACATGTCGACTCTCATGTGGAAGCTTCTGCGTCATTGTCTCCTCGACACTAACTACTCATCCTGTCACTGCTGCAGCTTCGTCCTCCCACCTGGTGTCTTTCTTCTCTGCATCTTCAATGTGTTTCCCCTAATCGTCTCGTCCCGTCTCGTCTCGTCTCGTCTCGTCTCGTCTCGTCTCGTCTCGTCCCGTCCCGTACTGTCCCAACTGTTCTGTCCCAGCTCGTCCCGTCTCGTCTCGTCTCGTCTCGTCCCGTCCCGTCCCGTTCTGTCCCGTATCGTCCCGTCTCGTCTCGTTCTGTCCCGTCTCGTCCCATCCCGTCCCGTCTCGTCTCATCTCGTCTCGTCTCGTCCTGTCCCGTCCCGTTCTGTCCCGTTCTGTCCCGTCTCGTCTCATCTCGTCTCGTCCTGTCCCGTCCCGTTCTGTCCCGTTCTGTCCCGTCTCGTCCTGTCTCGTCCCAGCTCGTCCCGTCCCGTCTCAGCTCGTCCCGTCCCGTCCCGTTCTGTCCCGTATCGTCCCGTCTCGTCCCGTTCTGTCCCGTCTCGTCTCATCTCGTCTCGTCCTGTCCCGTCCCGTTCTGTCCCGTCTCGTCCCAGCTCGTCCCGTCCCGTCTCAGCTCGTCCCGTCCCGTCCCGTTCTGTCCCAGCTCGTCCCGTCCCGTCCCAGCTCGTCCCGTCCCGTCTCAGCTCGTCCCGTCCCGTCCCGTCCCGTTCTGTCCCGTATCGTCCCGTCTCGTCTCATCTCGTCTCGTCCTGTCCCGTCCCGTTCTGTCCCGTCTCGTCCTGTCTCGTCCCAGCTCGTCCCGTCCCGTCTCAGCTCGTCCCGTCCCGTCCCGTTCTGTCCCGTATCGTCCCGTCTCGTCTCGTTCTGTCCCGTCTCGTCCCGTCCCGTCCCGTCTCATCTCGTCCCGTCTCATCTCGTCCCGTCTCATCTCGTCCCGTCTCGTCTCATCTCGTCTCGTCCTGTCCCGTCCTGTCCCGTCCCGTTCTGTCCCGTTCTGTCCCGTCTCGTCTCATCTCGTCTCGTCCTGTCCCGTCCCGTTCTGTCCCGTCTCGTCCTGTCTCGTCCCAGCTCGTCCCGTCCCGTTCTGTCCCGTCTCGTCTCGTCTCGTCTCGTCTCGTCCCGTTCTGTCCCGTCCCGTCTCGTCTCGTACTGTCCCGTCTCGTCTCGTCTCGTCCCGTTCTGTCCCGTCTCGTCTCGTCCCGTCCCGTCCCGTCTCGTCTCGTACTGTCCCGTCTCGTCTCGTCCCGTCCCGTCCCGTACTGTCCCGTCCCATACTGTCCCGTCCCGTATTGTCCCCTCGGCGGATAGTTACTCTGGTTCAGATCCGAAGTGACGGTTTGTATTGTGTGTTTTTCCAGGTGCGCGTCGACGCAGGAGCAGCTCTTCCTCAGATCCGTCATCGCAGAGTTTCGGAGGCTGGGATTGGAGGAGGCCACGTTCCAGCAGGTGAGGACCAATCAGAGGCGTCGGTTTATTCATGAAGCTCGTTTCAAATCTGGGTCAAGGTTAAATACAGATGCACCCATCAGATCTGATCTGACTTCCTAATAGGGAACAGGTCTTATGAGGGCGCTGTTACTGGGGGGGGGTCCCACAGATACTTGATCAGTTTAGGATCGAGTGGATTTGGACTCGACTTGTTTCTGCAAGAACCAGAAACTGCTGCTGCACCAGTTTCCTGTTTAAACTTCAACCTTCCTCCAGTTCCTTAGAACTGAGGACGCTGCTCTGCTCTAATCTACTCTACTCTAATCTACTCTACTCTAATCTACTCTAATCTACTCTACTCTAATCTACTCTACTCTACTCTAATCTGCTCTACTCTAATCTACTCTACTCTAATCTACTCTAATCTGCTCTACTCTAATCTACTCTACTCTACTCTACTCTAATCTACTCTGATCTAATCTACTCTGATCTACTCTACTCTACTTTACTCTAATCTACTCTACTCTACTCTAATCTGCTCTACTCTACTCTACTCTACTCTACTCTACTCTAATCTGCTCTACTCTAATCTACTCTACTCTAATCTGCTCTACTCTAATCTACTCTACTTTACTCTACTTTACTCTAATCTGCTCTACTCTAATCTACTCTACTCTAATCTTCTCTACTCTACTCTAATCTGCTCTACTCTAATCTACTCTAATCTGCTCTAATCTAATCTACTCTAATCTGCTCTAATCTAATCTGATCTAATCTGCTCTGATCTACTCTACTCTACTCTACTCTGATCTACTCTGATCTAATCTGCTCTACTCTAATCTGCTCTACTCTAATCTGCTCTACTCTACTTTACTCTAATCTACTCTAACCTGCTCTAATCTACTCTACTCTACTCTACTCTACTCTACTCTAATCTACTCTAATCTACTCTAATCTACTCTACTCTACTTTACTCTACTCTACTCTAATCTACTCTACTCTACTCTAATCTACTCTACTCTACTTTACTCTACTCTACTCTAATCTGCTCTGCTCTACTCTAATCTACTCTACTTTACTCTAATCTACTCTAATCTACTCTAATCTACTCTAATCTACTCTACTCTACTCTACTCTACTCTACTTTACTCTACTCTACTCTAATCTGCTCTGCTCTACTCTAATCTACTCTACTTTACTCTAATCTACTCTAATCTACTCTAATCTGCTCTAATCTACTCTAATCTACTCTAATCTGCTCTAATCTGCTCTAATCTGCTCTAATCTGCTCTAATCTGCTCTACTCTAATCTACTCTACTTTACTCTAATCTACTCTACTCTACTCTAATCTGCTCTACTCTAATCTGCGCTACTCTAATCTACTCTACTCTACTTTACTCTAATCTGCTCTAATCTACTCTACTCTACTCTACTCTACTCTGCTCTATGTGTCCAGTTGCCTTTTAAAAAAAGCCTTTTAGGTGGTTTTAATGTTGTGGCTGATGGGTGTGTTTATTCTTAACTTTTTTTTAAATGTTGAATATGCAATAAAGCGCCAACTTTTTTTTATTGTTTTACCGTTTTTATTTGTAAAATGGAAAAACAGACAAAGATAGTGGACGTATAAATATTACAGATCTAAGGTGGAATCTGACAAACGAAAACTGAACGAATACTGTTTGTTTCTATGGAAATCTGCCACAGTATTAACGTAACCTGTGTGTTGTAGAGGAAGTAGGTCAAATCTGTAGCGAGTCCTGCATCAAACCCCAACAACCATTATTATTTTCTTTACTTTACCGACTTTAATGCCTAATTTCACATAAGTCAGATAAAGATCTAAGTGACTGAACTGTGTCTGTGGTTAACGTCACCAGACTCAGCTGAAGGTCCTGAAAGTGTGAACTTGCTTTCTTCTTGTGCAGCTACTTTCCAAGCTGCCGTGACAGAAAGTAGCTGCACCAGTTTCCTGTTTTTCACCTAAAAACTTCCCTCGAGTGACCTTTAAACAAACCAAACGACAAACAGCCTTTAGCTCCTTCTCATTCACGTTACTTGGTCTAATCTTAAATAATTTCCATGTTTGACACCTGTGAATCAGAGGAGATGGAAGTGAACTTGCCTCTGACCACAACCTCCCAGCTTCCGCCTACAGTACGTGTGGTTTAAAGAAGCTGAGCGAGAAACCAGGGCGTGTCCAAGGTCTGCGGTGAACATCACCAGACTCGTGTGCTGAAAGTGTGAACAAGTTTTCGTAAATGACACAACCAGCGTCATTGTCTCATTTTAGTCAACTTCCAGTGAACAGTGGCTGCAGGAGTGGACACATATTAGCAGCAGCACTGGCAGCTTGTCTTTGTCTTGGTTTGTCTTGGTTTGTCTCCAGCTGTTAGCCGCGTTAGCCCAAGTGCTAGCAGAATCCCCGGCTAACGTATGCTTGGCTTGGTTCATGTGCTGTTTGAAGCTGGAAAGAAAACTCCTTCCTGCAGAGTGTGATGATACTTTATGTGTCTCCACTGGTCCCTCTTGATTTCTTTGTCCTCAAATGTCCCATGGAGAGGACCAACGTGCTGTTTAGCGTCTTCCATCTTTATGGGTTGGTTCTGCTGCCTGTCACTACCGGATCAGCTGGTGCTAACGCTAACGCTACTTGGACGAACTGAGACACGTTCACAGTCGTTCTGCTGCAGATGCTTCATTAATTAATTAATGTTAACGAGTTAATTGTGACGCTGTAGTTAAGAGCTATGGCTGACTGAGCGTGTCCCTGGGTTTTGACTGAGCGTGTCCCTGGGTTTCGTCTCTCAGGTGTTCGTGCAGCACCAGGCTCTGTGCCGGGTGGAGGGTCTCCAGCCCGTCGGCGTCTCTGAAGGTCTGACCGTGTGCCAGCGTCTGGGCTCCTGCAGGTTACTGCTGCTGGAGTCCAGCCGCCTGGACGTCCTGCAGCGCATCCGCCTCAACGTCAGCCAGGACGACGTGCTCTACGCCCTGAAGGCCGACTGAGGGAGGAGGAGCAGGAGGAGCAGGAGGAGGAGGAGGAAGAGGAGGAGGAGGAGGAGCAGGAGGAGCAGGAGCAGGAGGAGGAGGAGCAGGAGGAGGAGGAGCAGGAGGAGGAGGAGGAGGAGGAGGTACTCACACCTCACACCTCAAACCAATTCACTACTCAGACTCTTCCATCTGTTCTTTCTGTTAGTGGGAGACTTTGTGACGTCCCCGGTTTTAATTGAAATGTGACGTTTAGCTCTCGTGTTTATTCTTAACTTTTTTTTTTAAATGTTGAATATGCAATAAAGCGCCATCTTTGATATAAACTGACCTCCAGTTCTTCAGCTTTTACCCTTAAACCGTTCAAATGTTCATCACTTTTTTTTATTGTTTTACCGTTTTTATTTGTAAAATGGAAAAACAGACAAAGATAGTGGACGTAATAAATCTTACAGAGCTAAGGTGGAATCTGATAAACGAAAACTGAACAAGCAAAATGAAACAGTGCGTTTGTTTCTATGGAAATCTGCCACAGTATTAACATAATCTCCTCAGACTCAGACTCAGACTCACTGGTGGCACCGTGAATAATAATAATTTAGCACCCGGTCACATAAACATGTAAATTATGGTTTAACAAAAAACTAATCAGAGAAATGAGATAATATTAATACACATGTGTTTTGGGTCCATCACAAACTAAACTGTTCAGATGAGACTTCAAAGTTACAGTCGTGTTAAAAACTGTTTCAGATCCTCAAACAAATGTAACTTTGTTTTCTGTTCTCATCTAGAATAATAACGTTTATTACACGTCTGAGCCATTAAATCAGGTCATTAAGTCATTAAATAGGATTAAATAGAATTAAATAGGAACCAGAAGAATCGATGTTAATCTAAATACATTTAGATTTTTTTCTCTCTATATTTAGAGAAACATTGAAGATGTGACATGTTCTTGGAAAGCAGCTCAGTGAAGGAACCGGGGGCGGTTCTGAGAACTTAACCTGTTCTGAACTCTGTGGTATTAAAAAGAAATCAGGACGGAGGCTTTGTTTGTTTGTTTGTTTGTTTGTTTGTTTGTTTGACACGACAAATTTAAATATCAGTCAAATATGACACATGTAAACACATCGTGCAGTTTTTAAATGACGGCAGGAAAAACTTTAAACACGTTTCCATCTTTGTGGAAACGTGTTTAAAGGTCGAAGTGAAGCGAACAGACGAGGAAGTTGTGTTTTAACACTTTTTTCCCCTTTATTGAAACATTGAGTTGTGACAAACATGCAGGCGACACATTGTGCCCCCGTCCTCCAGGGACTTTCTTTACTCTGGTTCTTCTTAGAACTAACGCTGGTTCATCCTCAGACTCAACAACCACAGCTCTCTAAGAAACCCCCCCCCCCACCACACACACACACACACACACACACACACACACACACACACACACACACCCCTGCACTTGCTGCTTTGTCATCGGGTTGTAACTGTTACAGGGACGTGTTAGAATTAAACCTCCTCTCATCTCTTCAATGTTTAACGTCTGCAAATAAATCAAAATATATTTAGAGGAACATCATTAACGTTTCCTAATTTAATGGCTTCAGGTCACGAACAGAAAACTTTTATTGTCATCGTACAACAGACGTGTTGTAGCACAATGAAATCACAGGAGGCTTCAGGAGGCGCTGGTCCCGACACAGACACTATGAAAACGTGTAAAATCTAAAAATATGACGGGTTATTTCACATGACACAGATAAAATTACTGCACAGAAAGTGTGTGAGGGACAGTTGTTGCACAGGATTTGTTTTTTTAGTGCATGTGTGCGTTCAGGAAGGTGGAAAGAAACGGTTGTTGAGTCTGTTTGTCCTGTAGCAGATCAAACAGGTTGTGTTATTTCTGGTGACTTCACACCTCACACACACACACACACCTCACACACACACACACACACCACACACACACACACACCTCACACACACACACACACACACACCTCACACACACACACACACACACACAGGATGTGTACATATGTTTCATTTAATTTAACGTGTATGGATATAATTTCTAAGATTAATAGTTATGAAGCTGAGTCCTGTTCATATTTTTATAGTAATTATTAATATTTTAATATGAATATTTTACTGATTTGAGGCCAGTAGAGCTCAACATTTAACGTTTAAAGTATTAAAGAGATTTTCAGGACAAACAGAAAGAAACTGACACATGAACCCGGCAGCGTTTTTTAAATTGACCACAGGGATAAAAATCTTTTAATTGTTTCCTTCTGTCCTGGAGCTGAACTGTGGACGTGTTGATGTGTGTCTGCGTTAAATGCAGCAGACACAACACAACTACTGTAGCGTTACCAGAACGGATGAGAAGAGGAAGCTGAGTCATTCTCCAGAACTGTCTGAAGTTTTAGCTTTGTTTTCGTTGTGCTCGGCCTCGTCCAGGAAGCGTAACCGCATCGATGCAGATCTCTTCTAAAAGCCAGAGCTCCTCCAGGGTGAGGCCACTATCACACAAATAAAAAAAATATGATCACGTCAGCACGGAGGAATTCTGTGCTGGTGTTTTCATGTGATCTGTGGCAGGTATTTACATGGTACCTTGTTGCCCTCAGGCAACATACGCATTTTCAACCTGCTAAATCTCCACAATGCGTCCCTTTATATGAAGCAATACTTTAAAAGAGAGGAAACCATAGGGAGCCAATCACAATGCTTTAATTTGACGCATGACTTTCAGGAGAACATGTTGGACCCGGTCCATTTTTTCACCACAGAAAACGGCTGAAAACATCATTTCTTGGCCCTTTTCCATCTGGAAATAAATATATTCACACTAATAGATGAGTAAACTTTCACTTTTGATAGTTCCACGCAATTTATTTGCTAAATAAATAATGGTGTGAGTGTTGTGTGTTTAGGTTTTATGTTCATGCCGTTTATCATCATTTTATCTTGATTTGTACGAGTTAACAAAGATAAACGTGACGTTGGCTGCAGCAGTTTCAGGCTCTTACTCTGTAGATCACAGTCTATCGTAGTGAACTTTGCCTTAAAGTTTCTCTTTGAAGAAGAAGAAGGTAGAAATCACACTTCTAATGGTTACGAACTTTGTTTGAATACTTTCTTTAAAGTTTTACGCTTTGACTCTTCAAAACATTCATTTCAATTTTCAGTTCCACAATAGAACAATGTTTCCTTCAGGCATCGTTCAGACAACAAACCCTTTTCTAATGTTTTAAGATTTACAATGGTAAATATTGGTATTTATTAAATATTTTATACATGTTTAGGACATAAATTATGTTCAAATTGGGGGAAAAAAAAGTCTCTTTTTCACTTTTTACCGTTATGGTACGATGTTGCCTACAGACGACGAAGCCCAAAAACTTCCAAAAAATATATATATTTTTTTTAAATTCTACTTTAAGACAAAAAAACACTTTTTTTTCATCATAATGTGAACCATAGAGGGTTAACAACGTTAACGGGGCCGAGACGCCGAAAAGTGTGTGTGGGAAAATAATCTGAAAGCCATTCACCATTTTAAAGTTTGCAGTGGATCGACCGGTTTCACTGACTCGTTTATTTGCAGTAAAGTGTTTCTGATGTTGTGTTTCACTTCGTTTCATTTGTGGGTTTCGGTGGCGACTTGTTGACTTTGACTCCAGAGCTCAGACGACCCGTCTCTTTGGTTCTGCTGTGATTCCAGTGCTGCCCCGTGTGGACGAACCTGGTGCTGCAGGTTTTCATACGTTCTACGTTTCTTTCCTTCAGCAGAGTCTGGAACCTTTTCTACGCACGGTTTGGTAAATGAGGGCCTTGGGTTTTTGGGGTTGTGGTTTTGGTTATGCATTTAAAACCTAAACACACATGTTTCACTCACCCATCCATCCGCCCCTTTTCACTACAGACACGTCCACTTTAAATCAGCTTAATGTCTTTTCAACAAACAGTGAAACTCTAACTTCTGTGGTTCCACGTTCATTATTCCTCGTCTTTTAATCGGCAGAGAAACGTTCGGGATCTTTGCTTGAATGACTTTTCTGCTTTAGTTGGTAACAACCCCTGAGATTTCCTCATTGGTTCAGTAGTTTATCTGTTATCACTGCAGGGAGCGGCTGTTTGAGGTTTTTCTTTACATAACCTTCACTGAGCCGCAGCTGATGTGATAATATCCGATCACTGAAACAGGCATGAACTGAATCATCCGTGTAACGGACGTTATAAAACACTCAGCTGGGTTTTATTATGTTTGAAGATGTGATCTCCTTGAACTCCTGATTATGTGCTTTAAACGGGTTTTTTTTTTCGCACGTCCCTGAACACACCTTCACACCTTCACATGCAGAGAACCAGACGCACGTCCCTGAACACACCTTCACACCTTCACATGCAGAGAACCAGACGCACGTCCCTGAACGCACCTTCACACCTTCATGCAGAGAATCAGACGCACGTCCCTGAACACACCTTCACACCTTCATGCAGAGAATCAGACGCACGTCCCTGAACACACCTTCACACCTTCACATGCAGAGAACCAGACGCACGTCCCTGAACACACCTTCACACCTTCACTCGCATCGTGTCGGGTGAAGCTGGTTAAAGGACGTTAGAGACGAGAACATGTTAAAACCAGCTGAGACCAACGAGCGTCGGCTCGTTTGGGCTTTTAAGCTGCTGCCGTCTGCGACTTTAGCTCAAACGTTGATGAAATATTTTATAAATCTGCAAATAAAGAAAAAACGTTTCCACCTGGAAGTGATGAAAGTGGAAATAAGTGGCTGAGGATGTGACTTATTATATAATTATATTATAATTTATAAACCGTTTTATGGCTTTTTCCATCATAAAACTAAAAATGAAATGATTTCAATCAAAAAAGACAAAGTTATTTAAAAATCCTTTATTTAAAGCACAACAGTAGCAACAATGATAAAGAATTAAATCAATGATGTGACAAATAATAAAATAAAATAAAATAAAAAGCCCCGTTAGTGGTTTTGACTCATTTTTTCCCACTTTTCACATAAACAACACAAAACTACCAGATATGAAATATAGAAAAATATAGAAAATAACGGTTTTAAGTTGAAAATAAACAGTTAATTCATCAAATATGACGTCAGTGTCGCGTTCACACACTCGCTCTCTGTCCTGTTTAGATGTTACACCATGAAAACAACACTCGCTGGCCACTTTATTAGGTACAGTTAACTTCTAAAACCAGGTTCATCCTCGTCCAGGACCTGAATCAGCTGCTGTTCCTAATGAAGTGGCCAATGAGTTCATTCACTGAGTCTTAATATATCATGTTTATTTATTTATTTATTATTATTATTATTATTACTACTATTATTATTATTATCATCATTATTATTATTATTCTTATTATTATTATGGATTCATCCTCCACTTCCACAGTGGAGTGAAAACATCAGTATATTTGTCAACATTTATTCTGTGTGTTTAAAATGAAATGGAAACTTAAACGTTAAAAGCTGGAGCTGTGGCCAGAATAGTTTGATTTTATCTGCAAGAATTACACATTTCACAAAAAAACTCAAATGTTCCAGCCTCATAAACTAAATACCGACTTTAAAACGGGGTGAATATTTCTGCACTTGCTTATTTTAATTAATAACTTTGATGGAGCCTGATTTCACTTTGACAGGAGGGAGCTTATTTTTGTGAATTATTCTGCACGATTCTAGAAAAAAATGTGAATCACGATTTTTTATTTTGCTTAGAATTAAGATCACGATTCTTTGGCACGATTTTTTATTTATTTCTTTTTTTAAATAAATGTTTGTTGCACTGATGAACTTTAACAAAACAAAACAAAACAAAACAAAAAACATCCAATGGTCATTAAAGTAGAGCATCAAACAGCGACATTGCCCTAAAAAAATCCACCGGGTCCGAGTACGTCATCACGCGGCGTCAACACTCGTGACGCGTGCGCAGAACGGCAGCGTATCGATAATCCTGGACGTACACGAGGCCGCGGGATCACATCCTTTATCCTTATAAAAAGAACGTGTTGTATCATAAATGAGTTTAAGCTCCACTTCGTTTTGGACGTGACGTGACGTCGATGTGAAGTCGTGAGGCTTCGTGAACGGCGCGTTGTTTTATTTTGAAAGGGGACGGAAGTGTTTTCACGTTGATTGTGCCGGATTTCTGGTCCTGATGCCGTCTGCTCTGTTCTGTATTAACCGTGGTTCTGTTTAGAACCTCAGATAAAAGAGATGTGAGTCAACATGTTTCACGTTTGACGATGAGGTGACGAGATTTTATCAGCGCGGGAACGTTGGCTTGTTGGTGGTTACGCTTCAGACATTAAACACACACGCCCATGAATAAATCTTAATATATATATATATATATATATATATATATATATACATCACATCACCTCATTTCTCTACTTTTAGAACTTGTGTTTTGAGTCGGTTTTAGTCAGAACGGTAGAAAACTAACTCTTCTTCTCGGCTTAGTTCCGGTTTGATTCGGGCGTGGACGGTAGACGGGGAATCCTCCACGCGCTTCACTGAAACTGGTAGAACTAGTTCAGGTGTTTCCCTGAGTTTATCATCATGTGTATTTTACACAGCTCCTAATGAAGAACTAACTACTGACAGGCCACGCCCCCTTCATTAAACATTCGCTTCTTACGCCTCCAGTATATTTATATACATATATACACATATATATACAAATATACAGCTGTAGTTAGTCCATGTGTCTTTAGACCATTTCATTCCTCTTTTGTCCTCCCTCCGCTAAGCGGTTGCTCAGCTCCAGCTCCGTTGGAAGCTCGTACAAAGATCTTCGCTTACATTTCAGAACGATCAGCCAGATGATTACGACCATGGGGATGACAGCAACGAGTCCACCGATGAGAAGACCTCCACCCACCTCAGAGACACACACGGAGTCGGAGAAACAGAACCCTGAGAGACAAAGACGAGACAGGAGAGGTTAGCCTAGCTTAGCTTAGCTTAGCCTAGCTTAGCATGACAGCTGGAACTCGAGCTGGTTCGTCTTAGTTCTGTTTTCAGAACCTTTTCAAAATTTCATCGATCTTTCCTTCCCTCTTTCCCTTTTCCTTCCTCCTTTCCTTGTTTCCTTCTCTCTATCCTTCTGTCCTCTCTCCCCCACCTATCCCTTCTTCCGTTTCTTTTTTCCTTAGATCCTTCCCTGTTCCCTTCCTTCCTTACGTCCTCTCTCTCTAGGTAGAGATCTGAAGGCCACAGAGTAGAATGTAATAGACAGAGTTTACCTGTAGCCAGGTGAGCAACATACCTACAATATCACAACAACGCGTAAATCACAGGAGGAGGAAATAAATAAATAACTAAATACATGTGAGGGTGGTTTCCACTGAAGCTGTGTGGCCAAGATAAGAATAAGAGTTATGTGGTGAGATCAGACGTCAGATTTACAGCATTTTTTACACAAAAAAAACCTAAAAAAAAAGGAACCACAAACACTTACAAAACGGCGGCTGCACATCTTTGACTGTGAAGACGCTGCAGTTCACTGGAAACACAGGAAAAGAGTCAGAGTCAGAAAGGAAGCTTCAATCTGGGGGCGACGCACAGATTTAGCAAGAAACGGGGGCTCACCTATGCAGAACGTTTCCTCCGCCACCTGAAAGAGGAACAAGTGCACGATGAATAGACTCAAGCAACAGTCGTCCTCACTAATAAGTGTAACTCAGTCTGTGACATGTCCAGACGTGTCCTCCAGCCTGTGGCTGCAGGGACGGGGACTTTTCTGAAACTAGAAGAGTTTTAATGCTTAAATGAAGCGAGGGCTCTTTACCCCGTTGCACTCCCACATGTAGCGCAGATACTCCAGACAGTGCTTCAACACGATGGAGCTGTTGGTCACAGTCACGACGTCTGGAACCGAGTTGGAGTCTCGGGCGAGGACGGTTTTCTGCAAAATCCATAAACACAACAGTTTGTTATTTATGAAGCCGGATTAAAGTCATAGATGTTGTGTTTGTGAATGTTTTGTCTCTGTAGATTACGATCGTCTGATGCCTGTTTCCTGCTGTGGTAAATGTATTGTGGTTTCCTCTGTGACTGTCTCAGGTCTCTAACGTTCTTTCCCAGAAGTTTTTTGTCTTTAGCTGCAGAGACCTGAACAATCTGAAACGTGCCTGATGATAAATCCTCGTCATGCTTCCAGTGAAACCTGTGAACTGTACAATGTGGTTTTGGAGGTTGGACTTACGTTTTGATCCTCCCAGCACGTCTCACATTTACCAGAGGTGTGAGGAGGAGACAGCTGGTAACGGATGGATCCGTCCTGAAGCTGAGAGACGCTGCAGTTTATGGACGGCGGAGACGACGGAGACGACGGAGAAGCTGCTGCAGCTTGAAACATCAGCTGAGCCAAAAAACCTGAAACAAGAGCAACGCGACACCGTGAGGAGCAGAGCTTCACCTTTAAGCTGCACCCAGAGCTTCACCCAGAGCTGCACCTGACAGCTTCACCTGAGAGCTTCACCTTTAAGCTTCACCTTTAAGCTTCACCTGAGAGCTGCACCTTTAAGCTGCAGAGTTACAGTTAAACATGTTCCTGCTTCCACCTGAGCGGCCGAGGGGCAAACAGGGAACGTTTAAAGTCACCAGCTCCTCACAGGCTCCATGTGACCAGGATGAGGTCAAACCAAGGCTCATTTACAAGACTACGCTTTATTAGCTGCAACTCAAACACGCACTGACTCATAAATCCCACACACACACACACACACACACACACACACACACACACACTCAAACCACAACAGAAAACACTAAAGCAAAATGAAACCAGGTGATAAACGGTTACACGGATCAAACCAAGAGCAAACACGGAGCAACTAGAAGAGACACAAACCTGAGCACGAAGCAACACAAAGCAACACGACCACTAACAGACACCACAGCTTCGCCCTGAGGAACTAAACAGTCTTGTCAGTCTTCGCTTCATTCTGGGACATTTCCAGGAAATCCTGCAGCGCTACTGTTTTTTTTTTTTTTTTATCTGCAGCTCATTATTTGCATCACAAAAAAAAAAAAAAAATTATAATAATTTAAACCGCCAGAATAAACTTCGTAACACGTGCATTTACTGCGGGACAAATATAAAGTTGCACATAAATCACGTGATTACAGCTAAATATAAATTCATTACTTGATGCATTTAAAACATTTCGAACTGAGCAGCATGAGACCGAGGAAGCGGCTCTACAACAACCAGAGATGAACGAACTCATCGTTTCTGTCCCACGCTGTCGTTAAAACTCACTGAGAATCCAGAAGTTTGTCCTTCGGTCCATTTTCACACCAACTCTGAGCGCGTAATGAAGTGACTGAGCTGAGCTCCAGGCGCGTTCAGGAATCCCCCGCGTGTCTTAACCCTCCCCACCGCATCACATCGCATCACACCGCATCACACTATTGCACAACAGAGCGGAGAGAGTGAGAAAGCGTGATGTCATGTTTGTTGGAATGTCCGCGTTCTTGTCTTTTGTTCTTCTGTTTCCTAGTTTTCCAGGTGGTGGGTGGACATGAGGAGGATCCCGGTTCATTTCCGGCCTTTAGACTCGTTACTTCACACAGCGGCTCTGTCCCAGAGTCTCCACCCACAGTAAAGCAGAGGAGGAGGCTGCACATTATTTATTTAACCTCAACAAGCTGCGAACACGTGTTCGTGTTTGACTTAAACACCTGCGCTTTGTCATTTGTTGCGTTTGTTCCTGTTTGCGCGTTTCATTTTTAAACGACTTTAAAGGCTCAACATCACAGATTCTGAATAAAAGACGATCCTTGTTTTTGCTGAGGCAACAAAAAAGTCATTGTTCACATGTCATGTGTCAGCATATTTGTGTCACTAAGTCACGAAGAGGAGGAGGAGGAGGAGGCTGGAAATTCACTGAGCTCAGATCATGATGTCAGTGTTCAGTCTTTAGGTTCATAAATGTTAATGTGATGACAACATCCATGAAACCTGAACCAGGGCTCCGTATCCTGTGACACGTGCAGAGTCACTTTGACATTTTGTGCCATTCAAAGAGAAAACCAACCCACCCAGATACCCGATGCTCCAAACCTTTACGCGCGGTTTGTTTCACGGATGAAACAAAAGTGTAAAGATCGCAGAAATGCGCCGATCACAGGGCGCACAGAGTCCACACGCATGAACAGAGAAATGACCGCGGAGATGAGCGCGGCATCACCGGACTTCATCGGCCGCGTACGCGCGTAATTCTGGTAACACGCTGGGTCCACCGTGCGCACTGTCCTGGCTGCATGCGGACCGACACGGTGCGTCTGTGCGTCCGTGCCCGGAGTTCATGCTCTGCATCTGGAGTTAATTTCGCGCTTCCTTCTCTCTTTGGATGTGGGCGGGCGCGTAAAACCACGATAACGCGAAGAGCAGCTCGCGTGCCCTGAGATAAGTTTTTTTTTCTGACTATGACTAGTTTTGTTCAGCGCTACACGACGCACTGGTGCGTGCGTCCGGGGAGCATGTTGGGGGTTGGGTGCTTGCTCAGGGCACCACAGCCACGGACGGAGCGGGAGGCGAACCAGTGACCTCTTCGAACCCCAGGCTGCGCCTCTCACCTCCTCTCACCACTGCGCCACAATGTTCATCAAAACACCAAAAAAAAAAAAAGTTTTCAGTCCAGTCTGATCCTCTGGTCCAGACCGAACCGGCCGCTGGTCGGAACCTTCACCACAGCAGCATGAGGCTCAGAGTGGGACGTTGGACCAGATCCATGTAATACTTGCACCAAGGAGAGACACGAGCCACACGCGGAGCAGCAGGTCCCGGTAGAACCGGTCCCGGTCGGGACTCGGACCGGATGACGCGGAGTTAGTGAAATGTCAAATGTAAATGCGTAAAAGTGAACTCACCGAGCACCACCATCAGGAACATCTCCGCACTGAGCTCCTGCAAGGAATGACTGAGCAACTGAGCGACTGACCCACTGACTTTATACTGCCCCCCCCCCCCCCCCCCCCCCCCCCACCCCACCACCCCGATGCCCGCCCTCCCGGTGCCCGGCCTCCCGGTGCCTCCCGTCATGACATGTCCAGGTGACGCCCTCGCTTCCTCGTTTTCTGTTTTCTAGTCTGCGTGAAAACAACTCCCACGCTCTGACACAGTGAACGCGAGGCATATCTTTATCTCAGATCGCAGATCTCTTGATAACACGCATTGGCTGAGATAGTTTTTGATCAGAGCAGAGCTGCTGCAGCGCCACCTGGTGTTGAGAGGCCAGAGATGACTCTGTGGAAGACACATGAGTCCTGGAAGAGTTTAGAAAAGTCTTTATTATCAGATTTGTTCTTTCTTTCTGGAAATGTTCTGGACTGACCTTCACGTCTTTAAGTCATGATGGATTTTATTTCTTTAGAAACATAGATTTATTGTAGTTTTTTACAAATTTAAATAGATGGAAAGTTTCAAGTTAGAACAGTTCAAACGTGGAGGAAGAACGTGTGCTTCAAATCCATGTAAACAGCATGAGTACAGAGAATAGTTCTGTTTAAACAGATTCATCTCGAACTCTTGATGGAGTCGGTCTGACTTCCTCTTCCTGAGGTTCGTGTCCCGACCTCTGGAAACGACAAGAATCCAGTTCAAACCTGAATCTACCAGGTAAGAATGACAGAAGTGAGGACAGACGATAACCTCAGCTCCTCCTCACCTGTTCCCGTGGAGCGTTGTTCACTTTCAGCCGTTTACAGCAGAGCACCAAGACGAAGAGGAGGACGAGGAGAAGGCTGAGGAGGATGGGCAGCCACCGCCACGGACACCCGGGACCCGGGGGCTGTTCCCCTCCTAGAAGTCCAGGACACTCTGCAACAAACCAGACGTGAAGGTCAACAGTCACTTCAGCAGCTCTGTTTTCACTTCTTCTGTCAAATATCTCCACGTCTTTTAGTTTGAGACGTTTCCCTGAGGATGGACGGGCTGGAGGAGCTCTGCTGCAAACTACCGAGAGATGCAACGGGACTACAAAGAGACACAGCATCAGAATAAAGATGGCTGCCTCCAGAATAAAGATGACCGCCTCCAGAATAAAGATGGCTGCCTCCAGAATAAAGATGGCCGCCTCCAGAATAAAGATGGCTGCCTCCAGAATAAAGATGGCCGCCTCCAGAGTAAAGATGGCTGCCTCCAGTTTGACTGTTTGTCTCATAACCTCTGACTTCAGGACTTTACCGCTCTGTGTGATGGGGATCTCCCGACCACCTCCCTCCATCGTCAGCGTCCCGTTCTCCATCAGGCCGTCGCAGACCACATGGAGGACCTGACGGAGGCAGACCACACAGCTGGAGGGAGGAGGGGTCTGGGTGGAGGAGCAGGGGGGAACTGGACCGCTACCGGTCCACAGGTTGTTGTCGTCATGGTCAGAAATGTAGAGCAGAGCAGCATCAGTGATGTTGAGATTAACGGGCCGGTAGCAGATGACGTTGAACATCTAGACGCAGAGACGGAGTTCGTTATTGACACGTTATAAAATCAGACCGGGTCACGAGAGACGTGGATGAGAAGAGAGAAAAGGAGCTAAAAGGCCAGAGGGGCCTCAGGTTGTTCTCTATGTATCTGACTCTGCAGTGTTTTAGTTCTAGTTTGAGTCCCCAGACCCTCAGCTGGTCCAGGACCCGTCCATTCTGCCCGTCTGACAGCGTCCCGTCCCGCTCCTTTAGACCTTTAAACCCGCCGCTGTGCAGCCTCTTTTAAAAACAGAAAAACCTGGATCCCTTGGTTCTGTCTAATTTCAGGCCCTTTTATAAGTCTGCTTCTTTTAAAGCTGGACTCTGGCTGTTGTGCCTTTTTAATTCTTTTACACCTGACAGCAGCGTCTGACACAGTGGATCATAAAATCCTCCCTGCGTGGGCACTGAAGGCGTTAGGCTGGTTTACACCGGTTCCCTAAATGCCCCTCGGGGATAAATAAATCTTTATCTGATTCTGACGAAGAAACGGGACAAAGAAACGAGAAGGCATAACTCCAGTGTTTTCCTCTCTTCACTGGTACAGGATTCATTTTAAGGTTCTTTTATTTGTTCTTGGCCCCAGAACAACCGTGGGTCAGCGGACCAGATGGTCCTGGATGGTCCTGGTTCCCTTTTAAAACCAGAGGGATCAAACTTTTGCTTCTGTCTGAGCTGCACTTTCAGGAAGAAGCGATAATATCAGTTGTAGTTGTGAACTATGCCTCTTTGAAATAAACATTTCGGAAGAAATGATGAGTCACTCACCAACAGGAACAGCTGATAATTGACCTGTGGTATAATTCTAACCTCAATATGTTTAAACATACAATCAGACCTGGGACAGACGTGAAATCTGAATAATCCTGTATTTAATTAACCCTTCTCCACTTTATTGCACAACTCTGGGTTCAGTGTCTCGTTGACAGGCTGCACCAGAACCAGAAAGTCCTCTTTGTCTGGTTCGGGGAGTTTGAGTTTTCACAGGCTAAAGTTTTCAGGCCCTACGACCTTTCCCTCTCCCAATTCCTCGCTTCTCATTTCCTCCCTGCGTTTCCACGAGGCAGGAGAGCAAGAAGACGGCGTCGTTGCCTCAGACCTCGGTGTTTGTAACGGTGCCAAACTCAGAACAAAAGCTACAGACACGTTAATGTTGTTTCTTCAGGTGAAACCACGTTTTCTTTCTCTTATTTTAATCATAATTTGTTTATCCTCATTGTACGGCAGCACAATGACGATAAGAGCTTAATCTCATGATGAAACATTAAACAATGGCCGATCAGTTCAGCATATATGAAGAGTGAAGTGCACTGAGACTAGTATCAAATCCGTCATGTGACAGATTGATGGACTGCAGCTGCACAGAGACAAACAGCAACAGGAACTGAGGAATTCTTCTGAACTGCTACTGTCTGCAAACCGGTTTGATGATCGTATACTGAGATAATAAACCTCTCATTATTTCAGCCTCTTTGTGTTGAGGAAACACGTCCTAAAAAAGAGTCCTGGTCTCTTTTTAAAGACAAGACTCTGAAGTTTCTATCGCAGAATCTCTCTCAGTGGTTTGGTTCTGGAGGAATAAAAGATAGAATCACGAGCATCTTACCTTATCCAGAGCATCTGGATGAACAGACGTCTGACTCATTCAGCCCAAGTGTTTTCTCTCTTTCGGGTCTTGAAGGTGTGTCCACATCTGACTTCAAACTTTTTACGCTGTGCAACTTTCTGAGGCTGCATGAGAAACAAACATCCCCTGTCTTCACAGGACACTTGACTGGTTAATATCTGCAGATCCAGGTCCTGTGGCTGTGACTCAGATAACTGTCTGCCTCTCTAGTTTTCTGTACGTATATACTGTGTATAGTAACATGGTGACTCATTAAGTATATGATTCAAGCACATACCAGAGAGGGCGTTTGTGGTTTGTTGTGTTCCACAGTCTTGTATGAGAGATGAAAAACCCTGACACTGAAAGCACTATCTGCCCACATTTATGCCCGTTCTACCCAGTTCCATCTCTTCTTCTGACGTTTGGTCTTAAGAAAAGTTATTCAAAGGTCTAAAGGGGAGGTCGCTTATAAGCCCATCAGGTTTATGATCTTTCCTGCACAATAGTTTTTTATTTATTGATCTTTTTTTAATGATTGTATAAAAAAATAAATAAATAAATAAATGAAAATAATAAACGTCTCGTCTGCTGCTGAAGGAACTAAATTATTCAGATGAGAGTTAATGTGTCAGATTTATTCTAATTCTCTACATTAATTTTGGTTTCACATTTAAATAGATGAAATAATGGAAAATGTTGCTTTATATCCATGTAAATATCACGGGAACTAAAGGTGATGAGTCACTTCTCCTCCTTCTCCAGTTTCTCACATTTCTATGTCGTCTGCTATTTCCTCTTATATTTCTTCTTCCATATAAATGTGGAACTCCTAATGAAGTTGATGAGTTATTTTAGAATCAGGACACGCTGTATGACCTCCTCCTCTTCCTTTTTCATTTCTCACATTTCAGTCACAGACCACAAAGTTTCTAGAAAGTGTTTCACAACGTGTGTTTGTGTTTTCAGTCTGACACAGCAGCAAAATTAAACTCTGCAGGAAACATACTGTACATTTAAAGCTTGTAGAAACACATATTTTCTATTTTTTTCGCCATAATGAAAAAATCTGAAATTAAATGTTCAAGATATTTTACTTTTTAAAGTGAATCTACTGATAAAAGGGAAATGGCTTTCTTTTATTCTGAAATCTTCTTCTGCTTCTTCTTCTTGTTATGTTTCTTCTGGAAAATAAAACATTTTTTGCCATCATAAATCTGAAATAAAAAGTTTAAGATATTTTACTTTAAAAAAAAAACATGTTTTC
Source organism: Mugil cephalus (assembly GCF_022458985.1). Lineage (NCBI taxonomy): Eukaryota > Metazoa > Chordata > Actinopteri > Mugiliformes > Mugilidae > Mugil > Mugil cephalus. The sequence continues at coordinate 28,259,496 of NC_061775.1, forward strand.
GGATGATAAAACGGAAGTAGTTTTTTTCTGAAATCTGACGGAAGTGGCTGTCGTACGTCTGAACTTGACGAAGACGCGAAGAAGAAATCATCACAAACAGGAGAAAGTGTTGGATGCTGCGGGTTTATTTCTCAATTAAAAGTTAATTTTTCGTGTCGTGAAGGAACATGGACTCTGCGGCGATGGAGATAGACGGCAGCGTGATGGAGGGAGTGAGTAAACGCGCACTTCATTACACCGGAGAAAGAAAGAAAGAAAGAAAGAAAAAAGGGGGGCTCCCGTTTGTCCGCGCCGCTAGCATGGCATGCTAACAGAAGGCTAACACCACTGATATCGGTTCTTGTTCCCCTTCCCTCTTCCCGGTTCTGGTTCTCTTCAGGGTGGACAGATCCTGAGGGTCTCCGCGGCGCTGAGCTGCATCACCGGCGCCGCCATAAAACTCATCAAAGTCCGAGCCGGTAGGAGCACCCCGGGGCTCAGGTGAGCTAGCATGCTAACCGTTAGCCTATTCATTGAACTTACTCAGCACAAATTAATTAAATTAAAACTAATAGTCATTTTTAAAACGTTTTATTTATATTTTATCGCATGACCGTGTTTTATTTTAACCAAACTGACCCGTTTTTATCCGGATGCTACTACCGAGAAACTTGACTCTGATTCAATGTGCAGCATCCACCAACCAGACTCCATTCAAAATCTGCTTAAAATAAGAGAATTCTCAAACGCACCCAACGTTTCAAGCACGACTCATCATATCAATAAAATAAGCCGCAGTCTCTTTAATTCGGCATCACACATATTTAATTAACTTTATTCTTTTATTTATCATGGGATCTTTGAAGTCTTTATTTAAACCAAACTGACCCGGTTTCATCCGGATGCTCCTTCAGAGAAACTCAACTCTGGTTCTATGTGCAGCTTCCGCCAACCACACTCCATTCAAAATCTGCTCAAATTAAGAGAATGATCAAACGCAACCAAGGTTTCAGGTGTGACTCGTGTTTTTAATGAAATAAGCTGCGGTCCCTTTAAGTCGGCATCACAAATATCACGCAATTAATTAAATTTGATTAGAAATCTCCGAATTATCCCTTCATGTCTGTGCTGCAGTCCTTCTAGAAAACACCACAGTGACCTCATCAGTTCTGTTAATTAAATAGTTGCACCATAAGCTTAATAAATCAGCTCTGATCATCTTGGCTGATGCGTCTTTGTCAGATTTTAGGGTTTTTCTTTCAAATTCTACCATATATTCATTAGGTAATAGCTTCCCAGTGAATCCATTAAAATATGGGGTTTTCTCTATGGAGCTTGGTGAGGATTTTTTTTTTCTTATGCGCGCAGACCGCAGCACTTGAGTGGCCTGCAGCTGGTGTCAGACCTGTGTTCTGGGAGTCTGCAGGGAGCCAGCATCGGCTCCACCGACATCAGCCTCACTCCGGGAAAGATCCGGTCGGGAAACCACACGGCCGACCCCCAGACGGCCGGGTGAGACCTCCTGCTTCCTCACAGTCTGAACTGTACGCATCGTCTTTGTGTTTGTAAAGACTGAAATGTGCGTTTTGTTGCAGGAGTGTGTGTCTCCTGCTGCAGGCCGCTCTGCCCTGCGCTCTGTTCGCTGGTGAAGCCTCACAGCTGTGTCTGAAGGGGGGAACCAACGCGGAGATGGCTCCTCAGATCGACTACACCGTCAAGGTGGGCGGCACGCACACCAAACGCACACCAAACGCACACCAAACGCACACCAAACGCACACCAAACGCACACCAAACGCACACCAAACACACACTGCACATTCACCGGCCTCATCAACAATTACAGATGTTTTAAAAGTTCATATTTATTCAGCTACAAATGTACAAATTAAAATAAAACCTCAACAGAAATAAACCAGTGAGGCCTGAACGTCTTTCCTAGGAGCTAACCGGAGTTAGCATGCTAAAGCTAAATCTGAGCTCTCTCACCTTTTTCTCCCTCAGGTCTTCAAACCCATCGCGGAGAAGTTCGGCGTCCATTTTGACTGTGACATCAAAATGAGGTGATTCCTCTGAAACTGACTCTTAACTTGAAAGATGAGAAACTAGAAACTAGAGCAGAGGGAGGAGATCGAATTTATCTCAGGGACGCGGATAAAACATCTGGAAGCAAAAATAAAAATATTTTATATAAATTAAAAATGGAACAAAAGCGAAAAGGGAAGAGGGGGATGTAGAGGAGAAGTAAGGAGAGGAGAAAAAGGAGATAAAGAAGGAGGAGGAGGAGTGAGGAGATAAGGATGGAAGAGAGGATGTGTAATGGAAGAGAAGGAGGGAGAGAATTAAAAGGACGAGGAGGGAGAAGGATGAGATGAGGAAGAGGAGGTGGAGGAGAAAGGAAAAGAGAAATCAATAAGGGGGAGAAGGGAGGACGGCGAGGAGGTTGAGAAGAAAGAGGAGGATGAGAAGGAGAAGGGGAAAGGAAGGAGGTGGAGGACTAGGAAGAAGAGGAGGAGCAGAAAGAAGAGGGTGAGGAGTAGGATGTAGAGGAGGAGGAGGAGGAGAAGAGGAAGATAACAACTATGAAGGTACAGGAAGGAGGTAGAGGAGCAGAAAGCAAAGGAAGAGAAAGACGGCAAAGAGGAAGATGAAGAAATAAGAGAAAGAGGAGGATCCTTGTAGAGACCAGAGGTTGTGGTTCTGGTTGTGGTTCTGGTTGTGGTTCTGGCTGCTGTAACCTGGTTCTGGTCCTGGTTTCAGGGGCTTCTACCCTAAAGGAGGGGGGGAGGTGGTGGTGACGGTGAACCCGGTCAAAGAGCTGCAGCCGGTCGTCATGATGGAGAGAGGAAACATCACCAAGATCCACGGGAGAGCGTTCGTCGCCGGAGTCCTGCCCTACAAAGTAAAGCCACGCCCACTCATTACATATTACATCATTTATTAATTAGATGTAATAATAATCATTATCATCACTAACAACCATGGCTATTATTATTATTATTATTATTATTATTATTACACATAAATGAATCTGAGAGGAGACACATGTATATGAACATGTTGATTTATTTCCTTCTTTCTGGGTCTGTTTGTAAAATGAAATGTGATTAATGTAGAATAAATGATAATTAATGTAAATGAATCCACAGTAGCCGTGAGATTAACCTGATGAAACAGCTGTAATTGATTTTAATCTCGTCTCCGTCTCGTCCTCAGTTGGCTAAAGACATGTCGGCCGCCGCCGTTCGAACCATCAGGAAGGAAATTAAAGAACTTTACATCAACATCCAGGCGCTGCAGGAGAAAGACAACGCGTGCGGCAACGGGAACGGAATCATGTACGAAAACATTTAACTACGTATCATGTTTAAACACCGCGTTTCATCCTCGGGGTCAAGTTCATGTGTCTGGTTCCTTCTGTTCGTTCGTTGACTCTTTAAATAATAACTGGGCTGATTCTGGTTTTACGGTGCAGACGTTTCCACAGAAGGAGAAATTATGACTGAAAAAGATTTAATTATGTCTCAGACAAATCACATGGAACTTCAACACAAACTATGCAATTAACGCACATTCAAAAAACATATTTAGATGTAGACAAAAAATACAAATGATAAATTCTCTGTAACAAATTAAAGAGACTCACTTTTTATTCATGTTGTCGATCAAAACTCAAACCGTGTTACGCCCTCTGCTGTTGAAAAAGGGCATCGCCATTAATTTTTCAGCTGGTGTGAATCTGTCTTGTGAAGCTTCCTTTTAACGATAAATTCAGAAACTGACCCCAAAGATAAATAGTACGATGGGTGATGTTGGTGTGGATGTAAAATGACCTCCGCTGGAATTCATCCTCTTCCCTCTGTGCTCCAGAATCATCGCCGAGTCCTCCACAGGTTGTCTGTTTGCAGGATCAGCTCTGGGAAAGAAAGGTGAGTTCAGGTGCACGTGGACCAGTTAAAACCAGCTCTAACCAGCCTCGTGTCTTTATAACGGCAGCATGTGTGTGTGTGTGTGTGTGTGTGTTATTTTTAGGTGTGTACGCAGATAAAATCGGTATCGAAGCTGCTGAGATGTTGCTGAGGAACATCAGACACAACGGCTGCGTGGACGAGTTCCTGCAGGACCAGGTGAGACGTCTTTTAAACCAGGACATTTCCTGTCCTCCCCGTCCTTCCTTCTGTTTCCTTCCTTTTCCATCCTTCCTTTGATCTTCACCTCCATCCAGGAACAACCTGGAGGGAAACTCTGAGAAAAAAATCACGATTCTAGTTTAATTTTCTTAGAATTTGACTCTTTGCTCTGAGAGTCTTTATCTCTTCCTCCTCCTCCTCTTCCTCCTCAGCTCATCGTCTTCATGGCGTTGGCGAAGGGGACGTCTCGGATTCGAACCGGACCCGTGACGCTGCACACACAGACGGCCATTCACATCGCAGAGCAGCTGACTCAGGTACAAACGCGACATCAGAAACAGGAAACTCATCAGATTTTTAGGTTTTTCCACAATAAAAGCTGAGAAATTATCATTTCTTCCTCTTATTGGAGCCTTGACGCACTAAAATAAAATCATAAGAAGGAATAAAATAAACTGACCTGAGGTGTTTAGTCTGGAAATGAATTGAAACTCAGAGAAAAAGGCTCTGGCCACTTCATTAGGCACCCGACAGCATGGATTCCTCCTCTAAATCAACTCCAGGTCAATCACCACCTCCAGGACTTCGCTGGTGTCCCTAATAAACTGGCCAGGGAGTGTAAACCTGACGCTAAACCCTGAGCGAGCGCATCCAGCTGATGGTCTTGATGCACTTCAGCCTTTTGGTTTCGTCCGGGTCAGAATCATTAACCCGTTTTATTTTATTTTTCCAGGCCAAGTTCACAATAACGAAGTGTGAAGACGAGCTGAGCAGCAACGTCAACTACATCATCGAATGTCAAGGATCAGGAGCAGCCAACGCTAACCTGTAGCCGCGCACACACACTCTGAACACACACTAACACTCTGAACACACACACACAAACACACACATTTACACACTCGTCTCTACTGGACTCGGTAGCTGCTTCACCACGTGGCCGACCCTCTTAGCTTCTGTCTCTCAGGGTTTTTCCTTAAATACTGTAATAAGTAAGTAAATAAATAAATAAATGTTCACAGTCGCTTCTGTCTGATCCTTTCACATATGGAGAAAAAGTCTCCTCCCTCTGGATGTAACTGAGCTCATAGTCCAGCGCCTCCTGGTGGATCATTAGTTCAACAGGTTATTTAAGACCAACTGATGCAATGAGGAGCTTCTCATTTCTCCAACAACCATGTGGAAAGACACAGAAGGTGTTAGTCTGGAGGAGAAGATGTTAGTCTGGAGGAGGAGATGTTAGTCTGGTGGAGGAGGAGATGTTAGTCTGGAGGAGGAGATGTTAGTCTGGTGGAGGAGATGTTAGTCTGGTGGAGGAGGAGATGTTAGTCTGGAGGAGGAGATGTTAGTCTGGTGGAGGAGGAGATGTTAGTCTGGAGGAGGAGATGTTAGTCTGGAGGAGAAGATGTTAGTCTGGAGGAGGAGATGTTTGTCTGGTGGAGGAGAAGATGTTAGTCTGGTGGAGGAGATGTTAGTCTGGTGGAGAAGGGTCAAATCATTGGCTGCATCAAGCAGAGGAAACATCTAGAAACTACTGAAACTGGCTTAAGACCTTTATTCCAGACTGGAAGGACAGTGGAGAACTATCAGAGTCCAGGTGTCAGTCCACATGTGGAGCTGGTCTGGACTAACTTCCTTCCTTCCTTCCTTTTCTCTGCACTTCTTTCTTTTTCTTTCCTTCTTTCCTCCCTGTGTTGGAATTATTACTGAAAAGCTGTGGAGCCAAACGAAAACCAACAATCAATGAGGACAACCTGGTAGAAAGGCTCCCGTCTACTAGGGAGCAGCCAAGACTGGACTCTTATTTATTACCTGCGTTCTTGTTTTCCTTCCTCGAGTTGACTGAAGATGTGAAGCTGTGAATGAAGCATTTGAAAGTAAAAAGGAGTAATTAAAAATTTTTAAGTTTATTACAGAAATGAGGACACTTTTCTTTTTCTTAAAAAAAAAACAAGAACGCAAATTAAAGCACAACCGAGTGTTAATAAATATGTCAATAAACGGGAGCAGATTTATAGGACGGTAGAGTTTATGAGTCTTCTGTATTTTTAACTTCTCCACAGAGTTTTGGGTTTTTAAAGGAGCTAAGAAGTAAAAAAAAAAATAAACATGTTTGAACAAGAAGCAGTTTTTGGATTATTTTGCTGTATAATTGTAATAAAGCCACTAAATAACAAATTAAACATATATTTGTTTCACTACCTGAACAAAGCAGAATGCAAACAATGAAGTCCCAGTGTCCTAAATGTGTTAACTTTGTGCATCATATCAAACTAGAAGAATTAATAATCTCAAACTAGTTTCAGCTGTAATATCTGATTGACTGCAGAATGAATGAATGAATGAATGAATGAATGAATGAATGAATCTCAGGTCTCAGGAGGGTTAAAGAACCTGGAGCTGTGCCGCCTTCGTCCTTCTACTCACCTGTGGATTTAGTTTTTATGTGTTTTCATTGTGTAACTGGTTCTAAAACATGTTTCATCTCCTCAGATCAGTCCAGTTTAGCTCCGTCCTCCAGGTCCATCACCACCGTCCTCACTCTGGGTCAACTCAGCGTTATTTAGGTTAAAATGACGTCGCTACTGTACCTAACGAAGTGTCGTAGTTTGTTTACAGGCTGCAGGAAAAACACAGGTTTAAGCCAATAACACATACTTTTTATTTGCGTATTTCACATCATAGAGATTTTATTTCTACTTTCAGAGCCAATATCACGATTCTTGGTGACAACTTTGACACCGAACATTAAATTAATGAGTGTTCAGGTGATGATGTGGGGTGCCACAGGGATCTATTCTCAGTCCTATTTGTTTTAATCTGTATATGCTTCCTCCGGGATCAATTATAAAAAAAACACAAGGTGTCTTTTCACTTTTATGCTGACGGTTTGCAGACGTATATTTCATTTGTGTCCAAATAAAAACGCTGCACTTACGAAGCTGCTGGACTGCGTTACTGATGTAAAGCACAGAACTTTCTGCATTTAAATGACAGCAAAACTGAATGCATTTTGTTTGGTTCTATGTCAAATGTTTTCACCACAAACTCTGGTCCCTTTTTTAAATCACATGTTAAAAATCTAATATTTGATAACAGATGAGCTCTGTAATCAGCTCAAGCTTCTTTCAGCTCCGGACCTTTGGCCAAAGTGAGATCTTTTCTCAGTCTGCAGGAGCTCGAGAAGGTAATCCGTGCTTTTATTAGTTCCAGACCGGACTACTTTAGTGCCCTTTACGTTGGCCTCAGCCAGTCTTCAATCTCTCGTCTTCAGCTTGTGCCGAACGCCGCTGAGACGCGAACACATCACCCACTGGCTTCCAGGCTTTAGAACTGATTTTAAACTCCTGTTGTTTGTTGTTAACGCCTCTTACCTGTCAGAGATTTTAACTCTTCGGGTCGGCTTCTGTTCAAGGTCCCTAGATCGAGACTAGAACAGTGGAGTGATGGTTCCTTTGCTGTCGCTTCCCCAAAACTGTGGAACAAACTGCCCCCTGACATTCGCATCACTACTGATCTCAGCCTTTTTAAATCCAAGCTTAAGACCCACTTTTATTTTTTGGCATTCACTTCTGACCCAGGTGGTCCTGTTTCTTAAGGTGTCCTCATTTTGTATGTTATGTATGTGTTGTGTATTGTTCTATGGCTTCGTTGTGAAGCTCTTTGGTGCCTCTCGGCTCCTGTAAAGGTCTAAACAAATACTTGATTTGATGATTCTTAGATTTAAAGCGTCACTTCTTGAAGTTCTCAGAGATGAAGTGAATCATTTCATTGTTGTTTTCCTTTTGGAGCTCTGGAGTTGAATTCTGGGTATTGTAGTTTGTTCGGTTTGTTTACAGGTTTAGAGGCGGGGCCCTGGGAGCCCAGGTGTGTCGGCCCCTGTGGGATTAAACCAGGTGACCTGGACTTCCTGCGCCTTGTTTCCGTGACGTCACGTTGATGGTGGTGGTGGTGTCGTGTTGATGTCCCCTCCAGCCTCTTCACGTACAGTAGGTACAGCAGGAAGTCCAGCTCAGACCTGCATGTGTGTTGAAACCTGAGGAGGCTGTAAACTCACACCTCTGTCCCCTCTGGAACCAGGAGCAACCTGATCCGGGTCACCTGACACCTGCATCACCCCGGCGGCGTCCTCGCAGTCTGCTCGCCGCCCTGCAGCATGGCGGACACTGGGCCCTGGAGGACGCACCAGGACGGCCCCCGGATCCTAGGACCAGGACCGGGACCGGGACCAGGACCGGGACCGGGACCGGGACCAGGACCAGGACCAGGACCAGGACCAGGACCAGGACCAGGACCACCTGTTCCAGCTCCAAACTGTGTGTGGATCTCTCTAATTGCAGGTGAGCTGGACGTCATCAGCGTGATGTAAACAGACGATCAGTATAAAACACCTTTAACTCTGTATGAGACCAGCAGCAGCTTCAGGAACCAATCAGAGCTCAGGACACCAGGTGTGTTTGAGTAAATGCTGCATGATGCAACACGTCATTTTCTCCTGGTTTCATTGATAAAAGTCATTATAGGACTCAACCAACACAACAACTTGTTATATTGTAGCTGTGATTCTTCCAGAACTAAACAACTGAGAGAGATTCTAGAAACTTCAGAGTCTTGTCTTTAAAAAGAGACGAGACCGTGAATGAGCTCCAACTTGTTCATCAACAGAATTCAGTTTCTTTGGCTACGTCCTAAAGAAGCTGGAATGACGAGAGGTTAAAGCATCAGAACAAGATGTAAAGTATGATAATAAAAAAAAAACTTTAAAACCTCTTGAGACAAACTGGTTGTTGTTGATGCTGGATAAATAAAAAACACAATTGCAAATTTAAATCTAAATCTGCCTCCAAAATAAATCATCCTACTTCAACTAGATCCAATAATCAGCTCTGGGATGAGTGTAAATAAAAGTCTTATTGTGACTGTGTGGTTTGAGTTATTTCATCAAACCCACTGAAGCTTTTCCTGCTCTGAGCTCCAGCCGCTTTAATGAGTCTCTAAATGTCAAATACAAATATCAAATATCAGCCGCAGGATGTGAGGACGCGCTTCCATCTGTAAACCTTTATTTTCAGTCCTTTAAAGCAGCTTCATACTGAGGATGGATAAACTTTAAGTGAAAGACGTTCCCTCAATCACAACGTTTGTTGTTTTTCTGTGAACTTAGTATCAAGTTCAGGTAAAATGATCCCAGATCAAATACAGACAAATTAAACCAGAACTGTCCTCTTCAAAAATGGCCTAAAACTAAAACTAAAACCTAAAACTTTTTAACATAAGTCTTTTAATCCACTTCAGTCCTAATCATAAATACAAAAAGTTTGATTCGTTTCTGACTTTTAACCCTTCATGTGCCAGTGTTTGTCACAGCGTCACATTTTTTTTTTTAGCAAGAAATTGTAGAATTAAAAACTGTTCAAAGGTTTATGTGTCGGGTACTTTATGTTTGTTTGCTGACTAGGAAGGACCAATAAATAAAACTCATTAAAACCCATTAAAACTGTAAATGAAAGCTGCGCTTTGAGTCTTTTCACATTCACTCTGATTCACTCCGTCTTTCAAGTAACAGGATAGAAGATATTGTTTATATTTGTCCCAGCGGACCGTGAAGGCAGCACGGTGTGTTCCTCCGTTCTGTTCGCTGATTGGCTGTGGTTGGTATGGGAGCGGCTCCCGTTGCCACAGCAACGTTTCTTAAGGAGGGGATCGGCTCTCAATCAGAGTTTCAGACTCCCAGAAACGTCGTCAAATAGCCCTGGTGCTAACATGCTAATCCGAAAAACATTCGCCAGGGCAAAAACTGGACACAAAAATTACAAATAGGAAAGAGAACGAGAGAAGACACGCCGTCGAGGACGATGAGAAACTAACTTTATTTTTTAAAACTTTTTTTTTTTTTTTTTAAAGAAACACATCCTCATTGTCCGTCTCGGCTCGTAGAAGAAGTGCTATCGGCCAGCCGAGCTGCTAGCAACTTTGAAAAGTTTCCGGAGCTAGCCGCAGAGCTAGCCGCAGAACTTAGCGGAGTTAGCCGCGGGGCTAGCCGCGGAGCTAGCCGCGGAGCTGGGCGGAGCTAGGTGGAGTTATCCGCGGAGCTAGCCGCGGAGCTAGGCGGAGCTAGCCGCAAGGATAGTCCGGGAATTAGACGATCCATGACGGGGGAGGGTGTGAAACACTCCCCGGTCCTGTCCGCCCTGTTCAGGATGTCGACGGACTCCGAGCTCCAGGGAAGCGCAGAGTTTATCAAAGGTAAAAAAAAAAAAATAATAAAAAAAAGATTAAGTAAAGGTAATTAATAAGAAAGTTATTATTAAGAGTAGAAAAGTAGTTTACCTTCGAAATATAAGAGCAAACCAAAACAACAACGACATAAAACATAAGAAAATAATTAGTAAGTTACTGATAGTAATTGAGATAAAAACGATTCATAGTAATACTCACGTATGAATTATTTGTTGATTTAACTGAATTTATTTTTTTTTTCTGCATGTTATGTAGTTAAGTGTTTATTAAACTATGTTAAAGATGGAAACAAGTTAAAAAGAAAACAATAAAGATTTTCTGATTTAAAGACGATGTTTATAAGACATAACACAACTTATTCACTGCTTACATGTGGGAAATTTGGGAAATTTCCAGTTTCACAGTCGTGGTGAATTTAAGAAAAGAAACCGAAACAAATTGTGACAGGAAAAAACATGTTGGAAGGAATTATACTAAAAATATACAAAAAAATAACAGCACTTCAAAAAATGTATATATATATATAAAGACATTCTTTATGTACAGTGTGGTGTTTTTTTTGCCTTTATTATTTACTTATATTTTATGTTTAGTTTATTTTGTTTCAATGTTATTTCATTTTAATTTATCTTATTTTTAATGTATCTTTGTTTTTACTTAAACAGTAAAGCTGTGCAGCCGTTCTGTTAGAGAGACTCTGGGTTAAGTCCATGTTTACACTCCCTGGCCAGTTTATTAGGTACACGACTGAAGTCATCCTAATAAAAACAACGTCCTATTAATGCTGAAACAGCGTCAGAGACGAGGTGATTCACCTGGACAAGCATTTCTCAGGACGGGGTTTTGTGGAGCTGTTAAACTGGATCGACTTGAGGAGATATAACACAATATAATTACACATGCAACAATAATCCATAGACTACAATGACAACAATGTGTCTCGGTTACACAGAAACTTTCATGAAAGAAAAGAAGCGTCTGGTGACCTGCAGTTTTGTTTCCTCTGATCATTCACAGATTTATTTTAGAGCATCAGAGGCAAAAAACAATAATCATTTCAAACACCGGGTGAGTTTCCCGTCCCAGAAAAACCCAGAAAAACCCAGAAACAGGAGAATCAGTTGGTCTCTCAGATCTCCACGTGCCAACAGGTCCTCCTGAGTTAAATAGTTCATTACAGACAAATTTATGACTTTATGAATCTGGGACGGTCAAAAGATGAAGTCAGTAAATGTGAAATAAACGGTAACTAACGTGCACAGCAGATGAAGACATTTACTATTTAAGATGATTTTAGAAAAGGTGGTGATTCAGAGGGAGTGTTATTGTGGAGGAGAGGATGGAGGAACATGTGTTCTGGGTTCAGTTTAAACATCTCCTCTGTTTCTTTCCTTCTCTTTGACAGAGCGCCTGTACTTCGCCACGCTGCGCAGTAAACCCAAAAGCACCCCCAACACTCACTACTTCTGCACCGACGACGAGTTCCTCTATGAAAAGTAAGCTCATCACGCCGCCCTGCATTCTGCACAAATACTAGGGAATACGTTTTAGGACTTAAAGCTTTTTCTTCTCCAGCTTCTACGCAGACTTCGGGCCTCTGAATCTGGCCATGTTGTACCGATACTGCTGCAAGCTGAACAAGAAGCTGAAGGTGAGTCTCTACCGACTCTCCCTCTGCAGGAATGCCCAGAATGCAGCAGGAGGGTTTTACAGCAGGGAAACTGTCACAGCAGTGACAACGGTGTTTACACAGATCAGTATCTCTGGTATCGGCCAGATCTCAGATTTACATGGTTTACACCAACGCTGAACACAAACATCCGACCTGTTCATTGAGAAAAGTAGAAAGTGGTTCTGCTGATGTGGAGCTTCACATCTGCTGGAAATACAACAGAAGAAGAACGAGGAGGAGGAGGACGAGGAGGACGAGAGAGAGCGAGGGAGCAAGCGAGAGGGAGGGGGGAAGTAAGAAGAGGAGGAGGGGGAAGGGAGGGAGGACGAACTAGAGGAAATGAGGAAGAGGGAGGAAGGAAGAAGATGAAGAAGGGAAAGGAGGAAGAAGGGGGAGGAGGAGGATGAGGGAGGAAGGAAGAACAAAAGGAAGAAGATGAGACTCCTCCTCATCGTCCTGGTCCTGGTTCTGGTCTTGGTCTTGGTCCTGGTCCTGGTCTTGGTCCTGGTCCTGGTCTTGGTCTTGGTCTTGGTCTTGGTCCTGGTCCTGGTCCTGGTCCTGGTCCTGGTCCTGGTCCTGGTCCCGGTCCTGGTTATTAGAGGAAGAACCAGAGTTCACAGCGAGGCAGGTTCAGCTCCTCCTTCATCCTTTGTGTTTTGTGTTTGACGTCCGTTGCCACGGTGACCACATTCCTCCGGTTGGTCGACATGGCGACCGGACGGTCCAGATCCACCACCCGACTTCAGTCTGATGGCGTTAAACCACGTTTACTCATAATTAATCACTCTGACGTAATTACTGTCATCGCTGAGCTTCTTTTTGATACTTTTAATTTAATATTTAAATTTAAGGGAAAAAAGGCTTTGAAGGGAAAACAACAATTACTTTATTATCTGTTGATAATATTGTTCTAATAATGACCAGTGTCTTTAATTGTTAATGTGGAACATCCAATAATAGTCTGATAAAAGCAGTTCATTTCTCCTGTTTCCTGGAAAAGGTCGTTTCTCCTCTAGATCCTCAGTTTTCTACCAGCTCTTCGCTCTGTCTGAGCTTCTTTACAGTATTTTACATGAATAACAGCCTTTTTTTAATAATCACATTCTCGTTTAAGACATAAAAATAAAGGAGCATCACATTGTTGAAGTTGTGTTTCCCAGAATCTTTCCCAGAGTCATAGATACACGAGTCCAAAAAGTTTGAATGTGTCATGACTGAACTTTAAATAATAACATGATAATAAGAATAAATCACCTGTGTGAGACGTAGGTTATGTAGATTATGTTGTGGGAGTTATTTTAAGAGTCAAATGACGGATGGTTCTGCAGTCGGACTCTAATGAGAAAATAAAGATGTTCCGACACTGTGACGTTCCTCTGTGAGCGTCTGCAGCTCAGGGTTTAGTTTGGGTCACGACTGAATTTCGTGTTCTTTATTTCTGTCTTTGTTATTTCTTTTTATTTCCATGCAGTCGTTTACTCTGACCAGTAAGAGGATCGTTCATTACACCAGCTTCGACCAGAGGAAGAGGTCCAACGCCGCCGTGCTGATCGGAGGCTACGCCGTGAGTACGACGTCACCCTGAGTCAGAACGAACGAGGCGAGAGGAAACGTGAAGGAGGGTTTTTAAACTAGAGAAACAGAAAGAAGAGACAAGATTCATTCTTTCCGTCTTTCTTTCGTTTTCCATCATAATATTTTCCTGATGCTCACAAACGTCAGTGACTTTATTTGTTCTACACAGACGTACTGACAAAGTTTAGGATTTATACCATTTAATTAAATATCCCGAGAGACACTGTGACTTTTTACACGTCTAATAAAACCTTAACGCGTTGGTGACGTTTCAGTCGCGGCCTGAACGACGGCGTGAGGATGAACTCTAACATCCTCTCTGCTGGCATGTTTACACTCTGCTGCCAGTTTATTAGGAACGCCTTCCCAAACTAATGCAGCACCGTCAAGACCAGGTGGTCGTAACTGGGATACATCAGGCAGCGGGGGATGATCCGTCTCTAGATGAACCGTCTCTAGATGAACCGTCTCGAGATGAACCGTCTCTAGATGGACCGTCTCTAGATGATCCGTCTCTAGATGAACCGTCTTTAGATTGATCCGTCTCTAGATGAACCGTCTCTAGATGAACCGTCTCTAGATGAACCGTCTCGAGATGAACCGTCTCTAGATGGACCGTCTCTAGATGATCCGTCTCTAGAGGAACCGTCTCTAGATGAACCGTCTTTAGATTGATCCGTCTCTAGATGATCTGTCTCTAGATGAACCGTTTCTAGATGAACCGTTTCTAGATGAACCGTCTCTAGATTGAACCGTCTCTAGACGAACTGTCTCTAGACGAACTGTCTCTAGATGATCTGTCTCTAGATGAACCGTCTCTAGATGAACAGTCTCGAGATGAACCGTCTCTAGATTGAAGCGTCTCTAGAGGAAGCGTCTCTAGATTGAACCGTCTCTAGATGAACCGGCTCTAGATGAACTGTTTCTAGATGAACCGTCTCTAGATGAACCGTCTCTAGATGAACCGGCTCTAGATGAACCGGCTCTAGATGATCCGGCTCTAGATGATCCGGCTCTAGATGAACCGTCTCTAGATGAACCAGCTCTAGATGAACCGGCTCTAGATGATCCGTCTCTAAATTGAACCGTCTCTAGATGATCCGTCTCTAGAGGAACCGTCTCTAGATGATCCGTCTCTACCTGCCATGTTGGCGACACGCTGTGTCCTGCTGTGGTTTGTGTGTTGAATATTTCATGTTGTCCAAGCGGCTGAAACAAAAGTTGATTGTGTGGACGGAGCAGCTTCAGATACAACCACCGACACAGTGGCCTCACAGATAAATGTCGTCACCGTGAATATTTAAAACGCTCAAAGCAGAAGAGACGAAAGAAAACTGGAGAAGGAGGGAGACGTTTCTCTACCTTTACTACTAGATGTTAATATGCAGCTGTTAAAATCACAACTACTCGTCCGTGTTATTAATAGAAATCACACCAGCACCTCCAGGAAATGTAATCGCTCAACCAGTTCATCACGGATTCATGGAAACCATAAGTAAATATGGAAAAGCTCCTCTAAACTGAAGCCAGAGCAGGTAGAGCTCCCCCTGGTGGCTGGAGGCTGCAGTATAGGTCATAAGCCCCACCCTCTCCATGTCAGTGGGCGGGACTTGGGTCCAAATAAACCTTTTTTTTTTTTTTTCAAGGATGGTTTCTGTCACTTCAAGGAGTTAATATAATTTTGGGGAATGTATTTTTTTTTTTTTTGGATAAATTTTGTTTTGGTTCATAATTTGACACTATAGAAACAGGATGTCACATCATAGCGACCAGAAGTTGCCATGCCAACCACCTTGTATAGAGGTACCGCTGGACTGTGAGAGTTTAAAAAAACTATATTAAAAAATAGGTTCTGTGTATAATCCAACGTTTCCTTGTGTGGTGTGCAGTGTAGGATTAATAAAGGAACAAGTGGTTGGAAGAAGTGATGGTCATTATACGTCTATGAGGGATGTTGTATATTATATCTTAAACGTGATCAATTATTATAACTTATCCATATTGTTACGGTCTTGGAGGAGAGTTTTAGTTTTACGTCAGAGGAGACGTGTTTAGTCCATATTTATATACGGTCTATGGAGGAGACGTGTTTAGTCCATATTTATATACAGTCTATGGAGGAGACGTGTTTAGTCCATATTTATATACGGTCTATGGAGGAGACGTGTTTAGTCCATATTTATATACGGTCTATGGAGGAGACGTGTTTAGTCCATATTTATATACGATATGTCTGCGATTCATCATCTTTCATTTTTACCTGTCTCTTGTCTCAGGTGATCTACCTGAAGAAGACGCCTGAAGAAGCCTATAAAGCTCTGATCTCTGGTTCCAACGCCTCCTACCTGCCCTTCAGGTGAGTAGATGTTTTATTTAATCTGTCTGGACCTTTCAAACATTTATTATGGTTATGAGCGGCCCCTTCGTTATCCTACAACAAGCTAATATTAGCTATTAGCACCAGTGTGTGTGTAGATGGTCAAAGTGGGTGTGGAATTCAACTCGCTGGCCTCTTCATTAGGTAAACTAGTCGATGTAGAAACAGCATCAGCCTGCACAGCGTTTTGTAGAAGCAGACACATGCGCTGGTTGTTATTGTCTCAAAAGGTCGACTTTGTTCTCCACATTTCAACTTTTTTCTTGAAGTGCATGATGAATAAAGCTCTAATACACTGTATATAAAGCTGTTTGCAATAGAAACGACAGCGTCCCTACGATGGAAACTGATTATCCTCCTGCAAACACTTCATGTGCATGAAACGGTTGCAGACTTGAAACACAGCCTATGATGAATAGTAACATTTAATAATAGCAGCTGCAATAAATAATAATAATAATAGAAAACAACTGGTCAGATTTCTGCAATAACTGGTTTAAAATCTAAAAAGAAATGGATGGAATTGGTCTTAAATGTGTTTTATTCGAGATATAATTAATAATATAAATAATAATAATTTAGAGATATTCTTTAGTTTCTTGTTTTCATGTCCAGCTCCTCTGACGTTTTTAAAAATCCATTCAGAATGCGATGAATAAGATTTTATTTTATTTTATTTTTACAGTAAATTATCCACAAATACACACAAATATATTTAAAAGCACTTTAAACTTTGCTGCGACTAATTATTATTTAACAGGTCAAATAAAGTTGTGTTTAAAAGTTGTCGTTCGGTACATGTTGGAGCCACAAACCCAGACGGTGCAGACACAGAGTGGAATAAAGAGCTTTTTGTTGTCCCCAAACACTCCTGGTTATGTAACAGCAGAATGAAAGGATGAGGAGGCCACGCCCACTGGGACGGGAGGGGGCGGGACTCCAGCGATGCATTCACTGACCGTCTGGGTAATTTAGGTCTGTGGAATTAATGTTAAGAGTCAAGCTCCACTGTCTCTGGTGGGTCGACACAATGTCCTGCTGCCTTTAAAATAAAAGATTAAATAAGAACTAAAATACAGACAATTAGAGGAAAAAAACAGAAGGAAGAGGAAGATAATAAGAGGAGGAGGAGGAAAAAGGAGAAAGAGGAGGAGATGGAGGAAGATGATAAAGAGGAGAAAGAATAAAGAGGAGGAGAATAGAGAATCCAAAGCAGGAGATGGAGGAAGAGACGAAAGAGGAGGAGAAGAGATAAAAGAGACTAGATGAACTTTTTAGGGAGTTGTGCTTTGATCTTCATTTAAATCTGAATCCCTTGAAAAGGATGTAACCGTGAACTAAAATGCACTAAACTAAACGTGGGCTTTTCCTCCATGTGTCTCTGCAGAGACGCTTCCTTTGGGAATAGCACCTACAACCTGACGGTGCTGGACTGTCTGAAGGGAATCAGGAAGGTGAGATCACATGTAGTTCGATGCCAGACAGGAAGTTAGCATCAGCTGTTTATCCACTGGTGGAAAGTTGATCTGATGACGATGCTCCTGTAAAGATCTACTTCCTCCTCCTCCTCCTCCTTCTCCTTCTTCTTCTGTGGTTTTACTTCCTTTTCTACTTGTCCCTCAGCTTCTCATCATCTGCTCCCGTTTCTCCCGTTTCTTTGCATTTTCTTTAACTTCCTGTTTTTCTTATCTTCTTCTGCATTTTTCACCTGCTCGTTGTTTTTCTTGTGCATCATCATCTTCCGTTTCTTCTTCTTCTGTGGTTTTGTTTCCTTTTCTTCTTGCCCTTGTGCATCGTTCTTTTCCTCAGACATTTATGATGCCAGAGTCTGTTAAACAGGTGTTTTTTTTTGGTTGTTAATGAATGAGGCTTGGTTTGGTGAATTGTTGACAGTCCTGAGATGTTGTGTGTTCCAGGCCCTGCAACATGGCTTCTTTGACTTTGAGTCTTTCGACGTATACGAGTACGAACACTACGAGGTGAGAACCTGAACCTGTTCACATATTTTATTAGATCTAGTAGAACAGAAAACACTTTTTAATGAAATAAAACTGCAGCTATGAAACATCTCCAGACTCAGTCTGGTTCAGGTTTTATCTGATACCGGAGCCAAACTGGTACTTTTGAAATGGTTCCCACGTTTAAAGAAGGAAAACATACAAACTTTGTCCAGAAATGGAGCCTTTTTATTTTGAGATGTGCAAGTTGAACAGAATATTAATTTAAATCATATAAATAGAAGAAATAAATGAACAATATAATCAAATTCACAACAAAATGTCATAGTTATAATAAATATAAAAACGGCAGCAACACAGAGCACATGCCAAAAAAAACCCACAAGATTTTGCAGAACTTTCAATCAACTTTCAGAGGTTTTTCTGTAAAGATGATGAACGTGTTAGTGTTTTCTGGCTAACATGCTGCTCAGAGACTCTCCTCCAGAGATGCTGCTAACTCAGTGTGTGGGGTCTGTCAGGCATCAGACGCTACATCTCTGGTCTTTTAATAAAATGCTAATGCTAATGCTAATGCTATGTGTGGTCAGATGTTGAATCTAATTCCAGGTGTTTCCTCCTTGTTGCATCTTTAGAGGTGAAGTCCAGACAAACTTTAGACAAACGTTTGGTCTCAGACGTGTTGAAGCTTCACTTCCATCCATGCAGCTATAGAGCTAAGGAGGCTAAGCTAATTAAACACTCACTGGAACCAGATCAGTCTGGATACTAGTGTTAGCATCAGCACCGTTAGCATCATGGTTCCAGTCTCAGTCCCGTTCCTACTTTCATCCCGAAGTCTTTATTTTGTCGCTTTAATGATGACGCAGGAACTTTTACCTGAACTTGTTGTAAAACTTGTGTGGTTTCCAGCGGGTGGAGAACGGGGACCTGAACTGGATCGTCCCGGGGAAGTTCTTGGCCTTCAGTGGACCTCAGCCCAAAACTATCGTGGAGAACGGTGAGAACGGTTTTGATTTGAGTTATTTATTTTCACATTGAAGCTAGAAAACATTGAAAATGGTACAAAAATTGTTAGTTGTTGTTGTGCAGAGAGATGGAAGCGAAGGAAGTCTGGTGAAACATGTGTCTATGAATGCAAATTAATTTAAACTACAAATAACATAGAAAAAATACAAAGGTACAAATTGATGTCTACAAATTTAGAGGAAATTAAAATGAATGGAAGAAAAAAGTACAAAAATGTGTTAAAAATAAAAATATTAAATGCAATATGTTAACAGATGATTAAAAAAGCTACAAATCTTTACTGGTGAATAATATTTTCAATAGTTTTTTTAAACAATGACAGTGAAGACATGTATTCATTAATACGTTCAATCAAAAGGTCTTAAAAGCTCCTGTGTCCTGAAATCCTCCAGTATTTCTCTGTGTTCGTGTCTCGGTGCAGGTTACCTCCTTCAGACCCCGGAGTCGTACTTCCCGTACTTCAGGAAACACAACGTGACGGCGATCGTCCGCCTGAACAAGAAGATCTACGACGCCAAGCGCTTCACGGACGCCGGCTTCCAGCACCACGACCTGTTCTTCGTGGACGGCAGCACGCCGAGCGACGTCATCACGCAGCGCTTCCTGCAGATCTGCGAGGGCACGGACGGCGCCGTGGCCGTCCACTGCAAAGGTGAGCGACGTCCCCAGTGTCCATCTGGTCTGAAATGTGGCTGTAATGTCCTGCAGACGTGAGGCGCAGTGTGTCCAGCAGAGGGCGGCGATGCTCTTTTTAACCCTCCTGTTACATTCAGATTTAATTACACCTATAACAGAATCATTTTACTACCTAAATAATTCTCTAACCCTTTAATGTTCCTCTGGGAGCAGAAGTATGTTATTTTCTTATGATTTATATCGATAAAAGTCATTATAAGATTCAACCAACACATTTTTTTCAAAACAAAATAATCCAATCGAACACAAAAACATCTTATTTTTTAACTGTGTGCGTCCTAAACTGAGCCACTTTGGCTGATAATGGGCCTGTTTCCACCTTACGACGTGTTTTATTACTGCTGCACTTTGATTCTTTACAGAATAAGTTATTTAAAATTAATTTGCTAATAGTAACATAAACCACCAAAAGCAACGTTGTTTTGCGTACGGATGAAAACTGTTTAAATCTGTTAAATAATCATTAAACTTGGAACATCTCAGCCTCCAGCGCCCTCCTGTGGCTCGGAGGAGTAATTTAAACATTAACATAAGTTATGGCTCTTAAAAAAACACTTTAATAATACTTAAATTTTGACTTTTTAGATAGAAACTTCCGAGTCTCGACTTTCAAAAGAGACCGAGACCATGAATGAGCTGCAACATGTTCATCAGCTGCTAAAACGACCTTTATATCATTTCCAAGCACATATTCTTGTATGAAAAACTATTATCAAGACAATAAGAATAATAACGTACATTACGT
The DNA here is from genome assembly GCF_022458985.1 of Mugil cephalus. Taxonomy (NCBI): domain Eukaryota; kingdom Metazoa; phylum Chordata; class Actinopteri; order Mugiliformes; family Mugilidae; genus Mugil; species Mugil cephalus. Next base: position 28,279,896 of record NC_061775.1, read on the forward strand.
CGGACCAGTGTCCCATTAAATTAGGAAAAGTCATTAAATATGAAGCAAGAAAATGATGTTGACCCCAAAGATACTAAGAGCGAAGCAGTTCTTACCTTTCTGGCATTTTACCACTATTCTTTTTACACAATCGACTCCAACTAACACATTTCAGTCTCTTTACTGATTCCTCTGGTTGTGTTATTGCATTCAGAGTTTAACTTTTCTCCAGTTTATTGACCTGTAGCTGTAAAAGGTAAAAGAAACTCAGCAGGTGTCAGATGAAAGTCTGACTAATATTTTTATTATAACGGTCTGAATAAAATGAATTGAAGTCCATTGTGCTAGAATGTTTCTTCTAGTTGACACCGGCGCGTTTTACTCTGAGACTATAGAAGATAAAGTTAAAATAATGTTGAAGTTCTGGAGAGAGAAGACGTTACGAAAATATGTCATGAACATTAACATGATAACATGGAGTTAACTATTATTTATTTGAGCCTTGATGCTCTAAAATAAATCCGAGGGAATAAAAAAGAGTTTCTCCTGCGATGGAATAAAACCAACCAGAACCAAACCGGAAATGACCTGAACCTAAATATCTGTGAGCGAGTAAAAGGTTTGATATCGGAGGACGTTTCAGAGTCCGTCAGTAAAACCTGAGACCTGATCTCTGGAAGAAAACAAACAGAATGGAGGTTTGTAGACTCGGTAGAACGGCGCTGGCCAGTTTATTAGGTACACGGGGCGCTGTGATTGTTGGACTGACTGAGTGTAGTCGTAGTTCAGTCGGTCGGTGTCTTATCTCCAGCTCTGTTCAGCGTTTCCAAACAAACTGTGAAGCCTCTGATACCGCTGCTGTTTCTCTGCTGTTTCTCTGCTGTTTGTTTCTCTGCTGTTTCTCTGCTGTTTGTTTCTCTGCTGTTTCACCACGTCTCCTTTATTCCGGGTCAGCGGGTCTGGGCCGGACCGGGACCCTGATCGGCTGCTATCTGATGAAACATTACCGCTTCACGGCGGGCGAGGCCATCGCCTGGATCCGGATCTGCAGACCGGGCTCTGTGATCGGGCCTCAGCAGAACTTCCTGGAAGAGTGAGTGTTTTCAGATTTCAAGAACACACACACAGAGAAAAAATGCGGAAAAGAATCTGTGTCAAACAGGATAAAAGAACCTTTCAACTTAGACACGATAATAAATTATACAGGACAGTGAGACAACATCACACAGATGTTTGTGCTCTTGATTTTTCACACTGTGGAGATTTACTATTATTCAACAGGGTAGGTAAATATAGGTTTTCCACATCTGGGAACCTATGTAAAATGAAAGCTAGTGCACGGAAAAACATTCATAAACAACTATCACAAAATTATGAATATATAAAAGAATGGAGCATGTGCAACTTAGAATAAAAAAAAAACGTGCACTGAATTTCTCTGGTTTGTCCTTAACTGATTTGTATCAGTTACATTACGTAGCAACAGCATAACAAACAATAATTAATTTATTTACATGATAAACAACTATTTACTCAAATTCCATGAATTAGATTTTTTTTCCAAAAAGTCTGGAAAAAGTCTGGAAGTCAGATTTAAAGGGAGATGAAGGAACGTGAAGGAAATGACTCCAGATGTAACATGAACTCGTTTCAAGAGGACGTGAAACCAGCGGAACAGACACCAACTTAATTTAAAACCTAAAACTGAAATAAAACATCAACCGCTTTAAAGAGAATCTTTTTCAATGCAGCTCTGACTCGTACGGAGCCGTTCGTGATATTAGAGGAGGTGCAATCACCGATATCTGATATTAGAGGAGGTGCAGTCACCGATAGTTGATATTAGAGGAGGTGCAGTCACCGATAGTTGATATTAGAGGAGGTGCAGTCACAGATAGTTGATATTAGAGGAGGTGCAATCACAGATAGTTGATATTAGAGGAGGATCAATCACAGATAGTTGATATTAGAGGAGGTGCAATCACCGATAGTTGATATTAGAGGAGGTGCAATCACCGATAGTTGATATTAGAGGAGGTGCAATCACAGATAGTTGATATTAGAGGAGGTGCAATCACAGATATTGATATTAGAGGAGGTGCAATCACAGATACAGTTTTTGAGCTGGAATGAAACAGGCCGATTGTACATAGATTTTGCACCGAAGCATTTAATAGTATTTTAATAGTATTTTAATAGTATTTAGTTTTAGAAACACATAGACTCTGATTTGACCTGGAAATGATCTATTGGCTCATTTTCCTGAATAATGTGAATAATTGTCTCGTTTCCTTCGTCCTTTGCTTTTAAGCAGGTGTTTCATAATCGGAGCAGAACGTCCTCTGCTTTATTCTTCACCTGGTGAAACCTTCTAATCCTTGAACAAACTGGACAAGGAGCCTGAAAAGCAGGAAACACGAGGCACCTAGAAAAATAAAAGACCAGCACTTTTAATGCTAACGCCACAAAACAGCAGATGAGAGTCTTGGCTCAATGTCCTCGTATCCAGGCAAAACAAATGCACATTCATATTCAGCCGCGTATCAGGGGAAAAGTGAAAGTTTAAAAGCTGGACAAGGGCATATTCTGCTATTATCTCCTTCCTCAACAGCAGGATGTTCCTCACGGAGCAAATAAAAAAACAGTTCGTTTTGATGCTGCTCAGCTAAACACACGCTTGTTTAAATGACCATCGTGTCCAATCACAACACAATCCACCCTCAGCAAACTAGACCTCGACTAAACCATCCTCCATCGTTTCACTACAGATGCATCATCACAGCTGCTCTGTGGTCCGGCTGCATTTTAAATAAGAAACTGTTCTTAATGGCACAAAAATGAAAGAATGAGTCGGGATTTCCAGATCAAAGCTGGATAAGCAGCTAATGAGCTAGAATATCTTCATGAACATCAACACATTACGGTGTCTGGTTGGATGCAGGTCTGTCTCTTTTACATAACACATTTTCCTTCCTTCCCTCTCCTCCTTTCCTCCTTCCTTCCTTCCTTCCCTTCTTTCTTCTTTACTGGATTTAAAATGCTGTTAGCGACCTAGCGTTTCTCTGTACGAGTAGTGACAAGTCCAGTTTTGTTCCAGCCTCTGGAGACGAGCAGGGACTTTCACAGAAAGACTTCCCGCAGTATCAGCGCGATCTACAAACATCTGTGGCCAAAACCACAGCAGCATTGTTGTTACAGACTCGCTCAGTTATCCAAGTTTCCTTGTTTGTTTTGGCCTCCGAGCCTTCGGACCAGAACCCTGGAAGCTGGAACAGGCAGATATGGAGCGTCTGAGGCAAACATGTCCAGGTTTTTACCTCCAGCCTGATCAATAGCTGCGTTTTCACAAAGAATACTGCTCTTTGTACGTGTTTCCATTGAGCGGCGCTTTGTGGATGAACTGTAACTCTGGTAAAGTCTCGTCTCTTGGAGGAAGTTGGACTTTATGAGCCTCTGCTCCGTCTCCAGAGACGCCAGAAATGCCCCAAAAAATGTTTCCTTTGCACTTTTTAGATTCATTTTAATATTGATATGTCTGGAAAAACCCCCTCATGAGAGCGTAAACATGTTTTAGAGGGTTGTGTTTTTTACGTTTCTAAATCACAGGAATGGATGAATTCCTTTGCTCCTCTTTCAAACCATCTGTCTCCTCTGTCCTTCAGGTGTAGTTCCACCGCTGTGCAGTTTCTCGATGAGATCTCCTGTTTATTTCTGTTTCTGTTCTGACGGGTTTGTTGCTTTTGTCCCCAGGAAGCAGGCGGCGCTGTGGGTGCAGGGCGAGGGCCAGCGTTCCCACAAGTCCAAGCTGGAGGAGAGGGCGGTGCCTCACCTCATCACCAGCATGGGCGACCTCACGTTAAGCCCCGCCTACAACAGGTCGCCCAACTCCGACCACCTGCAGGAGGTCAGTACGCGCTCAAACATGGCCGACGGGGGCTGATCATCCACAGGGTGACGCACCGAGGACCTTAAACCACTGGTGTTTTAACTCCCTCATGTCTAATCTTATATGACCTGGGTTCTGCAGAGCGAGCTGAAAGACGTTGGTCCTGGTCTGACTCAGGGAGACAAACTGAGGGCTTTGAAGAGCCGCCGCCCCCCCCGGCCGGCCGCCGCCACAGGCCCCCACCCCAGGTACTAACGCCAAGAACACCAACCACAACATCCACATCCAGCTCAGACCAGATGGAAACACACACATTTCCTGTTAAACTGCAGAATGAAATCCTTCTAAAAGCGTCTCTCACATCACACACATACACTTACAATCCTCGTATCAAAGAAATACGTCTTCACAGACAAGAACTTTGTGCTTATTTTAAAGCTGAACACACTGACCCACAGACAGTTTTTAACATTTTCAGTTTATGAGCCTCCATGTTCCTGTAATTATATCTAAAAACTAAATGTAAACTCTGCCTGGAATGACTTTTAAAAAACGTTTTTTAAACAAGATTTCAGCTTTAAAGTAGCATGAACCAGATTTAAAATGTGTGAACCAGATTATTAAAAACATTAAGCACTTTAAAGCGACGTGAACCAGGTTTAAAATGTGTTAAACAGATTTAAAGCGACGTGAACCAGATTTAAAATGTGTGAACCAGATTTAAAATGTGTGAACCAGATTTAAAGTGATGTGAACCAGATTTAAAATGTGTGAACCAGATTTAAAGTGATGTGAACCAGATTTAAAATGTGTGAACCAGATTTAAAGTGATGTGAACTAGATTTAAAATGTGTGAACCAGATTTAAGGAGATGTGAATCAGGTTTAAAGCAACGTGAACCAGGTTTAATGTGAATTACCAGGTTTATTCGATGTTTCTCTTTCAGACGGGACGTGATGAACCTTCAGAGCAGATCAGCGTCACAGCCGCTCAGGTTCGATGTTACAACGTTTTCCTCAGCGTTTTAAATCGGTTCCAGAAACATGTGTTGACTCCGGTTCCTGTGTTTGTGTTCAGATTGTCCTTGGGGAGCAGCCAAGGCCACGTCGCCCCCATCAAGTCCTCAAAGTTCCCATCATCCTCTACTTCTGCTGCCGCCAAGAGGATCGGCCGGAGTCCGTCATCGTCTGCATCGAACTTCAGGAGGTAGTGACCTCCTCCTCTTCATCACCTCCTCCTCCTCCTCCTCCTCCTCCTCCTCCTGTTATAACCGGCCACAGTATTAGTACACGACCTGTTAGTATCGATACGCGGCCCGTTATACTAGCGTTCTGCTGGTGTGAACCCGATTGAAAGTGATACGAGCCAGATTTAAATCGGCTCAAAACAGACTGAAAGTGATGCGAACTAGATTTCAACTATGTCTAAACTATATTTAAAAGTAATGTGAACTACGTTTGTAGTGGAATAAATCATGTTTACACTGGTTCAGACTGATCGAGAGTCGATTCAGATTCGGTTTAATCCTGATGTAAAAACACAAATAGATCCGTGTTTAGTTTAATGGATGTGAAAGTGTCATGAGTTAAACGTAGTCAGAACTTGTGACGTGTGATTTTAACGTGTTATGTTGTATTGCCCCTCCCCCCCGCTGATCTCAGCTCCGCCCTCAGCTCCCGATTGGCCAGCTCGCTCAGCGACCTGTACGCCGCTGACATGGAGGCCAGGAGCGCCGCCTACGCCTCCCTTCCTCCCCCTCCGTCCTCTGTAAGCACCGCCCCCTCCTCTATTGCCCCGCCCCACTTGTCTCGCTATGGCAACGGGCCTCGCGTCGTGCAGCACGAGGTCAACAACAACAACGGCGGCGGCGGCGGCCCCTACAGCGCCCCCTACAGGGGCGGAGGCCACTACAGCGCCATGAAGGGACCCTCGGGACGCTACCTCAGCAGATCCATACCCGTAAGTCCTCGAATGCAGCAGCTAAGCTCCGCCCCTCTCTGCTGATTGGCTGTCTCTGCTCTGACATCACTAACACACTGTTTCTGAGGGGCTTTCTGGTATTTACAATTTGGTTTTCTAAAGAAATATAAATCTACAAGAGTTGATTTGAAATTTGAGAAGCAAACCACGGGTCCAGGTTCTGTTCCATGAATCTAATAACCGCTGGGTTCTCTCTTCATCTCTTCCTGGTTTCTGACCAGTTAAACCTTCTCTAGTTTAAATCAGTCGAACTCTTGAATCTTGTCCAGATGAATCTAACCAGGAAGTGGTGACTCATTCTCAGAGTGTTTCTGTTTTTAACTTTCCTGTAACAGCTGTGGTTTCATGTTAACTCTTAAATATCATCGTAAACCTGCCGACTCTTTCTGGTGCTTTTTAAATCTGCTCATTAATGGATCTTCATCTTCATCTTCATCTTCATCGTCATCTTCATCTTCACTAACAAGAAGCTGCTGCTGAGGCCGAGGTTTAAAACAGCAACAAAACGACGTCCGTCATCACCTGGTTTTTACTTTTCAACACGAAGAACCTGAAGAATCTTTTTATTACTTGGACGTTTCCTCAGATTACACATTTCTTTCCGTCCTTCTTTCTTTGTTTCTTTGTTTCTTTCTTTTTTTGTTTGTTTCTTTCTTTCTTTCTTTCTTTCTTTCTTTCTTTCTTTCTTTCTTTCTTTTTTTTTGTTTTTGTTTCTTTGTTTGTTTGTTTCTTTCTTTCTTTCTTTCCTTTGTTTCTTTCTTTCTTTCTTTTTTGTTTGTTTGTTTGTTTCTTTCTTTGTTTTTGTTTGTTTGTTTGTTTCTTTTTTGTTTTTGTTTGTTTGTTTCTTTCTTTTTTGTTTTTGTTTGTTTGTTTCTTTCTTTCTTTCTTTCTCTCTTCCATGTTTACATCCTGGTACTGAAACAGTTCTGATCTCTGGAGATAATTCCTCCTCGTCATGAAAGGAGAAATGAAAATTAAAAGCGACTCCACCTCTCTGACCATCTTTTTGAATGAGATGGGAGCTAGCCGGAGCTAGCTGGAGCTAGGTGGAGCTAGCCGGAGCTAGGTGGAGCTAGCCGGAGCTAGGTGGAGCTAGCCGGAGCTAGCCAAGATGGCGACGGCCCAAGACGCCACGTTGCCCTTCAAAAGCATCAGAACTCCTCTTGGTTCAACCAGTTTTACAAAGATTTGTGACGGAAAAACATGTGAAGAAGGAGAAGCTTTAATGGATCTGTCCCCGGGTTAAAAATAGAAATGACAAAGAGGAGCGTTGACCCGTTAAACGACTCCTCCATGTTCTGACGGAAACGTCCACTCAGCCTCAACGTGAAAAGTGTCAGTGTGGAATTTCTCCCTAAACCGTGAGATCGGAGAAGCTGCTTCTCGTTTTAAAACCGTCCGCGGGGGGAAGTTACGAAGTGCGGGAGAAATGTCGGCTCCAGGAATGATTCATTCAGTCCGAACCTAAAACTCAGGAGATGCACAGAGAAGCTGATAAATGATCCAGATGCTCATGACTCAGGACATCTGAGTCATGAGCAGAAAACAAAAAACAAAAAAACAAAAAAAATAAATAAATAAGTTTTACTTTTTACATTTCAGATCCTGGACTTTCTGACTTTTAGTTGAGTAAAGTAGTTGAATCAGTTCTTTTACTTTTATTTCTTTAACACAAACATCCGTATTTTTACTTAATTAAAGGATGCGAACACTTTTGCCACATCTCTAAATCAGTGAAGAGTCATTAAACTCGAGCTTTGTGACACGACCGAGTCGGTTTCAACTTGACGTCTGAAATGATGCAGAGAAACCGAACAGATTTGTCAGATTTGTTGAGAATTAATTTGGAATTTCCTCCTCCTCCTTAATGTCTGCACACAGGAAATCCAGCTCCTTTATCTCCTCCTGTTTCTTTTCTCTTTCAGTCTCTTCAGTCCGAGTACATCCAGTACTAAAAGTACCGACTGGAGCTGAGGACACGTTACCCACAACCCCCTCCTGCTTACCCAGAATCCCTCCCGTGGCCGGACGCTGAACGGGAAGCTAACGAGTTAGCGGGAGTTCATCTTCACGTGGACCGAAGAGGCGGAGTTCTGTATGTAAATGAGCTGTAAATGTAAATATGATGTAATCTACACGCGTGTTGGCTGAAGATATATTTACACACGAGAGGAAAAGAAGTGATTTTATATTTGTGACAGAAGAAGAAGACGTGTTTTTATTTTTAGCGGCGGCGGGCGCTTCCTTCGTCGTCATGGTTACAGTATTTTCAACGTCTTTGTCTCAGCAGATTTTTATTTTTATTTGTTGATGATGTGACTGATCAGTGTTTTATTATTATTATTATTATTATTATTATTATTATTATTATATTATTATTATTATTATTTGTCTTATCAACGCAGCAATAATAAGGATAGTAGAAGAAGAAGAAGGGACCCTCAAACTGAATGTCAGCAACTTTAAACTCAGGGGATTAAAGTGTGTGTGAATGTGAGTGTGTCGACGTCCCATCGGCCTTAAAGACGGTTTTAGACGTTTGTAAAGTCGAAGAGTTTCGTGTCTTTGGATCGAACCGTAGAACTGAATATAAAAAGTTGACGGAGCGAGAACTTCACGTTGCCCAGCAGCCGCCATCTTGTTGTCTTCTTGTTTTATAAATTAAAATGATAAGCTAGTTCTTCTTTCCTCAAAGAACCTAATGATGCGTTCACACTCGCGGTCGACGTGGTTGTTTGCAACGATGACTGATCATGTATCAGGGGATCGAGTGAAGCAAACACCTTGTTAGCGACAATAAAAGTTGAAGTAATAACTTTAATTTGACGCAACTGTCGCCCTGTTGCTGACGTCCAGCTGCTCCGTCTTTATTTGGAAACGCAACACGTTGAGTTGCAACTGGTTCCTCAAAAAACAAAGCTGGAGGCAACAGGAACCTGATGTGTACTTCATGGGCTGTTGGAAAAAAAAACAACAACTTCTTTTTGCTCACTTCTCAGGGCAACTGCTCAGAAACAAAGCTGAAGCAAGTCCAGTTACTTTGGGTTTAGGTTCTTGAAATAAACCCAACAACTTGCTCTTGTTTTAAGGCAACTGGTTCTTCAACCGTTTCCTCAAACATCTAACTCGTCCAGTTCCTTTGGTTTTTTGGGTTTTTGAAAGAAACAAGGCAACTGGTTCCTCAGCTGGTCCCTTGAGAAACCAGCTCCTCATGAAACGAAGCTGAGACAAGTTCAGTTCCTTTGGTTTTTGGGTTTTTGAAAGAAACCCAGGAAGTCCAGTCGCCCATTTCTCAGCTGGCAACTGGTTCCTCAAAAAACAAAGCTGAGGCAACAGCAACAGGACTCGTTATGTTTCTTGAGAGAAACCGAACTTGTGCTTCTTGTTACTTATTTTTTCTCGTTTCTCAGAGCAACTGGTTCCAAAAAGACAAACCTGAAAAAGTCCAGTTGCTTTGTTTTTTTTGAAGAATCCAGTTGTAACGGAGTCACAACGTAGCGGCTGTTGTTCTGTCACTGTTGGTGTGAACGTAAAATTAGCTCAACATGGAGCGCCGCTGGTTGGAGGCGGGGCTTCAGTGACCTGGCTCCACCCACTCTCTGATGTTTCTAAACCGTCTGGAGCCGAAGCTAAAAGAATCAACCTGAACAATATTCTGATCATGAGCTCTGGACTTTTGATCAAATGAAATGAGGTGAATAATTATCTGGAAACAGTTTGTGATTTATTTATTTTTATTAACAGATAAATTGGTGGTGGATAAAATCATCAGCTGCAGGAGAAACGTTGTGTTTGTGTTTAAGAAGGAACTCTGCGTTTACTCTGCAGCCTGTAGGGGGCGCTGCACTGTCAGACTGAACACGTGTTGGTTTATTACCTGTAGAGTCATGTTTTTAATAAACACACTTCTGTAGGTTTTTTATTATTAATAGTGGAGCGTGATAACGCGTGAAGTAATATTGTAAAGGTACATTTCCACCACTCGCAGACTCCGGTTAAAACCGGTTAAAAAGGAACCGAGAAACCGAACGGACAATAACTGGGTTCTGGTTCTTGAAGGAAAAACCCTCACGTTCGTTTCTCTTAAGAAACTCAAACAAATCCAGTCGCTCTTATTTCATCTTTGTCTTTTGGAAATTTATTTTGGACGTTGGTGGAAATAAAACCAACACTTGGAGCTTTTGTTGGCGTCAAAAGAAAAAAAGGGAAATATTTTCAACAGATGATTATTTTAATAAAACAGGCGCCCAAGTGCCTCAAAGATCCGAAGGTTAAATGGGAATATAAGGAATTATATTTGATACTTGAGGAGGTTTATAAAGACTTTTATTTGGTTTATTGTTACGTCCTGTATTTAACGTCTTATTAACGTGTTTCACGGAGGAAGAGTTGGAAAATGATGTAGGTTTTATTTTTATGTTATTTTGTCTTTGACGGCCGAGTTTCTATCTGAGCAATAACATGAAATAAAAGAATTATTCTTTGGACTTGGTTTTACGTGATGTTCCTTTCTTTCTTTTACTGAGGTTCCACACGGTTCTAATCCGAGAGAAAAACAGATGATTTAAAGTCAAAATATTCTACGAATCCTTGATAACGAATCCTTGAGGACTCCACAGACGAACCGGGTCTAAAAACCTCTCAGTCTGACGCTGATGAGGCAGAGTCAGAGATAAAAAGTGAAAGTCTGGTCACGTGACGGCGTCATCAGGTCACTGATCAATGAGAATCAATCAGACTCTAATCACTCACTGTTTGGATCAGTCAGTGTCTCTGAGGTCAGAGGTCAAACACCTGGACTCATCTCAGCTCCTCTAAAACATGTTAAAAGCAGCCGGAGCACAAACAAAGTGGGTAGAAGAAGAAGATGAGATGTAAAAGAAACCATTAAAAACAATAAAAGCACGTTGGGTTAAAAAAACAGAAAAAAAAAAAGAGTTCAGTTTATTTATTCTCATTTAAAGAGGATAAACGAATAAATTACCTTATTATCTCATTTATTTCACCACGACTGGAGGGAGAAAGTAAAAGAGAAAAGGCGTCAGAACGAAATCAAAAGTGAGTATATTTTCCCTTCGTTCATCTTGGACTTTCCCTCTCTCCGTCCTTCCCACTCACAGTAATTAAAAAAATAATAAAAGATGTTTGTTCCAGGTGCAGCGTCGTGTCCCGTCCTGCGGGGGGCGACGTGTCCCGTGTCCTCCCACACGATGGACAAGAAAAAGGGGGCGTTTGTTTCACCAGAGGGGAGGGAACGAATCGTCTGAGGTTCATGAGTCGAACTGATTGTCTCCCTCACACCTCGACAGACCCACACAAAGGAAACACAGGCGGCGTTTAGCCCTTCGTTCATCCTCCTATTCATCCTTTTATTCATCCTTCTATTCATCCTTTTATTCATCCTCCTATTCATCCTTACATTCATCCTTACATTCATCCCGTCATTCATCGTCTGATGTGAGGATGGAGCTGAGCTTTTTCTGCAGGAGCTTCATTCACGTCGTCTCAGGTAAGAGTCCAGCCTCCGGGATCGAATTCATGCTGTTTTTATTTTTATTTAAATTTATCAGACATTTATATTTAATCCAGGAAAAATTTAAAATGAGCTGCTGTTGAAATGAGAAATAGATTTGTGGTCTGATTTTATTTCTTTTTTTTAAGAGTCAGAATAAAAAATAAATCTCATTTAATTTTCAGAGGAATTTTATTTTTCATATTTTTTATTATTTTATCTGTCGATTAATAAATTTATGTATAACACTAAAAATGTTGTTTATATATTTTATTGTATTTTTTTCTGTCATGGGGAACAGAATTTAGACGCTAAATAACTGGTTGATAAATCCAGTAAATTATCTATTAATGAAAACAAATATTTAAATGTGCTGTTGTTCTATTTCTATTTTATTTTAATTGTTAGAGTGAATATAATACACAATAAATATAAATATAATAAATACGTACCAGATGATTTAATTTTATGATGCCAGATCACAATAAAATCAAATCAAATCAATTAACTGATGAAAAATAATATCATTTTATTTATTAAGTGATGAGTCACTGCAGCTCAACCTGAAATAATTATAAAAATAATAATAATGAACAGATTAAAGAGGAGAAAAGTCTCTCAACTTTATTATAATTATCTAAATTATTTTAATTATAAAATGATCTCATGCACAACATAAAAGTTACATCTCAAATATCTAATAATTAAAATAAAGTCTGAGTTTATATTTATTTCATTATAGATCATTTGACACTGGAAATAAAAGAAGATTAAACTAGACTAATACTAAACATTTAACTATGTTATATGTAGTATATATAACTATATATATTACTCTGAAGCTGCTGATTGTTTTATTCGGTTTCTTCTTCTCGTTTTGAACCGAGTTAAATCTCAGGTCACAGACGGAACGAGATAAAACCTGAGGAGGAGAAACAGCGTCAAACCGTCTACGAATGATTCATTTAGCGGAAGAAAGTTTATCTGGAGGCTGAGTTAGGGAAGGAAGGAAGGAAGGAAGCATAGTAAAAAGGTAGGAAGATGGAGAAAAATAAGAAGGAAAGAAGGAGGGAAGGATGGTAAGAAGGTAGGAAGATGGAAATCTAGGCTAGAAAAGGAAGGAAGGTAAAAAGTTCACTGTGTAATAATCTAATAATCTCACTGTGAGAGACGTTAATGAGCCAAAGGATTAATGATCTTCTTCCCGTTTCCTCTTCGCTCTCAGTCGTGCTGCTGACGTGGTCGTGGTGCGTTCAGGGACTTAGCGTTAGCGTGTCCCAGAGGAAGGTTCTGTGGCGTCTGAGGGACCGGGGCCAGGTGGTGGTCTCGGTGAAGGACTGCCCCTCCACGCCGGTGATGTCCTGGTCTCTGATGGGGGACCGCCACCTGCCGGCGTCCATCGTCAACAACGCTACTCACTCGGTGGTGACCTTTGACCCAGTGTCCACGGAGGTGGACGGGACGCTGGCCTGCAAAGTCACCTGTGGAGCAGAGGGCAAACAAGTCACGATCTCAGTGGTGGTCTACTGTGAGTCCACGACCCATAAATAAATAATACACAGCAGATTAAAGGAACCACTGAGGTTCAGAGTCATCGAAAGAGTCTGGACTACAAAAATGGCCGACATGTGTTTGTCTTCTGTCTGTGGCAGCTTCCCCATCAGTCCCTGAGGTCACGGGTCACGACGGTCTGAGGGTCGGCGTCAATTCCAGCCTCTCCTGCCAGGTGGGGGACGTCTTCCCTCCACAGCTGGACCTCACCTGGATCAGAGGAGACCAGGTCCTGCAGACAGACACTCGAGACTCCACGTCCATTTCAGTCCCGTCCGTGTTCTGGTTCATCCCTGAGAAACACGACATGGGCCAGAAGATCACCTGCAGGGCCGCGCTGGACCTGGAGGACCTACCGGAGGAGAACCGGACCAAGGAGACCACCGTGGACCTGAACGTCCTCTGTGAGTCTGGATCTCAGTCCTTTAGTCTGGGTCTGAGTCCTGTAGTCTGAGTCCTGTAGTCTGGATCTGAGTCCTGTAGTCTGGATCTGAGTCCTGTAGTCTGAGTCCTGTAGTCTGAGTCTGGATCTGAGTCCTGTAGTCTGAGTCTGAGTCCTGTAGTCTGGGTCTGAGTCCTGTAATCTGGGTCTGAGTCCTGTAATCTGGGTCTGAGTCCTGTAGTCTGAGTCCTGATCTGAGTCCTGTAATCTGGGTCTGGATCTGAGTCCTGTAGTCTGAGTCCTGTAGTCTGAGTCTGGATCTGAGTCCTGTAGTCTGAGTCTGAGTCCTGTAGTCTGGGTCTGAGTCCTGTAATCGGGATCTGAGTCCTGTAGTCTGAGTCTGGATCTGAGTCCTGTAGTCTGAGTCCTGTAGTCTGAGTCTGGATCTGAGTCCTGTAGTCTGAGTCTGAGTCCTGTAGTCTGGGTCTGAGTCCTGTAATCTGGGTCTGAGTCCTGTAATCTGGGTCTGAGTCCTGTAGTCTGAGTCCTGATCTGAGTCCTGTAATCTGGGTCTGAGTCCTGTAATCTGAGTCTGAGTCCTGTAATCTGGATCTGAGTCCTGTAATCTGAGTCTGAGTCCTGTAGTCTGAGTCCTGTAGTCTGAGTCCTGATCTGAGTCCTGTAGTCTGAGTCTGAGTCCTGATCTGAGTCTGAGTCCTGTAGTCTGAGTCTGAGTCCTGTAATCTGGATCTGAGTCCTGTAGTCTGGATCTGAGTCCTGATCTGAGTCTGAGTCTGGATCTGAGTCCTGATCTGAGTCTGAGTCCTGATCTGAGTCCTGTAGTCTGAGTCTGAGTCCTGTAATCTGGATCTGAGTCCTGTAGTCTGGATCTGAGTCCTGTAATCTGGGTCTGAGTCCTGATCTGAGTCTGAGTCCTTTAGTCTGGATCTAAGTCCTGATCTGAGTCCTTTAGTCTGAGTCTGAGTCTTGTAGTCTGAGTCCTGTAATCTGAGTCTGGATCTGAGTCCTGATCTGAGTCTTTCTCGTCTCCTCTCCAGATGCTCCCGTTGTCACGGCGATCTCAGACCCAGTGACGGTGATGGCCGGCTCTCCTGTCTCCCTCAGCTGCTCTGTGGAGGGGAACCCTGAGCCGGTGGTGGTCTGGAGCCTCAGGACGGAGGAGGGGGGGTCGGTGGAGGTGGGCCGAGGCGGGACGCTGGACTTCAGGTCGGTCAGAGCCTCCGACACCGGAACCTACGAGTGTGAGGCCCGAAACACGGAGGGAAACCATACGGCCGGCGTGAACGTCACGGTTAACGGTGAGAATAGCTCCTCCCCCTCCTTAAAAACCACAAATAAAAAGAAAGATGAGTAAAATATGATCGAAATAAAAACGTCAACTTGTTGTTTGCAATTTAAATCGAACCCAGAAGATCGTAGAAGTTCATCTACATTGTTAAAATGTTGATTAATTTACATTGTGCTTTGAAATAATTGAAATAATTTACCTGCGTTGCCCCTCCCCTCCTATAGCTCCGCCCACCAACGCCTCCCTGTCGGTGAGTCCAGGTGAGGAGGTGGTGGAGGGTCAGCGGGTCACGTTTACCTGTAGCTCAGATGGAGCTCCGCCCCCCACACTGGTCATCAGACGAAAAGGGGTGGAGCTTAAGAGCAATGACTCCGCCCCCTCCTCCTCGCTCACCTTCAGCCTTGACTCCGCCCTCCCCGGAGACTCCGCCCTGTACGAGTGTTCTGCCTCCAACCGGTTTGGATCCCAGACGGTCAAAAGGTCCGTCACTGTCAGAGGTTCGTTAAACTTTAAACTTTTGTTTTCATTCTCCCAAACACACAAACACATTCTTTCCTCTCGCTTCACTTTCATTTTTCCTGGAAGCCTTCAAAGGTTATTTCCTCAGGCTGAGGATCATTTTAAATGAGATGATAATGAAATAGTTTAGATTCCACTCGTCTCTTAAAATAATGTCCCCCCCGTCTCCCCCTTTGTCTCCCCCGTGTCTCCAGCTCACCCCCTGCAGGTGGAGGCGAGTCCTCAGCTCTCAGCCGAGCGACGCTCCGCCCTCATCCTGACCTGCCGGGCGTCCGGGTGTGTCCACCCCCCCAGCCTCACCTGGAGGAGGACGGACACGGGGACGGGGGACGGACACGGAGCCGTCCTCCAGAAGACGAAGCAGCAGGACGGGACGTCTCAGCTCCACCTGCAGGACCTGGACCTCCAGGACCAGGGAGGGTACAGATGTGAGGCCGAATGTGACGGCGTCGTCCGGACCAGAGACATCCAGGTCCACATCTACTGTGAGTCCCACCTGAGACCTGAGACCTGAGACCCGAGACCAGAGACCAGAGACCCGAGACCCGAGACCCGAGACCTGAGACCCGAGACCAGACCAGAGACCAGAGGCCAGAGACAAGACCTGAGACCAGACCAGAGACCCGAGACCTGAGACCCGAGACCAGACCAGAGACCTGAGACCTGAGACCTGAGACCTGAGACCCGAGACCAGAGACCAGAGACCCGAGACCCGAGACCTGAGACCCGAGACCCGAGACCTGAGACCCGAGACCAGACCAGAGACCAGAGGCCAGAGACAAGACCTGAGACCAGACCAGAGACCCGAGACCTGAGACCCGAGACCAGACCAGAGACCCGAGACCTGAGACCCGAGACCTGAGACCCGAGACCAGAGACCAGAGACCCGAGACCTGAGACCCGAGACCTGAGACCCGAGACCAGACCAGAGACCCGAGACCCGAGAACCGAGACCTGAGACCCGAGACCAGACCTGAGACCCGAGACCCGAGACCCGAGACCCGAAACCAGAGACCAGAGACCCGAGACCAGACCCGAGACCCGAGACCAGAGACCCGAGACCCGAGACCCGAGACCTGAGACCAGACCTGAGACCAAAGACAGAGACCAGAGACCAGACCAGAGACCAGAGACCAGAGACCAGAGACCCAAGACCTGAGATCTGAGACCCGAGACCAGAGACCCGAGACAAGACCAGAGACCAGAGACCCGAGACCCGAGACCCGAGACCCGAGACCTGAGATCTGAGACCCGAGACCAGAGACCCGAGACAAGACCAGAGACCAGAGACCCGAGACCAGAGACTAGAGACCAGAGACCAGAGACCAGAGACCCGAGACCCGAGACCCGAGACCAGAGACCCGAGACCCGAGACCCGAGACCCGAGACCCGAGACCCGAGACCAGAGACCAGAGACCCGAGACCCGAGACCCGAGACAAGACCAGAGACCCGAGACCCGAGACCAGAGACCAGAGACCAGAGACCAGAGACCAGAGACCAGAGACCAGAGATCAGAGACCCGAGACCCGAGACCCGAGACCCGAGACCAGACCCGAGACCAGAGACCAGAGACCAGAGACCGGGAAAGACTTTTCACTTTGTTACATTTCTTTGTAGTTTTTCTCATCAGGTTTTAGTTTAATAATTAACTTGTGAATTAACTCTTCAGATCCGACCTCATAAACTCAGAAACCTTCGTGAACAGGATGAAACTCGTCATGAGTTCAGACTAAACCACATGAGTCATCAGGTTTTGGTTTTGGGGGGGTTTGTTTGGACATGTTGAGTCCCAGGGGTCGAAGGCCGGGAAGCTTCACATCGTGGTTTTGAAAGGATCAGATCGTCCTGATCCTCCAACACATTCATTCAGCACCGGCCCAGAATCCAGGAAGCACCTCCTTTAATCTGAGCTAAGGAGGAAAAACTCTGACACACATATTTACTCCCACAGACTCTTCAGAGATTAAATAGTCTCCCCCTCCCTCCCCCCTCCCTCCCCCCTCCCTCCCCCCTCCTCCCCCCGTGGACAGAGAATCTGGGTCTTTCTCATCAGATCTGGTTTCACTGGGTTCAGGTTTCGCTCTTTATTCATGTTTTAGAAACAGACGTCTGGTTTTCTAGAGGAGGTTTAGAGTCTGGATCTGATTCTCACCATCTTCCTCCTCCTCCTCCTCCAGCGTTCCCGTCTGATCCGGTTCTGGAGGACCCCGGTCCGGTGCTGCTGGGCTCGGAGACGTCCCTTCGCTGTGACGTCCTCGGCGTCTTCTCGTCCAATAAGCTGAGGCTCCGCTGGCTCTCTGGGAACCGGATGCTGGACACGAAGTCCTTTGGGTTCTCTGGTTCCTTACGGAACGTCTCCTACGTCCTCCAGCACCAGGTCCAGGAGGACGAGCCGGTCCTGACCTGCCGGGCGGAGCTGCTGACGGAGGACGGACACGTGTGGAGGTCCAGGAACTCCAGCGTCTCCCTGCAGGTTCACTGTAAGCGGTTTTATCTCTGGAGCCCTGGTACCAGAACCAGTCCAGATTAAACCAGTCCAGATTAAACTAGTCCCCTGAGAACTGGTTTAACAGGACTCATTGTTTCTGTTTTGTGTCCCAGACGCTCCGAGGACACCGTCCCTGTCCGTGAGTCCAGGTGAGGGGGTGCAGGAGGGTCAGCGGGTCACGTTTACCTGTCGCTCAGACGGAGCTCCGCCCCCAACACTGGTGCTCAGACGAGAAGGGGTGGAGCTTCAGAGGGCTAGCTCCGCCTCCTCCCCACTCACCTTCAGCCTTGACTCCGCCCTCCTCGGAGACTCCGCCCTCTACGAGTGTGAAGCCTCCAACCAGTTTGGATCCCAGACGGTCAACAGGTCCGTCACTGTCAGAGGTCAGAGGGTTTTTCATCGTCCTCATGAACTTTATTCATAAAATAACCAAAAAGTTAATTAATTAATCATCATCTGATTCATGTGATTAATGAAGCGTCTGCAGCAGAACGACTGTGAACGTGTCTCAGTTTGTCCAAGTAGCGTTAGCGTTAGCACCAGCTGATCCGGTAGTGACAGGCAGCAGAACCAACCCATAAAGATGGAAGACGCTAAACAGCACGTTGGTCCTCTCCATGGGACATTTGAGGACAAAGACACCAAGAGGGACCAGTGGAGACACATAAAGTATCATCACACTCTGCAGGAAGGAGTTTTCTTTCCAGCTTCAAACAGCACATGAACCAAGCCAAGCATACGTTAGCCGGGGATTCTGCTAGCACTTGGGCTAACGCGGCTAACAGCTGGAGACAAACCAAGACAAACCAAGACAAAGACAAGCTGCCAATGCTGCTGCTAATATGTGTCCACTCCTGCAGCCACTGTTCACTGGGAGACACTGTTCTCAGCTGCAGCAACATTAAAGATGAATTAATCAGAATTAATCAACCCCGAGATTAATCCGACTGAACGTTTAAGTGTTTGACAGCACTAAAAATAAAAGACGATAAGAAGCTCTTTGAATCGGAGTCTCTGCTTCTTGTTCTGTGTCCTTTATCTGCTGTTATCAGAGGAGTCGACCTCTGACTGAGACACAAATAAACTGGCTTCAGTGCTGAGTAATGGCCTCAGTCCAGCGGATACAATTATTTCCCAACAGCAGGTCGACAGGTCGCCGTGTGCTAACAGAGGCCTCTGGAAAAGAGAGGAAGTTCATTAACAACACGAGTGAAAGCAGGTTATTTGTGGCCGACCTCATATTTTAGGACCCACGAGACGTGAAGAGACATTTTAGGAGAAGTAAACCAGCGTGATCCAGTCACATGTCAGAGCTTTTCTGTATCAGCTGATGACGCGTTGGTGAAAGATCTGATAAAAGGTCAAAGCTTTTTAAACACACTGCTGCTGCTCCTCTTTGACCGACAGTAAAACACAACCAGCACGACTTCAGGAGCGTCTGATCGGTTTCCATCTGAGCCCAGGTCTGAGTTAGTCACCAGAGACGCCTCCACAACAACAACACCACCGCCAACGTCCTGGGATTCATTTAATGTCAGGGAACAGGACGGAGCTGAATCATTCCATCACAGAAACCAGCGTTCAGCGGATTAATCTGCAGAATTCACTCCCATTAATCACTGCAGATATTTACTCGTCCTCCGGTGTTTAAAGCTGATTATTTTCTCATTTCCTCATCAGTCTAACGCCAGTGAAACACTCTGTAAAACAAACACAATACGCAGTAAATTCAGAGTTTACTGTGTAACAGCAACACAACTAGAACCTTCACTGTAACAGTGGAACAATAAATCACTCAAACACTGACATCAGCTCAACGTTGTATTTTGCACTTGTGATATTTTGTCTAAGCTTGTCGGCCATGTTTGTTTACATCTTCCATCGTTTGTTTCTGATTTATTGAAACTAGCTTCATGTCTGTCGTCCTGCAGCTCCTCCGAGAAACACCACGGTCCTCGTCCTCCCGTCTGCAGAGGTCCAGGAGGGAGAGAACGTCACCATCTGCTGCCGGGCCGTGAGCTTCCCTCAGTCCGTGGTGGTTCTGAAGAAACTGGCCAACGGGACGGAGATGTCCTCGTCCAACGGGACGTTCCTGTTGGTCAACGTCACGGCCAGAGACTCGGGGCTGTACCAGGTGAACGTGACCAACGAGCTCGGATACCAGGTCAAAGTCTTCAGCCTCAGCGTCAGAGGTCAGTGCGACCGGAGACGAGTGACGGATCCGTCTGGTCCTGGTTCCGGTTCTTTTAGAGGTTTAGACTCTTTGTTTTCTCGTGTCTGTGCAGAGAGAAGCTCCAGACGTCCTCCCAGCCTCAACGCCGTCGTCATCCCGGTCGCCTGCGTCGCCGCTGCACTAGCAACCACCGCTCTGGTCCTGGACTATCTGAGGAGGTCCAGGAAAAAAGGCTTTTATCAGCTCCCTCAGTCTGCTCCACCTTCAGCCTGAGCTGAACCTGGACTCAGGACTAACGGGTTCACTCATGAGGCTGAGACCTCTGGACACGTCCTGCTGCTACCGCCATTTAAAACTGGACCAACGCGTCCCGAACATTCAGCTACAAACCCCTGAATGTGGCCTCTGCTTCCAAACGTGGAGGACGTGCACCGACAAACGTGGCAACGAGGGTTCAACATGTGGCCTCCGCCTCCTTTCACCTGCCGCCGTTCAATAACAGCAAAGATCCACGTTCTCAACACGTTGCTGCCGTCTCCCAATACGTGGCTTGTGCTAGCATGTGGCTAACACTTCCTAGCACGTGGCTACCGCCTTTAAACTGGCTAACACTGCCTAGCATGTGGCTAGCACCTTTGCTTTTCAAAATATGGCTAGCACGTTCCAAAATGTGGCTACCACCTACAAGCAAACAGCCACCAACATCACAACATGTGGCTACCACCTTCGCACATCTGGCTAACACTTCCTAGCATGTGGCTACCACCTGTGAACATCTGGCTAACACTTCCTAGCATGTGGCTACCACCTGTGAACATCTGGCTAACACTTCCTAGCATGTGGCTACCACCTTTGAACATCTGGCTAACACTTCCTAGCATGTGGCTGCCACCACGTCCCAACACGCGGCTCCAAATATCAACATGTGGAGTCATTTTTAAACAAATACAAACACGTGACTGATGTTTTTTCACGATGCTTCTACATTTACACAGGCCCAAGCTGAAAGTTAATGATCAATAGTCAGTGACTTTCCTCGTCTTTGTGGAGTAAAGTTTGTCCTGAGTTGGGACGGATTCTGCTGAAGCTGAGACCAATCAGATCGTTCAGGGTTCAGGAACTTAATTGCGTGCAGAGACGCTGATAATGGGCTATAATGACCTCGGAGGTCGAGCTCGTGTTGTGTTTGGTGCTCGTGTCCTGGAAATGAGAACGTGTGTTTTCTCTCAGCTCTTCATTAACTCGTATTTATTGGCTCACTTCTCTCCCTCGTCTCGTTGGAATCTGATTATATTTCCTGGGATTGTGCAGCTTTTCCTTTCATTTCTATCAGGTTCCACTGTTTACTGGAAGTCTTCAGGGGCCCCACCTCCCGCCTCCCTCCTCCTCCTCCTCCTCCTCCTCCTCCTCCTCCTCCTCCTCCTCCTCCTCCTCCTCCTCCTCCTCCTCCAGGCCTGATTCAGCTCTGAAACTTTTCAGCGACCGTTTGTCTTCCAGCATTTTTTCTTCTTCCCTTTTCTTTCACTTGCGGCTCAGAGAGAAACATCCATTCATTAAAGCTCCTCCTGAAGATTTAGAGCCGAGATTAAATGTCTCTGCTGAGGAGACGAGAGGAAAGAGGATAGAGGAAAGGAGAGGAGGAGGAGAGGAGAGGAGCTACCAGTGGGACCGGTCTAACTCCTGGAGGAAGGAGCTGCTGAACAGACTAGAAGCAAAAGCAAAATAAAATGTTGTGGCTTTTGTGCTGTAGCTCGGAGATGACTGGTCCTCTCGGCCCGTCGTCGTGGAAACGGGAAGCGGTCCAGACGAGGCGAGGAGGTGTGAGGAGGAGGAGACGAGTCTGGATCCGACCCTCAGTGTTTGTTATGTTGGACACATTTCAGCTCAGAGTCTCCAGACTGAGACGCTCTGTTCCCTTTATGGGCCGAGGTTCATTCAAGTGTTTATTCAGTGTTTTATACGTCAGGCCTTGTACAGAAGAATCATCAAAATCATTATGTGAAGACATGGTAGAATTTGGAGCAGTAGCTTCAGTTGTGCAAATGTAAAAATATTAAAATAACAATAAAAAATAAAATATAAAACTGTGTAAAATGTCCCGTCATTTCCAAACTGTTCACGTTGACGTGTGATAAAAATAAAACATTTAAAGTCTCAGCTTTATGTTTTCACTGACACTTTAACCTAGTTCTTAAACCTCACGGTTCCACGCGGCGTCTTTACGGAGCGGTTGTCGTGGCAACGGGTGGTCGCCGTGACGTCACATCCCGTTTCTATGGCGTCAAATAACAAATTACAACAGAACTTATCCAGCTTTCATCAACCTCATATTAACAACCTTAAAATACCTGGAACCGTCCTTGAAATAAATGATTTAACGCGTGTTTTATTGTTGTAGTTTGGGCCAAGTCCCGCCCACTAACATGGAGGGGGTGGAGCTTATGCTCATGGCTTCCTCCTCCTCCTCCTCCTTCTTTCTGCTGTGGCCAAAATATTAAACCTCAGTTTATTCTTTATTCCTTTAAATCCTGTAAAAACGTTTCCTCTGGTTCGATGCTAAACGGGACTGAATTTAAATCATTAAATAATCTGTGGATGAACTGGACCAGGACACATCAGCTGATTCCTGCTCGTCCTCATAAATGAATGAACGTTAATGAACTGAGTGAGTTTGTTCCTGGATCAGAGGTCCGCGGTGATCCATCCCCAACATTTCTCCCTCTTGTCTCTGACAGGAAATACCAGCGGAGCTGCAGATTAAAATGACAAGACACAGCAGAAAAACACTTTTACACAACAGGGAGCAGAGGTCGGAGGTGGCGGAGGCCCGGACGGACAGTGAACGCCACACAAGCGAAAAAAAAGCTCCAGATGGAGAGAAAATAAACACATTTATCAAGAGACTTTAAACGTTTCAGCTGAAACTGCAGATCAGGAACAAAACGAGCAGAAACATCCCAAAAAAAAAATAAAAAAAATAAAAAACATCCAGAAAAAAAAAAAAACATCCAGAAAAAAAAAAAACATCCAGAAAAAAATAAAAAAAACATCCAGAAAAAAATAAAAAACATCCAGAAAAAAAATAAAAAAAAAAACATCCAGAAAAAAAATTTAAAAAAAAACATCCAGAAAAAAAAAAAAAAAACATCCAGAAAAAAATAAAAAAAACATCCAGAAAAAAATAAAAAGCATCCAGAAAAAAAATAAAAAAAACATCCAGATAAAAATAAAAAAAACATCCAGATAAAAATAAAAAAAAAATCCAGGAAAAAAATAAAAAACATCCAGAAAAAAATAAAAAAACATCCAGAAAAAAATAAAAAACATCCAGATAAAAAATAAAAAATAAATAAAACATCCAGAAAAGAAAACTAAATGAGAAACACACACAGATTTAATTTGAGCTCTCCTCCTCCTCCTCCTCCTCCTCCTCCTCCTCCTTCATCCCGATGAACTCATTCAGTTTTGTCGTCGTCATAGAAACTGAACAAGTCTCGTCCGTGGAAACAAACAAACGAACCAACCAGCTGCTGCTTCTTCTTCTTCTTCTTCTTCTTCTTCTTCTTGACTAAATAACTGGATCCAGACGTGAGGTTTTAAACACTGCAGATAAAATAAATAGATAAACTAAACTAAACTGAACCTTTGAACTCTGTTTGAATCCAAGCGAAAGGACAAAGACTAAAAACTCCACAGGACGAAAAAAGAAAAAGAAAAGCTTCCTGTCTTTCTGTTGGGGTTTTAATGAGGTCACCAGAGAAGAAAAAGAAAAAGAAACACGAAATTATTATATAATATCACATTACCAGAAAAATATCCTGTAAAAAACATCAGTCTGGTGAACAGTTTGTGTTAAATGATTCTATCTGATGGTTTTTAATGTTATTTTATTATTATAAGAGACATGAGACACGTAAACTAAAATACCTGATATAAATTAAACCGTTTAAATCTGTGATTTATTAGAAATCAGTTTCTCTCTGTTTACGTTTTATTCTCAAACTCAGTCTGAATCTTTAAAGTGTTTATTTTATTTATTTTGTTACAGGTTTGGTCTAAAATGTTAAACTCGGGATGTTTTTCTCTGTTTTTTCAGACTTTGACCCGAGAGGCTCCAGATTCTCTGTTGACTCAACATCATCAGCGCCACCTGCTGCTTCGCTTTTAAAACTGTAAAAAGATGTGACTCTCACAGCTTTAATGAACATTAAATGATGAACTAGAACCAAAGTAGCTACAGGTGATTTATTTTCTGATCATTCATTTATTTGTATTTCTTTTCTCGTTGTGTTCATTCAGTGTGTTTATTCACTAGTTGTTGGTTTAGTTCCTGGAACCTGATGTAAATAAAACCCTGATGCATTTACCTTTATACTAACAACTATACAGACAATAAAAGAGACACGTTCCAAATTAAGATGTGACTCAATAACAGAACTGTGTCTGATATTTTATAGAATTAATGAAATAGGACGTGAGGTCCAGCAGGAGGATGAGGAAGAAGAAAGTGTGGCTATTTCGATTTACTCGATATTACTTATTTTATTTTAATCTTATTTTATTTTCTCTTTCTTTTAACTTGAGGTTTTTAAGTGTTTCTTTTATGTGCAGCTAAACTACCGAGACCAACTTATTTCCCCTGTGGATCATTAAAGTCGGAAGCTTTAGGCCTTAGACGCTGAAACCAAAGAAGAAGTTGAACTGAAGCAACGATCAGATTACTGTGTTTGAGTAAGAGCTTTTATTGTGAAATCCACCGAGGTCGGAGGTATTGATGTTCGATACCGCTGATTCCCTTTCTGAGCCGATACTGAGTCAAATTCAGGCTGGTATCGGCGATACTGATCCAATACCAATACCTTGTGTAACTACGTCCTAATGTGTCTGATACACCTAAAAAACAGTGTATTTAAAATTATAGCTTCATAAAGAATACAAGACATCAGAGTTATTTATTTATTTATTTAGAATAGAATAGAATAGAATAGAATAGAATAGAATAGAATAGAATAGAATAGAATAGAAAACGTTTATTTGTCAGTCAAATTGCAGTTTGCAACAATAACATGGTGCAGAAAAGTAAGAAGAATAAAGACTGGACTGTGTAAAAAGATAAATTATTAGATTAAAAAAGTAAAATGGAATAAACAATACACAAGTGTTGGCATATGTACAAAAAATATTGAATTGTGTCTCGTTTACTGTGTAGAGCTGATTTACAGTGGTGGAAAAAGTTGTAGCACATTTTGACATTTGTGAAATATTCCAATAAGAATCAGTCTCAGGTCTTCAAGTGTAATTTCTTTTAGTTCAGTCACAGATAAAATATTAAACAAATTAAAAACTTTAAATTAATTTGTTCCATAAAAATACTTCAGTAATTCTGAGTATTTTGGTTCCAGTGATTTATATTAATATTATATATTATTATATAAAACCAGCACATTTAAAAGTGGTGGGACCAGGAACTTAACGCAGGAAGTGATGGTTTATTTTAACTGACTGATTGAAACTGGCAAGAATTTAGTTTTATTGTTTTTTTTTCTCATAAACAATAGAGAAAATAAATATATTTTTTGTATTTGTTTGTGTCTAATGCAGCCGCAACTTCTGAAATACAAAAAAAAAAAGATTTTTTTCCACAAATATTTCATGGTAATATTTGAGATTGTGTAAAATGTTTTAATTATTAAAATACATTCTATTCTATTGATATTTTGATTTGAGAATTGATTTCAGAGCATAAAGGGCTGGTATCTATCAGGCATCGATATTTCTATATCGAGCCGCACATCGCCAGCCGGAAGTTGACAGTTTGGTAGCATCTGGTAGCTAAGCTAGCTGGTAGCGAGTAGTGTGTGTGAGTGTGTGAGTGTGTCCCGGTGTGAAGATGTTACCTCTATCTATTAAAGACGACGAGTACAAACCGACTAAATTCAACCTGGTGGTTAAACTCTCCGGATGGTTCAGGTAACAGCGGCTAACGGTGGCTAACTGAGGCTAACTGAAGCTAACTGGGGCTAACTGAGGCTAACTGATTCTCTATTAGTGCTATTCTCCCGGGATTAGTTTTATCTGGGACGTCCTATAATTCAGAAATGATTCCTTGTGTCTTTATTTCACATGTTTCATTCACAATAATAAACAAACTAAATGTGTTTCAATGTAATTTAGGATCCGTAGTTTACACTTTGTGACATTAGCTTTAGTTCCTTTGTAAATTTCTACTTGTTCTCCTGGATAATAAAACTCCACATTAGAGTCTGTTGATCCAAAGTCCTGTCGGTATTTAAAGCAGATGAACACATGAATGGTGGAGTTAATGGTTTCATCCTGGTTCTGAATGAGTGAACGTGTCTCTGCTCCTTAACATCTGTCCACACTTTGATTCATTTAACTTCTTCAGGACGAGACAAGAGACAGAAAAAAGACCAGAATGAAACTAAACCTGGTCCAGAGAGTCCGGTTTTCTCTGGACCAGGTTTATCTCAGATCCTCTGTGGCACCAGGAACAAGGTCCAGATCATTTATGGTGATTAAAGACATAGACTTTTCACACGGATTAAAATCAGAGACGAGCTCTGATATGATTATAAATCTCCAGAGAATCAGATCAAAGATATAAAAGATATAAAAGATAAAACCAGTGTCTGGTGTGAATGTAGCCGAGGAGGAGATGCTAACTTATCTCTGGCTCCAGTGCTTTATTAATAATTAGTTTTATTTTGTTGTTATTCGTTTATTTCCAGGTCCATCCTGGCTGATAAAACCTCCAGGAATCTGTTCTTCTTCCTCTGCCTCAACCTGTCGTTTGCGTTTGTGGAGCTCACGTATGGAATCTGGAGTAACAGGTATGCGATGCTAGCGCGGTTAGCATCAGCTGGTGTGTGTGTTTGTTAGTGTGTAGTAGTGTGTCATAGTGTGTGTGTGTGTGTGTGTGTGTGTGTCAGGATGTGCCACGTCTGTGTTAGCTGATGGTGCGCGATACCGCTAGGTTTGGTATCGATCCGATACCAAGCAAATCCAGGGTCAGCATCGCCTATACCGATACTTGGTCATATTTAGGTGGACGCATCATCAGTCTGAATCTGTATCTGAATCTGTATCTGAGTCTGAATCTGAATCTGAATTTAATCTGAGTCTGAATCTGAATCTGAATCTGACTCTGACTCTTAATGAATTTTCGTGACCTTTAAGTTTTTAAATCCAGTCAATAAGTAAATGTGAAATACTTTATTATCACAATAAAAGTTTTTGGTCAGAAACGACACAAAGAATAAATGAAAACAAATTATTTTTCAGGCAGAGTGTTAAGAAACTACAAAACAATAACAAAACTTTTTTTTTTTTAAATAAAATGTACAAAATTGTCACTTCACAACAAATATATAATATATATATATATGAAAATCTTTCTTCATGTAGTTTAGTTCAGGAAGTATAAGACAACAAACCGTTTTTTCTTTTCTGTAAAATTTCTAAAGCTTCTACAAGTTAATTGTGTTGTTTTAGACAAACACAATCAGGTCGACTCTTTGCATTAGAACCCACAACTGTTCAGAACTTCAGCCTCTTCATTGCTCACTAGAACCCACAGGTCCTCAGAGACCAGGGTCCATAGGAGACCAGGGTCCACAGAGACCAGGGTCCACAGAGACCTGGGTCCTCAGAGACCAGGGTCCTCAGAGACCAGGGTCCACAGAGACCAGGGTCCGCAGAGACCAGGGTCCTCAGAGACCAGGGTCCACAGAGACCTGGGTCCACAGAGACCAGGGTCCACAGAGACCTGGGTCCTCAGAGACCTGGGTCCTCAGAGACCAGGGTCCACAGAGACCAGGGTCCATAGAGACCAGGGTCCTCAGAGACCAGGGTCCGCAGAGACCAGTTTCAGGATCATGTTCTGTCTCTGTGTCTCCGTGTCCAGTTTAGGTCTGATCTCAGACTCGTTCCACATGTTCTTTGACTGCACGGCGCTGCTCGCTGGTCTGGCCGCCTCCGTCATCTCCAGGTGGAGGTCCAACGACAGCTTCTCCTACGGGTGAGTCCAGATCCTCCAGATCCTCCAGATCCTCCAGGTCTGCTCAGGTCCGACCCGGGTTTGATCGCCCCCTCTCTCTCCTCTCTCCTCTCTCTCTCTGGTCCAGATACGTGAGAGCTGAGGTTCTGGCCGGATTCGTCAACGGACTCTTCCTCATCTTCACGGCCTTTTTCATCTTCTCTGAGGGAGTCGAGGTAACACAGACGTGACTCCTCTTCTTCTTCTTTGGTGTCTTTGACTCCAGCTCCAAACAAGAAGAAGGAGAAGAAGAACGTGACGTTTTCATGCTGCAGTGATGTGGTTTTAGTTTTTATGTCAGAACCGACATTAATAACTTGCCTGAAGCCTGATACCGATTAGACACCCTGTAAATCTGTAAATAAACAACACGTTCACATAGGAGACCAGGGTCCACAGAGACCTGGGTCCATAGAGACCAGGGTCCACAGAGACCTGGGTCCATAGGAGACCTGGGTCCACAGAGACCTGGGTCCATAGGAGACCTGGGTCCATAGGAGACCTGGGTCCATAGGAGACCAGGGTCCACAGGAGACCTGGGTCCATAGGAGACCAGGGTCCACAGGAGACCTGGGTCCATAATAGAGACCTGGGTCCATAGGAGACCTGGGTCCATAGAACCTGGGTCCATAGGAGACCAGGGTCCACAGGAGACCTGGGTCCATAGGAGACCAGGGTCCACAGGAGACCTGGGTCCATAATAGAGACCTGGGTCCATAGGAGACCTGGGTCCACAGAGACCTGGGTCCATAGAGAACCCCGTGTTTCATTGATACGAGGTCTAAACGTGTCCCTCTTTGTCTCAGAGAGCCCTGGAGCCTCCTGACGTTCACCACGACCGTCTCCTTCCCGTCTCTGTAGCCGGTCTCCTGGTGAACCTGGTCGGGATCTTTGTTTTCCAACATGGAGGACACGGACACTCCCACGGAGACGAAGGTAAAACCTCCACAGCACCTCAGAACCCACGCGGAGAACCTCACAAGAACGTCCAGCTGTGTGAAACCTGCTCGGTATCTTGTTGTAGCTCTGTAGAACGTTCTCTGTAGAACCGGGACCAGAACCTCAGTGTTGTGTTGTTTAGAACCTGGTTCTCTAAGAGTTTCCGTCTCCGGCCTCAGGTCACGGACACAGTCACTCTCTGTTCAACGGCAGCTTGAATCACGGCCACAGTCACGGAGGAGGACACCAGGACAAACATGGAGGACATGGACACAGTCACGGAGGACACGATGGACATGGACACAGTCACGGAGGACACGATGGACATGGACACAGTCACGGAGGACATGGACACAGCCACGATGAGCCAGACTGTCACAGTAAGAGAACGAACCAGGATTTAAAGACGTGGATCATTTTATTTCCCTCAATGTTCAGTCTCACGTTTTTTATTTTT
Organism: Mugil cephalus; assembly: GCF_022458985.1. Taxonomy (NCBI): domain Eukaryota; kingdom Metazoa; phylum Chordata; class Actinopteri; order Mugiliformes; family Mugilidae; genus Mugil; species Mugil cephalus. The sequence goes on from NC_061775.1 coordinate 28,309,128, forward strand.
TCAGATGAGCTGCAGCACACGCCGGGAAAAGGCTCCAGCAAACAGATCCTGCAGGGTGAGAATAATCCACAATAATCCACAATATACCATAATAAACCAGAATAAAACACAATAAATCACAATAAACCAGAATAAATCATAATAAAACACAATTAAACCAGAATAAATCATAATAAACCAGAATAAATCACAATAAACCAGAATAAATCACAATGAACCAGAATAAATCATAATAAACCAGAATAATCCACAATAATCCACAATAAACCAGAATAACTCACAATAAACCAGAATAACTCACAATAAACCAGAATAAATCACAATAAACCAGAATAAATCACAATAAACCAGAATTACAGAATTAAACTCCTCATTCACTTCAGCACAGAAACTTTATTAACTGTAATAAAATAAATCACCTCAGATTTCTTCATTTTATTCCAATTAATTTTCAAAATAATTAAATTAAATCTAACCAATCAACTAAAAGACGGATCCAGGCGTCATGTTGGTGAAGCTGTAGTTCTACATTTTGTTTTTAATTTCAGTTTCCAGTTTGTGTTGTTTGTCATGTCTTGATTAAACCTCCAGGGGGCGCTCACACACAGTTTAACTCACACACAGTTTAACTCACTCATCCAACCACCAAAGAACCTCCCATCTCCACATTACTTTTCTTGTAAAACAGTTTAATTTTCCACATAAACTCCACAACTCAGATAATTTCCTTCTGAATTAAAGGGCCTTTAAATGAATGTTTTATTTCCTGCTCTTTATTTTCTGGCTGTAAATAAAACATTAAATCATTTCCCAGATGAGGAGAGAAAGGAGGAAGAGTTTCTGAGTCTCACTGATGAATCACACTAATATTTTTTATTTTTGTTAATATTTTTTATTTGATAAATATCAGAAGATGTGTTTGAAAAGTCAGTTTGTCTCCGTAGCAACAGGGACACGTTATTTGGACACATGTTGGACAAAAAAAGACTAAAAGTTGTTGAGTTCCTGTTTAACTCGTTCAGTGCAGATTTATTCTCTTGTTCCTGTTTGATCATCAACAATGAAACGATTCAATAGAGATTAAACATGAAGGAGATTTAATCTGATTTAATCTGATTAATCTGATTAAAGGTTTAATGGTTTGACTCCTCCAGTCGTTAAACACGGTGTTTGTGTTCTCCGGGTTCCAGGCGTCCTCCTCCACATCATCGCTGATACTCTGGGCAGCGTCGGCGTCATCATCTCCGCGCTCCTGATGCAGAAATACGACCTGATGATCGCTGACCCCATCTGCTCCATGCTCATCGCGCTCCTCATCGGCGTCAGGTGAGACGAGACGTTCCAAAACACGTCCCCCCAGAACCTCTTTAAACGCTCCGTTAAACTTTCAGAACCCGTAGAACCTCACAGGCCTGTAAGAGAACAGTTTAATGTCCTACATGACCCTCGTAGAACCTCAGGAACCAGAAGGATCCGACTAGATTCACCGAGGAACCACAGAGACGACGGATGAACGTCCTGAACGTCCTAAACAACCTCTACAGTCTCAGAACTTCTCTAATGACTTAGAACCGACTGAAAGAACCATAGAACCTCCTTAACGAACCATTCGAGCAGCTTTAATAACCACTAGAACATATTTAACCACAACATTTTCATCTCTGGTGACGCAACATAAATAAAAACTAGAACTTCCACTGAGACCAAGTTCCCCAAGAACCCTCAAAACATCCATCTGTTCACAGTGATGCTCAGTAGATCCTTAGAACCCTTTTCAGAACAGGATCCCGTTACCTCTTCTGACCACTGGGACTCTGAGGCCAGTAGAACTTTTCTAAAAGAACCGTAGAACCTGGTTTACTGAACCATAACTCCCCACTAGAACCTCAGTACGACACTGCAGAACCTTAACTTCAGTCTTGTGTAGAACCGCACAACCTGAGTGACTTTATTTACTAGAGCAGTAGAACATTTAGAACTCTTTATCATCTAGTAATGATAAAACGTTCTCCACAGAACCATCTACAGAACCACAGCCCACTAGAACCTCAATACGACATCGCTGAACCTTTTTAGACCTTTCTAGAACTTATCTGCCCATCACCAGAACCCCGCTCCTCCCGTTCTGACCACTGGAACATATTTAACCAAAACATTTTCATCTCTGGTGACGCAACCACCAGAACCTCATAAACAAAAACTAGAACTTCCACTGAGACCAAGTTCCCCAAGAACCCTCAAAACATCCATCTGTTCACAGTGATGCTCAGTAGATCCTTAGAACCCTTTTCAGAACAGGATCCTGTTACCTCGTCTGACCACTGGGACTCTATGAGGCCAACTAGACCAGTAGAACCTTTCTAAAAGAACCATAGAACCTGGTTTACTGAACCATAACTCCCCACTAGAACCTCAGTACGACACTGCAGAACCTTAACTTCAGTCTTGTGTAGAACCTCACAACCTGAGTGACTTTATTTACTAGAGCAGTAGAACATTTAGAACTCTTTATCATCTAGTAATGATAAAACGTTCTCCACAGAACCATCTACAGAACCACAGCCCACTAGAACCTCAATACGACATCGCTGAACCTTTTTAGACCTTTCTAGAACTTATCTGCCCATCACCAGAACCTCGCTCCTCCGTAAGGTCGACTAGACCGGCAGAACTTCCTACAAGAACCGTAGAACCTGATTGGTGCTAGAACAGAACCCCAAAGCCACTGCAGACACGTAAAAACGTTCCTTTGTAATAATCGTGATAACCTCTAGAACATGTGACTAAAACCCGCGGGGTCTTTGAACGCATCACCAGAGGAGTCGGTTTGAACTCGGCTGGAAAAACGAGTGGAACCAGAGTCTGGAAGGAAGGAAACGAATCAACCGGACACTTTGGAAAATAGTTCCCACTAATGCAGAGAATGTGTAATTAGCAGTTAATGGGCTCCAGCTTCGCCAAGCCACTGGTATGGACCTGGACCCGGTCCCGGAGTCCGATCGCTGCCTCGCCGCCGTCTCCTGGACGTGGATGTAAACGGGTCGGTCGATTTCCCAGAAGCGCTGGTGATGAATGGAGTCGACGTGATCCGGTGCGGTTTCATCGGCCCAGAGCGAAACCAGCTGCAGACGCAGAGAGAAGCTGTAGCGGTGAAGCCCAGAGGCCTCGGCTCCACCACAGGGATCAGGTTTCTGCAGCTGGAAAGTGGAGTCACCACCGAGATGGAAACATGCAGCGATCGCAGAGTCTTAGAGGGAAAACTAAAGCTAAAATATTAGAGATTCAGAACACGACGCAAACCAAACTCCAGCAAAAAATCCTTAAAAATAGGATCAATGTGCAACGAGAGGATTTAGAAAGAAACACTTAATAAAACTAAATAAATAAATCACAAGATGGTTTCTTGCATTTAGAAAAACTGCTAAATTTTAAAGTTTTAAAATCACAACATTACAACTTATTATACAATATAAATGTTGTTTATGACGTTTTTATAGTTTTATCTTAAAATCTACTCATTAAAGTTAATGGTTTTTAACTTTTTTTTTCATTTAATATTAAAACTACCTGGAACTTTTGACTTTTCAAAAACCTTTTTTGCAAGAAAACACATTTGTTATCGTGCAAAGCATTTTTTTTTATCTTTGCATCAATTTCGAACCACGTTTTTTTATATAAATAAATAAAATTCACCCCATTTAAATATTTGGTAGATTGTCTTTTCTTTATAAACATAAATGGTAGATTGTGTATAACTACCACCGTAGTATTTTTAATGAGTATTACTATGTTGACCCTCTGACCCTCAGCGTGGTGCCGCTACTGAAGGAATCCATCGGGATCCTGATGCAGAGAACTCCGCCTTCGTTGGACCACGCCCTCCCAGAGTGCTACCAGAGGGTGAGTACTGGCCACGCCCCCACACCAGATAAGCCCCGCCCCGTCACATAGCTCACAGTTAATTAACAGCGTAGTAATCCCAACATTTTGTTCTACAGCTAAGACCTTTGTAGCATTAGTAGCAGTATGAGTAGATTTTACTTGGTGACCCTGAACGCCACGTCGTGGCTTTGTCGTGTTGTGTTCAGGTGCAACAGCTTCAGGGAGTTTACAACCTCCAGGAGCCTCATTTCTGGACTCTGTGCACGGACGTTTACATCGGGACCTTAAAGCTGCTGGTCGCCCCCGACGCCGACGCGCGCTGGATCCTCAGCCAGACACACGGCATCTTCACACAGGTACCTGAACGCACCACGCCGGTAGTACTGGTAGTACTGGTAGTAGTACTGGTAGTAGTGGTATTGCAGTATTCGTCAGTGGTTCTTTCTGTTTTCTCTCCTCAGGCTGGAGTTCGACAACTTTACGTTCAGATCGAGACGGCCGCCATGTAGAGGCTCCTCCCTCTTCCACACCTGGGACCAATCACAACACAGTCTGCTGCTGAGGGGGGGGCGGGGCAAAGGGAGGGGGCAAACAGGGAGAACTGATGAACTCAAACAGCCCCACCCACCCCCGCGTCCTCTCCCTTTCTACCCCCCCTCTCTCCTGCACTTTTTTTAGACTGGCGCAAAGCATTCTGGGTAAGTGCCTTCATCATGATATCAGAGACAATCTGAGCCCCTCCCACCACCGATGACATCACTGCTAGGACCCGCTGATTGGTCCACAGTGAGTGTGACATCACTTTTTAATTCCATGTGCCAAAAACCATGTGACTGAATCTTTTTTTTTGTTACTTTCGTTTTTTTTTAGCTGTAATAAATAATTGTTTCTCTGAGCTGTTGGGATTCATCTCCATCTTTATTACGTTTCTGTGTGAATGTAAAACACATCTGCAAATGTCAACAAAACATTAAAGTTAAACTGGACCAAACTTTTTTATTAATATATGGATCATTGTCCCGATGAAACAGCGTCTGTGTCTGATTGTGTTTGAGTTTCGAGTCGACGATTAATTCCAAAAAAAATCAACGCATTTAGTTGCAGTTTGTCAGTGCACAATTTATTCTTTCCTTCCCTAGTTCCTTTCCTTATGATTACACTGATGCACAGACCGGAGGTCGGTGAACAGTTACCAACATGGAGGACGTGCATTAGACTGAGGACTGATGAAGCCTTAAAACAACAATACATCTACAAACGAGAGGTTTACGGAATAAGAGATTTAATCCCATCAAACAACCGTTTATATTTCTGGTTGTTTCACCAGAGAAAGAAAGAAGAAGCACTTTATGTTGAGTTGTTTGGGGGATATTTTCCATTTCTTCTTCTACTGTTTTGAATTGAAATGGAATCAAATGCATTTTTCCATTTAAACATTAAAAGAGCATGAGTTCACAATGTTCACGTCTGTGTCCGTTATTTGATTCAGTCCATTTAAATAATAAAAAAAGATTAGTGAGATAATTATTTTTTAATTGGGACCCGCTCCTAGTTTCCAGCTTCCTGTTCGAGGTGTCGCAGAGCTTCCGGTTCCGCGTTGACGCGCAGCATCTCCAGCTCCAGTGGGTGGAGCCGACCCGTCACGACCAGCGAATGGAGTGGCCCGCCCAGGTCACATGACACCAGCTGACTCAACGTCCCCGCCCGGATCCTCTGGTCCTCGGAGCCGAGCCGGGCCACGCCCACGCAAACCGTGTCCTCGGTCAGACCTGAAGGGGGCGGAGACACCGGGCTGTCAACAGCTGATTGGGTCTTTACGGCAGAGTGGGAGGGGCCTGTTTATTTCTGAACAGCTGATTTAACTTCCTTTAATCCTTAAAACTAGAAACAATAACAAAGTGACAAAATCTCATTCTGGTAAAAATTATTAAATAAATAAATTCACCTCAAAATTTGATCGTTTTAATCTAAACATAATCCTCAAAATATTAAAAATAATTCCAGTAAATGTCACAACTTTTTATTAAGAGTTTATGGCTTTTTCTTATTTATACTGAAATATGTAAAATATTAAAACATTTTGCAGAAATTCACTCACTTTTTTGGGGAAAAAGGTCAATTTTTTTTAATTTTTTTTTAAAAATATAATTATGAAGTAGCCGGATTCCCTTTGTCTCCTTGACTCAAACTATGACATTTTTTGGTGATTACTTTTTATTCAATTAACCCGACTAGTTTAGCATAAAGGACTAAAGGACATAAATAAGTCATAAAATTCTCACATAGAATTTAATCGTAAAAAACACCAAGAATTTCTTCTATAAATTCTATAAAAACTAGTTTATCTCCTCAGAAATAATTCTCTGACTTTTATTTTTTCAGCCTAACTCTTAAATGTTAAACTAATCAGGTTAATGGATCAGATCCCAGACTCACCCCCCTCCTCCCCCTCCTCCCCCTCCTCCCGCCGCCTCCGGATGATCTGGATCAGCTGATCTGCAGCCTGGCCCACGGTCATGAAGCGCGGCGGCTCGTAGATCTTCTTCCCCCTGGAAACAAACGGGTTTCAGGTTTAAAGACGTGACGGTTTGTTGATGAAGTTACAGAAACGACTCGACGAACCTCATCATGTTTTCCACGGTTTGTTCTTTGACTTTAATGTCTGTGAAAAGAAACAGGAAGAAAAGAAAACACTGGTTAACAGCAGGAGAGAGATTCTCCAAACACTGAATGATTGGATGGAGCAGGAATCATTTTACCTGGTTAATACCACATGGATGAAGAGCAACAATGGTTTTAAAGTAGATCTGCTATTTATTTCTCTTCAGTCTCATAGATCAGATTCTAGGATTCAGTCTGTGGATGTGACTCTGATCATTCAGGAGCTAAATGTGAGGATCTGTTTGATTCCTCACCTCCAAGCTAACTTTAACCTCCAGGGACCCAGCGGCCAAATGTCCCGCTGTTCTCCCAGACTGTGAACTAACCACAGACAGTGCTGAGCGTAAACTGTTTCATCACGGAGTCTCGATAAAGTTAATTATTATTGGATGAATAAAACATGTGAGCAGGACGTCGGGTGTTTTTATGAGCGTGTCAGAGGACGGATGATGAACGAGCGTCTCTGATTCCTGATGAATATTAACGCCAGCAGGTCGTCCTCCCTCCGGACCCTCGGCTTTAAGGGGGGGGTGGTGCCTTCAGGGTCTCCAGGGTGATTGATGGTGGCCCGGGCGGTGGGGGGTTAAACAAACACCTGGTGACTATTATTTTTATTTCATTGTGCGTCTCACCCAGTAGACAGAGTGTGTGAAGTCCAGCTCGTCTGTTTTTACAGATTTTGTCGTAGAAGCTCTCAGGTTTCCACGTCTCCGTCCAGAAAACCAACGACACCGTCTCCCCGAAATTATACAGCTGAAAAGATTAAGACAGAAAACACTCAGCAGATATGAACAGTAAAATACTAGATATAAAGTATTGGTAGAATTGGTACAATAAAGGAAATAAATAGCAAACACACTTTAAAATATCCACTATAACACAAGCACAAAAACAAAGTAACAACCCTTTGATTTGCTCCAGCCTCTCAGCACTGGTTTGATGGAAAATAAACGGTTAAAATCCTCAAAACGACAGATTTTCTGGTAGTTTTGTAAAGTGTTTTCTTAGTAGTTTAAGAGATTTGTGCAGTAAAACACTGTCCTGCTCCGGTGTTAAACCGTAAGAACAAAATAAAAAGAAATAACACCAGAAATAACGTCGCTCTGACAGCATGGGGCTCATTAGCATACTCCGCCCCCCTCATTAGCATATTAACGACCCCCCAGAGGAGCAATACCGTTAGCATTAATGCTAATCTGTGTGAGTGTGTGCAGCTGGGTCCTGCTCTCTGATTGGCTGCTGTCACAGCTCAGTTATTGATGGAGTCACTTTAATGTGGTGCGTTCACTGTCACAGCCGTGACCCGGATTAATGGTTTTATTTATTTATTTATTTGTTTGTTTGTTTGTTTGTTGGGTGAAGGCACCAAATAAACAAATGAATGAACACGTGGTGCAAACACATGACAGACACAGCAGCAGAAACAACACGACACAGTTGTGTTCAGAAGTTTCCATTCGATGACACAACGTGTGATTCTTTAAGATGTGATGTGTTTGCTTGTAATCAGTGAATTCCTGAGTTTCTGTCGGACTCTTACGTCTCATTTAGCATCAGAATGTAAATCTCACCTGGACATTTCTACAGCTGATCAACACATTCAGTTATTTACAACTATTTCCATTAAAACTATTTAGCACCATGTCCACAACTATCAGGTGTTTATTTCTATCATGTGTAGCCGGTTAGCTCTCTCCTCCTGCTAGCTCTCTCCTCCTGCTAGCTCTCTCCTCCTGCTAGCTCTCTCCTCCTGCTAGCTCTCTCCTCCTGCTAGCTCCCTCCTCCTGCTAGCTCTCTCCTCCTGCTAGCTCTCTCCTCCTAGCTCTCTCCTCCTGCCTACTCTCTCCTCTTGCTAGCTCTCTCCTCCGGCTAGCTCCCTCCTCCTGCTAGCTCTCTCCTCCTGCTAGCTCCCTCCTCCTGCTAGCTCTCTCCTCCTGCTAGCTCTCCCTCTGGCTAGCTCTCTCCTCCTGCTAGCTCTCTCCTCCTGCTAGCTCTCTCCTCCTGCTAGCTCTCTCCTCTGCTAGCTCTAGCTAGCTCTCTCCTCCTGCTAGCTCTCTCCTCTTGCTAGCTCTCTCCTCTTGTTAGCGTTTTCCTCCATGAACCAAACATGACGACAATATTCAGGAAAAAGCCTCAGTTATTTGGAACCAGTCTAGTTTTACTTGGTCTAGAAACACGAGTTAAAACTGATCTATGGGCTGAAGTTTAGAAACAGAGACTCGTCTTAAAACGGTTGATGTGATTTGGACTCTGCTGAAACCAAACCACGTTCAGGTAGACCAACAAAAATCCAGCCACAGCTGCCAGGAAAAGTGTTTGGGATGAAAAATGTGGCGCGGCCGTTTCCAGATAAGAGGCAGTTTAAGAGAAATGAGCTTGTGGTCGAGTCAACAGGAGAAAGTCATTACTACACGAATGCCTCAAAGCTCCTGCTTCCAATACAACAACCAGCACAGAGACGAGCCTCAAAACCTCTGCAACCGAGTCATTAGCAGCAATGAGACCAAGATTGGAACGTTTTGGCCAAAACCATAAAGGTTCCATGTGGAGAGGAGTCAACCAGGCCTGTGATGAAAGGTTAAACCTTCCTACTGTGGATGTTTAAGCTACAGAGACACAGGAAACTGGGTCAGAACTGATGGTAAGATGAACGCAGCACGTTATCAGAAACAAATACCAGAGGAACGTTTGCTCTCATCAGCCTGGAAGCTGCAAATAGGACGAAGTTGGACAACGATCCAGAACATAAGGCCAAGTGGACCGGTCCCTGGCTACAGGTTCTGGAGAGACCGTCTTAGTCTCCTGACTCCTCAAAACCTGCAGTTCATGCAACACGGCCCAAGAATTTACAGGAACCGGAGGTTTTTAGCCAAGAAGAACGAGCAGCTCCACCATCGGAGGAAATAAAGAGCCTCGTCCACGGCTACGGGAAAGGAGGGAAGACATGGTCTTAAGAACCGGGCCAAGGAAACCACTGATGATCTGGGTGGTTTCTGTTGTCATTATAATTTATAAAGAGTAAATACAGTTGCTTGATAATAAATGGCTTCATCCAACCACTAACAATGAGTGAAAGGAAAGAAAAGAGTTTAGAGTGTTATCATTCATCTTCTCTGAAACGTGGCCAAAGAACAAAATAAACAAATAACGTTTCAGCAGAAGAAACTTAAAGAGGGCTTCACATGTTCACAGGTTACATTTCTTTGATTTTATAGACATGTTTTCTCTTGTTTTTATTTATAACAAATGTCTAGATTGTCTTTCTGTTCAACACTTTATGTTGCATTTCATGTATGAATTGTGCTCTATAAATAAACTTTATTATTATTTATAATAATTTTTTTGAGTAGTTTTTGACAAACTTTCTCCAATAATACTTTTCCAGCTCAGAAAACAATAAAAGGTATTTGGTGGAATGAATGTGTTTTAACTGGAAACACCTTGATGGTGATTAAAGTTTCTGAAGTTGTTCTGTAGGTTTTTAGTTCAGTGTTTCCAGAAAATGAGCAGGTTGTAAAACATTCTGAGTATGAGACGGGATCATGCGATGGAGGTTTGACTTCAGCCGAGATAAAGGATGAAACATTTACCTGCAGACCACAGCAGCCCACAGCGTTCATGATGGACGCGTTGTGGATGACTCTGTACGGTATCCCAGCATGCACTGCTCTCAGGACCAGGTCGCTGTGGGTGGTGGCTCTGCAGGACGAAACGTTCACGACGTCAATCATTTCAAACAACACAGGAATAAAAACAGTCCAGCAAGAAACAGACACTGAACTCACCACATGTCACAACTGTATTAAATAGCATCAATTTACTAATTAACTCTAAGATACGACTTTATTTACCGTGACGCTGAGATGACACGGATGAGTTGGTACAGAAAGATCTATTATGTTCAGCAACAGTTTCATGTTTATGGCTTTTTCCTCACCGCAACTCTAACATTTACTAAATATATTCATGTTAATTAGTTAATTACAACTAAAACATTAAAACTTTTTTATTAAAGCTTTTGCATAAATGTCACAATTTATTTCTTTTCTCTAATTTAAATGTAAAGGAGCATTTTTCCCTTTGTCTCCTTGACTCAAACTATGAAACTTCCTGTTTGTTTTGTTAGTTTTTATTCAGTTAACACAAATAGTTTAGTATAAAGGACTGAGCTGTGAAATTATGAGACGCAAGTCATAAAACACTCACACAAATTTAAAGAAGAAAATAGATCTTATTTAAATTATTCTCTAAAAGTTCTCTCAAGCGTCTCATTATGGGAGTTACATCAAGAGACCAATGAAAGGAGATGGTGCAAACTCTTTCCCAAACTTTGTTTTAAAAGTTACACATACTGTTTTAACTTAACTTATAAAAAGTGTGTAAGAAATACCAAGATTTTTTTTCAAAGTATTTTTAAGCCACAGATGCTGGAATGTCCCACAGGCAGTGAAGTAGCCAGTAAAATTGAGGAACATCTTGACGTTTTCCTCAGATTATTGTGGTTCAGTGCTGGGTCAAACCTCAGAGTGACGTAAATGTTTAAGAGCCGCTGGGACAAAGAGAAGCAGCTCGTCTTTGGGGGAAAACCAACATGAATAAAATGGACAGAGCTGGCAGCGGAGAGAGCTGCTCTGTTATTAACTCTGACAGGAATCTGGGGAAGCGAAGGCCAAGCTGCTCCGTGGTCGGCCGACTCAGCAAACCGTCCTGATATGTGGACAATGATGACGACAACTCACCCGAACGGGTCGCCCACCACCAGGAACGCCACATCAGTCACATCTGCGTCCTTCAGGATCTCGTCGGCTCCTTGTTCGACCAGATCTCTGTCAGCCAGGATCAGCTGCTTCCCATAGTATTCCTCCTAAAGAGTGGGCACGATGTTAGGATCATTCACTCGCTGTCGGAGCGTCACACGCAAAAGCACAACACAGGGTCTCTGCAGGTTTCAGCACGAGAAATTTAAGACTTTTTTACACCATTACGGGTTCAATTTTTACACCTGCACGAAAATTAGGAAAATCACAGAATTACTTTCACAACAACAAAACTAATGAGGAACTAATGATGAACAGAATCATAATAGGCTAATGAAGCGAATTTAAGACTAAATGTGATCTAAAACCTACAATGCAAAATATGCTTAAGACTTTTTAAGGTCTTAAAATGGGATCATCAAATTTTAGACTTGAGACTTTTTAAAACCCTGATAACAAAGCTGCCAAAGAAGCTCTCACAGTACTTTTAAAACCACTAACACATTACTACAGTGGCTAATAAACTACCAAAACTATATAAAGATGCTAAAACTACAAACGCCAAGTGGTTAAAACTGGGAACGCGCATCCAAACTGTTAAAGTCCCAAGGAAACTAAAACATTACTAAAAAAAATGAATGCTTCTAAAACTCTGATAAAATATCTCTAAAAACAAAGCTACAAGTTTACAAAAATATCTGACAAAACTGATCAAATATTACTCTATACTACACTACACACACAACATAACGCTCCGATGATGCTAATACAGCTGCTAATATCCTGCTACAACGGCTAACAACAACAAGCTAATAAAACATTAATAAAATATGTTACAACTATTAAAACATCACAAAAAGCGGCTACCTACTTCTAAAGCTACTAAATGCTGCTAGAATAGCTCAAAACATGTATCTAACACGTTAAAACATCACAAAAAGTGGCTATAAACTGCTAAAACTATTCAAATACCTACATGATCTCGCTGCTAAGATGCTAAAAATTATACAACAAGTAGTTCCGACCGAGCAATCTGATTGGTCAATGAGACATTTAGAACGTGCAACGTTACAGCGCGGCTGACTCATCACTAAAAATATCGCTCCGCCAAGTCTGTGACACTGTCTCCGTCTCCATGGCAACGCGGTAACTGTCAGAGCCGGAGCAGGAAACGGCTGAAAAATACGCTACAAAATCGGTCGGTTTGTTGTTAATTTCGGTTTATTTTGTTGGTAATTGTTGTACAATCGCAATATTACCCGAGAGGATGTGCTTAAACGTAATTTGAGCGCTGCACTGATGCTGTCCTACCCACAAAGTCTTGATGGACTTTGTGGGTAGGACAGCATCAGTGCAGAACTGCACATAGTCCAGGACATCATCCGTCCTGGACTATGTGCAGTTCTGCACTGATGCTGTCCTACCCACAAAGTCCATCAAGGTGTTTCCCAACCAGAAACCATGGTGTGACAGCACAGTGCGGTCTCTACTCAAAGCTAGAGACGCAGCCTACAGGTCAGGTGACAGGCTGGCCTATAGCAGGGCCCGGAGGGAGCTGAAGAAGGGCATCCAGCAGGCCAAACACAGATACAAACAGCGCATCGAGGAGCACTTCACCGACAACAACCCGCGTGAAATGTGGAGAGGCATCAGAACCATAACAGACTACAGGAACAGCAACCAGCAGTTCAACCACGACCCCCTTCTGCCTGACACTTTAAACAGTTTCTTTGCACGCTTCGACACACCTGGCAGCAGAGAGACTGTCCAACCTCCACAGCCAGAGGAGCAGCCCCAGCCCCTCGTCCTGCAGCAACACCAGGTCAGCGCCACGCTGAGGAGGATCAACATCAGCAAAGCTGCAGGACCAGATAAGGTGTCAGGTCGGGTCCTAAAGCTGTGTGCCCATCAGCTAGCTGGAGTCTTCCTGGACATTTTCAACCTGTCCCTGCAGCTCGCTTCAGTTCCTGTCTGCCTCAAGTCCTCCATCATTGTGCCGGTGCCAAAAAAATCCGCTGTCACCTGCCTCAACGATTATCGTCCTGTTGCTTTAACACCGGTAATCATGAAGTGCTTTGAGAGGATGGTCTTAAGTCACATCAAGGACGTTATCGCTGCTACTCTGGACAGACATCAGTTCGCCTACAGGGAGAACCGATCGACAGAGGACGCAGTCTCATTAGCACTGCACACGGCCCTGACTCACCTGGAGCATCCTAACACCTACGTCAGGATGTTATTTGTGGATTTCAGCTCAGCTTTCAACACTGTGATCCCAGACAAGCTGACGCTGAAACTCCACAACCTTGGACTGTCTGCCTCTCTGTGCTCATGGATTGGAGACTTTCTCACCCACAGGCCACAAGTGGTGAGAATTGGGGACCGTACATCATCTACACTGGTCCTGAGCACAGGGACACCGCAGGGATGTGTGCTCAGCCCGGCCCTCTTCACCCTCTTCACACATGACTGCACTGCCGTTCACCCCACAAACATGGTTGTGAAGTTTGCAGATGACACCACCGTAGTGGGTCTCATATCGGACAACGACGAGACTCACTACAGAGAGGAGATCCAGCACCTGACAGGATGGTGTTCAGACAACAACCTTGTCCTGAACACCAGCAAGACTAAGGAGATCATCGTGGACTTCAGGAGATCCAGGAGGAAGGAACACACCCCTCTCCTCATTCATGGGGAGGAGGTGGAGCGGGTGGACAACATCAAGTTCCTTGGCATCCACATCACATCTGACCTCACTTGGTCCACGCATACATCTCACCTGGTGAAGAAGGCCCAACAAAGGCTCTTCTTCCTCAGGAAGCTGAAAAGGACTGGACTCTCCTCTCAGCTTCTGACAAACTTCTACAGAGCCACAATAGAGAGCATCCTCTGTCTGAGTGCAACAGTGTGGTATGGGAGCTGCACTGTACAGGACAGGAAGGACTTGGCCCGGGTGGTGAAAACCGCACAGGGGATTGTTGGGAGTCCTCTCCCACACCTGGACTCAATATATGACAGCCGGGTCCAAAAGAGGGCTGGCCGTATAGCTGCAGACCCCACCCACCCAGGCCACGAACTGTTTGTGCCTCTTCCCTCCAGGAAGAGGTTCAGGAATATAAAGACCAACACAAACAGACTGAGACACAGCTTCTTCCCCAGAGCTGTGAAATCCATCACCCCATCTCCTCACATACCCCCCCATCCAGAGACTGAGTATTAAACCCCTGCAGATGCCAGATAGACTCTGATACTGCACTGCACCTTGTCTAAACATGCTGCTATACATGCAATATTCATACTGGTCACTTTAAATATGCTTGATTGCACTACTACCTCTCATCTCATCTTATTTTATTCTTAAATTCTATTTTTTTTTTTTTTTATTTTAACTTGTTATTCTATTTTATATTTCCTATTCTATATTTATATTATTTATATATCTCAGGTCTGTACATTTATACCAAGAGCTGCTGAACAGAATTTCGTTGTGCCTTGCATAATGACAATAAAGATTCTTGATTCTTGATTCTTGATTCTTGATTCGGTGATGCTTGCGAACCACATCACCGTCGTGCTCAAATGACGTTAAGCAAACCCTCTCAGGTAATATTGCTTAAAACAAAACTTTGCAAAAGTGTTCAACACACACCCAATAAGAAAATCTAAAAATAATAAAACATTAAACATTAATAAAATATCAGTTAAATCTGCCAATTGCACATTGCTAAAGAAGCTAACGAAACATTCTTCTAAAATTAAAGCTTATACTGTTATGATATTATTTTACAATCAAACCAACAACACTATATATATATACATGTGTGTGTGCGTGTGTGTATACATACATTACATTTTTATTTTATTTAAATGTCAGTTTTACTGACTTTGTGAAAACAGGTTTCAGTCCAGTTAGCAACGGGAGGCGGTGGCAGCGTTACCATGGAAACTAAAGTCATTTACGTTTAATGGGTTTCAGTTCCTCACATCTTTAACCCTTAGATAGATAGA
Organism: Mugil cephalus; assembly: GCF_022458985.1. Taxonomy (NCBI): domain Eukaryota; kingdom Metazoa; phylum Chordata; class Actinopteri; order Mugiliformes; family Mugilidae; genus Mugil; species Mugil cephalus. The sequence continues at coordinate 28,324,439 of NC_061775.1, forward strand.
TAGATAGATAGATAGATAGATAGATAGATAGATAGATAGATTTTAAATCTGAGATTGTGTTAGGGTCAAATTACATTTTACCTGTTTTTTATGGGGGCGTGGCTTCGTGACATCCTCAAGAACAGATATTTTAACACAACAAAACAATTGTTCACCATTTTAGTAAATTCTGAGGTCTGTGGTGCTGTGGGTCAAATATGACACACCAAGAACGTCAGAAATAGTTTCAGAATGCTCTGTCAATCAAATTTGGCTCAATTTACACTATTTTAAGTTGGAAACGAGTGGCGTATTCAAAGATAACAGGTCTATTGGGCCAAACAATAACATATGAATGCAATGCATGTTCTTAATGTTGTATTTACAATGTATATATATTTTTGTATATTGTGTGTGTGTACGTTTTTTTATGCAACAAACATCGAGGTAACTTCTCTGTATGTACAAACATTCTTGGCAATAAAGTATTTTCCGATTCTGATAACAAGTTAGATATGAAGTGAAAAACAACACTGAATAATGACCATTGCTCTTTTTTTGTTTGTTTGGGCTGAATTGAGTCATGTATCACTTTTGACCTGCTAACACAAGAGACGTGGACAGCGTTAACACATTATAAGTGTTAAACACATTATAAGTGTTAAACACATTATAAGTGTTAAAGCTACTGAATATGATCGCCAAGAAAGAAATGAAATGAATACAACTAATTTACTGACTCATGCATTCAACACGAATCCATATCCTGTGTGTTTGGGTCCATATAGGATGTTTTATCGTATGTATGTTTAGATTTTTTTATTATTATTATTATTTTAGTTTCAGATTGTTTTTATATATATATATATATATTTTAGTCCGGACTCACCAGGGCTTCTTTGCCCACGGTCAGGATGGAGGTGTAGGCCTCCAGATAAACCCTGGAGCAGCGCTTCACCGCCTCCAGACCCTTCACCGTGATATCGGCGGCGTCTCCGAGTCCCAGGCCGATCAGATACAGCATCTTCCCGGCCTCGGCCTCCACACAGAGTCGGTGTCACACTGAGGAAAACTAAACAAACTAAAAACCTCACGACATGAAGCTAAACACAGGTAAAAACACAGTTTTCCTTCCTTCACGTGTGCTCCCCCAGCACAGACTGGAATACGACCTGCCGTAAAATGTTTACACTTACGACAGCCACAACCGCGATACGTTCTTTTCTCCGGGAGACAGACGTGCCGCCAGACCCCATTGACAAATCTGCATATTTAAAAAAAATCCTTTCAAATAATCCAAATATTTTGAAAATAAAACGTGACTCATGCATTTTTTCTGCGTTAACATGAACAAATTATTAATTCGGCGCAAATATAATAAAGGAATTCCCCACAGATTTCACATACTCTATATTGAACAGGTGGATTTTAATCAGACTTTAAATATATTAGTTAAGACAGAATATTTTGAATTTCTTGAAATCTATATATGTAAATAAAAATACATAATATTTAAACAGAGTCGTAATCTTCCATGGAATTAAATATAAATGGTCTTTGTGGATCTGTGAGGATGAATTCACCATTTAATTCAGTTTCTTGGTAAACATGAAGCTTTAAATTCAGACTGATGAAAAGAAAAACCCCTTTAAGTTCAAGTACTGAGTTCTGCAGATGTTTAATTTAGTCTTCAGTCTCAGTTCAAATACAGCCGACTTCTAGACTCTTAATTTCATGTTTTTCAGTATATTTCCATCCAGTCCGTGGACTGTGTTCACTGTTGCATTAAAGCATTTAGCATCATCTAATGGTGCTGATTATACACTTCCTGATGTTTAGGTCTCTGTTCATGTTCTCAGCTCATTCATGCTCTGCTCCCATTCACATCATCAGAGTTAGTGACCGAGACCCACGACTCTGATTATCTAATTACTTTTACATCAGTTTGTTTGTTTGTTTGTTTGTTTGATGAGAATTAAACTTCATAATAGATGTTTTGTGGAGGAGGAGAAATGTTCAGGTGTTTCGTGAAGAGGATAAACTTTGATGTGATTCTATTTGTGAACTCTCTCCATCTCTCTGTGCTGCCTTCTGGTTGGGCGGTGGTTTCCATGGCAACGGCGGTCGTGTGAAAGTAGTTGTGAATGAGTTGGTGGGAAAAAGCTATTTCTCCCTCGTTCGTCCCTTGTTGTGGTAAACAAGCCTCTCTCGGACCACGTGACGCCGCCCTCCATCCCCTTCACCCCTTCACCATCTGAACTGGGAACCAGCTAATGGCTGGATGGCTGGTGGGTTACATAACGCCCCCCCTCTCTTTCCCTGGGGGAGGAGGCTGGGAGAGGATGGGGGAGGATTGTGAGGGGGGGGCCGTGGTCTCTTTTGTTGCTGTGTTTCAGGGTTTGTTCGGCTCCAGTCATCCAGAGAATCGACGCTCCGTCTACGTTAACCACTTTCTCTCCGGCCCTCGGATCCAGATCCAGGATCCAGATTCAGGCCACGTCCACACACGCACGAAAACGATTCGGTTTTCCGTGGCGTCTTTTCGAGTATTTCTCTGTAAATGTTGCAAAAACGCATCTAGAGAGGCTGTAGTCCACATCCCAGGCCTGTGGTGGCGCTGTTTCTGCTGGAGAACTCTGCCCAAAGAAGAAGAAGAGGCCGAGAAACTGTAAACAAACACACAGAGTCCAGATTAGCGTCTGTAATCCTTTTTATCTCGTGGTAGTGGTGGAGTTTATGGACCCAGACACCAACGAGGGTCAGTATCGGATGCAGTACCAGCACCAGCCTGTAGTCCATCGTTAGTGCTGTTATCGTTATGAGACGTCAAGGATTAGAGTGTCATCGTGTTCGTATCAGGCTGTTCACACATAAATGGACTCCGTATTTTTCTTTTTCACCCTGGGACCTGGATTTAAAAGGGGGCGGTTCCAGTCTCAGGAAGATCTGGATCTGTCACTGATGTCAGACAGAACCGTGCACCCTAAAACCAGATCTGGATTGTGTCTGAACACCCTCAGATCCAGATCTAGATCCAGATCTAGATCCGGATTCTGACTCTTTCTTTCCAGTTCACTGTCAGGTTCATTCTTAATCCTCAGGACGTCTTTCACTTACAGACGTTCGTTACTGTGGAACATTCATATTTTCATTTACTAAAAACATCCACATCGTTAATTAATTCTAAGTTCAGACTGACGTCGTTTCTAAGACAAAGACTCATGTTACACATGTTCATCCCTCCAGACTCTTCGTTATTTCACTTCAACTAAGACGTTTACCTTGTTCGTCATGTTAATGTTGGTTATTGACTTTGTTTTTTGAAGGAAGGAAGGAAGGAAGGAAGGAAGGAAGGAAGGATGAACCAGGATGTTTCCATGTGAATCTCAGATCTGATCTGAGGTCAAAGTTCATTCACTGGATTCAGACAGAAACAGAATTAAAATGATAAAACGTCTGAGACGGATTAAAAGTGTTTATGTTTAATCTGACCTCAGATCAGCTGAAGTCACTTCCTTCCTTCCTTCCTTCCTTCCTTCCTTCCTTCCTTCCTTCCTTCCTAATTTAATTTTAATTGGATCTTTTCCTGGAAACTGAATCTTTATGCAACAAGTTACACAACAGAGGGAGAGGTGGGAGGACGGGATGAATCCTGGAGAAGGGGGGTGAGGAGGGTGAGGAGGGTGAGGAGGGTGAGGAGGAGGGTGAGGAGGGTGAGGAGGGGTGAGGAGGGTGAGGAGGGTGAGGAGGAGGGTGAGGAGGGTGAGGAGGCCTTGCTCTCTTTGTGGCTCCCATAGAACCATCTCCAATTACAGGACAAAGGGAACTCATTCAGGCTCCAACTCTGGAGCTTTACATGTCTAATGAGCTGAATGCTAAGAGGACACCCCCCCCCCCCCCCCCCCCCCCCCCAAAACCCCCCCACCACCACCACCCAGGATAGAGACCCAGGACTAAGACCAAGACCAAGACCAAGAACTAAGACCAGGGACTAGCACAGACCAAGTCCCCACAACAATAGTAAAACACACAGCGTTAAACTTCCTGAGCCGCCATCTTTTCTCCTCCTCCTCCTCCTTCTCCTGCTCCTCCTCTACTCCTTCCCTCTCCTTCCCTCCCCTTTCCTCCTCCTCCCCCCACCTTCCACCCCCTCCTCCTCCATTCCTCCCTCTCCTTCTCAGGAAGTCCGTGAGGAAGAAGCTGGCTAATGTTTTCCGGTCCAAACCATAATTACAGGCTGCAGATGTTCAGCAGTTAAAGTCTCACTGCAGCAGAATGTTAGAGGCCAGCAGGACCAGGACCAGGACCAGGACCGGCACCGAGACCAGGACCAGGACCGGGACCGGCACCGGGACCAGGACCAGGACCGGGACCGGGACCGGGACCAGGACTAGAACCAGAACTCAACCCTGAAGAGTGATTCTGTAGAACATGTTCAAGTGGAATCATCATCGATCTGAATCTGGATCTGAATGAACTGTCAGGACCTTTAAGTGTTTTTTATTATTAATCATTTAAATCCTTGATTATCACAATAATTTGTTCAGAAATGACACAAAATGATCCTTTAAGTCTAATATAATTATTAAACTAAATCTCTCCCTTTATTTCGCTTCTTTCAAAGTGTTCAAAATTATCACTTAACAACAGATATAAAAGGTTCAAGCAGCGTTTAGTTTAGTTTAGTTTAGGAAGCAACCGACAACAAACCTCCTCCTCTCTGCGTTTTGTTTTCCATGAGTTTTCATGTCTTTCACTAAAATCTGCTGTCGTTTCATTTTCAGTCTGATTTGTATCATCAGCAGCTTTTAGACAAACGCAGTCACATCGACTCTTTAGTGAAACTACTGGAAGTATCGATCTGTGTCACTAATATCGATACCAACGTCGGTATCAATATTCGTGACATTTCACCACTAGAACCACATAGAACCCAGAACCTGGACGGTCTCAGTAATAAGTCCGACGTTCGTCCAGTTTCTATCACCTCCATGTGTTGAATGATCTCGGTCCAGTTCTGGACCAGAACCAGAGAAACTCGTCTAAAAAACACAGACTCTGTTTTTGAGAAACATCCACAGTGACTCCAGCTCCTGAGGAGTCTGAGCTGGTGTCGGTCGACTGAGTCTGGACTTTGTGTCTAGTGAACACATGAAGTCTTATCTCCGGCCGCTCGGGTCAATGAACATGTTCAGAACAAGAACAAATCAAACCGGATCATGACGATGACACAAATGCTCCGTTAAGAATCACTCTCAGGTCTTTAACTGCAGTTTCTTTTAGTTCAGTCACAAACAAAAAATAAACAAATCCTAAAACAGACTTTAAAAAAAGTTAAAAACTTTAAACTCATTGGTCCCAGTGATTCACTGATGAAGGTTTTTATTAAAAGACACAACTTTAGTTGCTTCATGTCTATATTACAAATACTCTATAGGTTAGATTAGGCTATGCTAGGCTAAGCTATGCTAGGCTAGTCTGGATTGGACTAGACTAGACTAGACTAAACTAGATTAGATTAGATTAGATTAGATCAGATTTGAAAGTCTTTATAAGAGTAGATGCGTAGTAATAAATGTCGCCCGGCGTCTTTGGTCCAGATCTTGGGACCAGATGTTCTGATCTGCTTCATTTCACATGAAACTTTAAAATCTGAAGAACTGAACTTTTTTTCCTCTGTGCCTCCGTTTCAGTTTCTTGTTCTGGTGCTCGGTTCCCCCCTCGCTTCCCTCCGGCCGTCGCCATGGTGACGCCCAGCTATGCAGCTCCGAGGAAAGAGGCCTTTGTTACCGGGGGGACCCCATCACCTCCTCCCCCGTCCCTCCCCCATCATCCCCCTCTCCTCTCCACACGTTCTGTTCATCTCGTCTCCATTTTACAGCAAACTGGAAACCGACGGTATGAACCCAACATGGACCCCCCCCCCCCCCCCCCCCCCCCCACACCACACACCCCCCCCATCATGGTCCCAGTATATTATCATAGATCAGCCTCAGCCAGCACCATCCTGGAAGGACAGAAACACCACCTGACCACAAATTACCCCCCAACCCCCAGGTCTGTGGGCGGAGCTCCTCCCCTCTAGTCTGTGAGTTTAGCTCCTCCCCTCTAGTCTGTGAGTTTAGCTCCTCCCCTCTAGTCTGTGGGCGGAGCTCCTCCAGCTTTGACTCCATTGGTTCAATAAGAAGCTTCTCCAGTGTCTCCATGTTTCTTCCATCCAGTGTTTTTAGTTCAGATCTTGTGTTGATGATGTCAGAGTCTGAGTCTCCAGCTCGTCCCAAACATTCTCTCTGGGTCCAGGTCTGGACTCCTCAGACCTCATGACCTCCCCCCATGTCTCCAGAGTCTTTGTGCTGCTCCCTGTCAGACTGGAGCCTTTTTTCCCGGTTGTCCTCCCTGATCAGTGGTTTTCTGTTCAGTCCCTTGAGTTCCCTTCACATTGTCCATGGTGTGAAATGTTCTTCCTTCCACTATTAAACACAGCCCTGAGTTCTACTGCTGCTTTTCTTCCAAACGTTTCTCCATCGATCAGGATTTATTTCTTCCTGGTAGAACATGGTTCTCCACGATCCTTCCAGTAGGGAATAAAGGTCTTAAGCCAGTTTTAGTAGTTTCTAGATGTTTGATTTGACCCTTTTCCTCCAGACTAACATCTTCTCCACCATCAGACTAACATCTCCTCCACCAGACTAACATCTCCTCCACCAGACTAACATCTCCTCCACCAGACTAACATCTCCTCCACCAGACTAACATCTTCTCCACCAGACCAACATCTTCTCCACCAGACTAACATCTTCTCCACCAGGAACAACATCTCCTCCAGACTAACATCTCCACCAGACTAACATCTCCTCCTCCACCAGACTAACATCTTCTCCTCCAGACTAACATCTTCTCCTAGAGACTAACATCTCCTCCACCAGACTAACATCTTCTCCTCCAGACTAACATCTTCTCCAACAGACTAACATCTTCTCCTCCAGACTAACATCTCCTCCACCAGACTAACATCTCCTCCTCCACCAGACTAACATCTTCTCCTCCAGACTAACATCTTCTCCTAGAGACTAACATCTCCTCCACCAGACTAACATCTCCACCACCAGACTAACATCATCTCCTCCACCAGACTAACATCTCCTCCTCCTCCAGACTAACATCTCCTCCACCAGACTAACATCTCCTCCTCCAGACTAACATCTCCTCCACCAGACTAACATCTTCTGTGTCTTTCCACATGGTTGTTGGAGAAATGAGAAGCTCCTCGTTGCATCAGTTGGTCTTAAAGAACCTGTTGAACTAATGATCCACCAGGAGGCGCTGGACTATGAGCTCGGTCAGATCCAGGTGGAGGAGACTTTATTTTATTTTTATTATTATTATTTTATTTATTTGGTCAGGCTGTGTGTATTTACTGGACAGATTTGAAGGTGTTTAACTACTTTCAGTTTCCTCTGAGTTCCCGGTTTGTCAGAAAATCTTCCAAACTATTCCAGGTATTCAGAGTTTACCTCACAGGTGACCTCGACCCCTTTGTTACCTCCAGCTCTGAAACAATGGAGCCGCCCGGTCAGGAAGTGAGGTCGCAGCCCAGACACATCCCGCAAACAGCTGATCCCACAATGCACCTCTGCAGGCTGGCATCAGCGAGTTCCTCTTTGGTAAAAAAACAAAAACAAAATACTTCATCAGCCCTGGATGTGTCATTTATTTTTCATGATTTACTGAAACAATGCCATGAAATTTCCCTCTGGTTTCAGTTTAAACGTCGATGGATGAAGAGATCAAACATCTAAATAACTGTCATTAAACCCTGTGTGTGTTTCCTTTGTTTACACGATGTTTGTTGAGTTGTTTCCTCCTGGTTTCAGAAATGATGAAGATAAACGTTACGTCAGTAGGAAGGTCTGAGGGGAATTTAAACACGGTGTAAAGAAATCTAAACCGAACTTATTTAAATATAAAAAGGTAAATGAGAAAAACTCTGAAACAGTTTGGAAGGAAAAGACGACGTGGTTCAATTAACTGAAAGGAATAAAACAGATGTAACACATATATACAAACACTATAAAGTACATGCAGATTAAAGCACAAACTTAAATAACTACACTTCACGTCTGCAGTTTATATTTTATCTTATCTCATTTTATGCTGTTATTTTAACCCTGTAAGTGTAATTATCAATGTACAGGTACAAAAATACATTTCACAATATTCTCTGTACCTAATTTATACCTGGACGTAAATGATTTGTGGTGTTAAGAGAAGCTGAGGAACTTTTATTATTCAGCTCAGGGCTGAACCAACCACTACATCTACAGGATATGATCATATCATCATGTGCCGTGTCATGTTTTTCTTTTTCTTCGTTCACAGGCCTTTTTAAATCTCACTGTTTGTGCATATTATGTTTATATTTTGTGTGTAGTTGCTGCAGCGTAAGAAAGTTTGAGTTATTTTTCAGTCGGTTATGACAGTAGATGTCGTTTGATATTCTATAATTTATTTAAAGGTATTTTTATTCTGGCACTCTTTAGCTTCCATACCGTGTAAAATTCACCTTTAAATCCATAAAGTATCATCAGAGTTTAGCTTTAATCAGTTTAATGATGATGCAGCAAAGACCAGAAAAGTTGGAACTAAAAAATAAACACGTTTAGTTCCGTGTTTCCATTGTTCTTATTGATCCGGTTGATTGATGATGTTTGGAATAATGCGGCACAATGAGGAGGAGGAGGAGGAGGAGGAGGATGATGCCTCCTCCTCCTCCTCCTCCTCCTCCTCCTCCTCGGTGTGTGTTTCGGTGTGTGTGTTTTGGAGGAGTGTGTGTTTCTGCTTCCCTCCTCTCTGCTCTCGGACTCTTTCCCTCCGGACTCCGACTCAAGGTAAAATAAAATCCGCTTTTCTCTTTATTCCATCGCCTTTAATGGTTTTTATTCTGATCTGAACGTCGGGTAGAAGCTGCTGCTTCAGAGTTTATTTCCACAGAAATGAATAAATAAATAAAAAGAAGTAAAGTCGAGGGTCGCGGAGTTAAAGCTTCAGATGCGTCGAGGAGGAAAAAGAGCTTCAGGTCAGTTTGATGGAATAAATCCGATTTTATTTGAGATCTGAAAACACACGAGGAAATATCCCCAAAGCTTTTCTCTATGTGGCGATAAAACGTTAATAAAATGTTTCATGAACCAACTTTTCCTCCAAACGGACGCGTCTCCGAGATGTTTGATGTTTAATGAGGCGGAAAAAAGAATAAAAAACTAAATTCTGCAGATTAATGAGGGAATTAAAGCAACATTTGAGAAGCATCTTTCTTTAAAAAAAAAAAAGTGTTCGTCTATCGAACTGTTTGAACTGAACATAAAGTTTAATTAATTAATTATAATTTCTTTTGTGACTCTTAATGATTCAAAGTGAAGATAAACGTGTTACTGTCTCTTTAAATGACCTGTTTAAACTCAAGTTTGAAAATATTTGCGATTAAAATGTTAAAAAGAAGTTTTTCCCCAAAAAGCAACGATCTGGAGGCGCTTGGTGTTTTTCATGATGAATGTCAGAATAACCTCTGTGGTGTATGGAGGCCGAACGGTGCCAAAATAATAGTAATAAAAAAACTGAATCATTCAATGAAGCACAATTATTAACACGATGTCACACGTTTCATTTTCAGTTTGAACATTTACTTTTATAATTTAAGAACTGAGCTTCTCTGACAAAATAAAATCACGAGGAATGAAGTCAAGATGTGTTTTCTGTTTCTGCCTCAATGAAAAGAATCTGTTTTATAAATTTATTTATTTTAAAATATGACAAAATACTTATGACAAGATTGTTTGCACTAGTTTAAGTAATTTCTTCATCCTCCGTATGTTTTCCATACGTTAGTATGAGAGTAAATTATCATTTTAAAGTTCTAACTATTATTTTGAATGATGTTTATTCACTAACGAGATGATTATGAACCAATTAAAGCTTCTTTGGTCTAAATGAAAAAGAACAAATTAACGTGTTACTGTCTCTTTAAGTGACCTGGTTAAACTTCTCAATCTTAAAATATTTACTATAAAAGTGTTAAACAATATTTGTTATTCACCAAAAATGTGAAAATATTTGGACAATTTTAGGTTTTACTGATGGAACCTCTGTGACTTTTGAGGTACGACGGAAAAAAAAAAAAATCCAAAATAAAATCCAAACTAAGAGAAAGTGACGCGTTGTACAGAGTTGTGGGAGTTTAAACGTGTGTTATGTGTTGAAACATGTTTGAGGAGATTTACGGTTTTAATTCCTGACGGATGTTTGAGCAGATTCCGGTTTGTTTAGTCAGCAGCGTCTCAGACCGACTTGATCCCAAACCAGCTTCACTGGATCAGTTACGAATCTGTGGCTTCGCACAAATGGAAAAGAAACTTTTCTAAAGGATCTGAGACGAGTGATTGTTGGTTTTCTCGTGTCTCTCGTGTCTCTGTGCAGGACCATGTCCCCGTCCGGCTGCAGGACTGTCTCTGCTCCTCTCCACGGTCGTAACCTGACATGAAGGACTGAAGTCTGAGGACGCAGCGCCCCCTGCTGGACCCTCTCTGCAGCTGCAGGCCATGGCCGAGCTCAGCTACTCCCAACTGATCGCCAAACACTACAACCACACGGGCAAGTTCCGCAAGACCCAGCAGGACTCTCAGGGCCTGAAGGCCGACTCCGTGGTCTTCATCATCGTGTGCTGCTTCATCATCCTGGAGAACATCCTGGTCCTCGCCACCATCTGGAGAACCAAGAAGTTCCACAAGCCCATGTACTACTTCATCGGGAACCTGGCGCTGTCGGACCTGCTGGCCGGCGTCGTCTACACCGCCAACATCCTGCTGTCGGGCGCCAACACCTACAAGCTGACGCCCACGCAGTGGTTCATCCGGGAGGGCAGCATGTTCGTGGCGCTGGCGGCGTCCGTCTTCAGCCTCCTCGCCATCGCCATCGAGCGCCACCTCACCATGCTGAAGATGAAGCTGCACAACAACGGGAACACCTGCCGCGTCTTCCTGCTCATCAGCACGGTGTGGATGATCGCGGCCGTGCTGGGCGGCCTCCCCGTCATGGGCTGGAACTGCATCGAGAGCATGGCCAAGTGCTCCACCGTGCTGCCGCTCTACCACAAGACCTACATCCTGTTCTGCACCACCGTCTTCAGCATCATCCTCATGGCCATCGTGGTCCTCTACGCCCGCATCTACGTGCTGGTTCGCACCCGGAGCCGCAAGCTCAGCTTCCGCAAAGTCACCAACGGCCGAGGCAACGCCGGCGCCAACAGCAAGAGCTCGGAGAAGTCCCTGGCGCTGCTGAAGACCGTCATCATCGTGCTGAGCTGCTTCATCGCCTGCTGGGCGCCGCTCTTCATCCTGCTGCTGCTGGACGTGGCCTGCGAGACGCGGAGCTGCCCGATCCTCTACAAGGCCGAGTGGTTCCTGGCGCTCGCCGTCCTCAACTCGGCCATGAACCCGCTCATCTACACGCTCACCAGCAACGAGATGCGCCGCGCCTTCATCAAGACGCTGCTGTGCTGCACCGCCTGCGTCCGGCCGCACGCCAAGTTCACGGGGCCCGCCATGGGGGCGGAGTTTAGCCGCAGCAAGTCGGACAACTCCTCCCACCCCAACAAGGAGGAGGCGGAGTACTCGCCGCGAGAGACGACCGCAGTGTCCTCGGGCAACGTCACCTCCTCGTCCTAAACGCCGAGACGTAGGGGGGGGGCGGGGACGGGGGCGGGGTCACATGTGAGCGTCGAACCTTCGTCCGATCAGGACTCACAGCACTTATGAAACTTTTAAACTGGTGGAACTGGGACCTGAAGTAGAGGAGGTTCACACCCTGTAAATAGACCACAAGCTTCAGTCAGAGCCGCCTGCAGGAGGATCGACTCTCCGGGTCTCTGGATGGTTCTGGATGGTTCTGGATGGTTCTGAATGGTTCTGGATGGTTCTGGATGGTCTCTCTGGAGTCTCCCCTGCAGGATGTGGATCCTGAGGTGGAACCAGGAAGTGATCCAGACGCCCTCAGATGCAGAAGTGACCGGACTGGAAGCTGAAAGCTTAAATGCGCGGTGAAGGAGGCTGAAGGCAGCATTTTGTAGATGCATCATGGAGGTCGATATTACTAAACAGCAGCTTTGTAGAAAGTGTTATTGATCCTCGTAGAAGAACCAGACGTCGTACTCACCCTCTAAGAACAACTAGAACCTGTAGCACTTAAATACACAATATTTAAGAAATACAAATTAATTCAGGTGGGAATGTTTCTTTACCTCCACTTTCTTTAAATAAACACACACACAAAAAAACTCAGTCATGAATTCAGAGCTCAGCTGCTTTTCACCAGAAAATAAATAAATAATAAAATATAATAGTCATCTCATCTTCCGTTTAACCCTCACTAGGGTTGGGGGGCGTTATAAAAATAATTCTGTGTATTAAATTAAATAATTATTGAAGTCAAGTTTGGCCAAAAACGGAAAAACAAAAACAAAAACAAAAAAACGCTTTTTAATTTTTTAAAGTTTGTATTGTTGGAAGTCAATTTGATTAGTGAAGAAGAATTAAAGCAAACTTATTTTATTTAAAATAAAATCAAAAATCTATGAGAAAATAATAAAACTTGACAAAGTATTTGTGAAATCTGTGATTAAAAAAGCAAAACTTTCAGATAAAATTATTTGTACTAAATAAATTTAGTACAAATAATTCAAACTTTAAGTTTATTTTCCTTTTGCTGATTGTTTTCAGAAACGCAGACGGTTTTTAATCGTGATGAAATTCTTTATTTTTTGAACTGTGAGATTTTTCATATGTGAGAAGCAGCTAAACTCTGAATCCATGAATCTTTGTTAATGGGCGTTTTATTTTATTTTATTTTATTTTTATTTTTTTGTAAAAAGTTAACTGTGTACATGTTGTAGAAACCGTGGGTCAGAATGTATTTTGTACTTTCTCTCTGTTCCTGTTGTCGACGTCCGTTTAGTGGAAATTAATTTATGTCTGAAAGCAGAAAACAAAAACCTTTAGTTTCCCAGTAAATGAAAGATGTCGTTGTGCGTCTGGTCTCAGAGCTACGGAGTCAAACCAAAACTACCCACGATTCATTCAAAACAAATAGAAACGTCATGCAAATATTCACAAAAATAAACTGAAAGTTAAAGTTGAGCCACAGTTTGTTTAGAACGTTTTGTAGAGTTTTTAATCCTGTCACATGGTAAAGATCACGTGACGTCAGGGTCGGGAAAAAATAGAAATTTCAAACAAACAATTGAAATAAATGGACCTTGTGATGAGAAAAGATTTTGTATTTGCATGAAATTCATAAGAAATTTGTATTTTTGAGTTGCTATTCAGAACCTCACTGAGAAAAGTCGTGTTTTAAGCGTCACCGTCCTCATGTTTAGACTCCGGAGCTTCAAACTCATCAGGAGCCGATGGATTAATCGATTAATTCCTTTTAGTTTGAGATCAACCTGTTTTTGGTCCAGTCTCTGTCTGTCCACACTGTTTAACCTCTGAATGTTGGGCTGTTTGTTTGTTTGTGTGTTTGTTTGTTTGTTTGTTTGTTAGCACTTAATAAAAACAGAAATAGAAAAAATGTTTGGTTTCTGATGGAGTAAAAAAATCGAATTATTTAAGTGTCGACAAATTCACTGACTTTAAACAGTTTGAAGTTGGTGGAAATTAACCGTCGGCTCCGTAACAGGAGGAAACGAAAGGTGGAAAAATTCATAACAAGAGTTAAAAACTGTCCTTCCAGGTGAGATAAAAATCTAAAAAAATAAAAAGAAAACTTTAAGAAATAATAATTACAATTTAAGAAAGGAAGGAAAAAAATAATGCAGTAAAGAAGGAAGGAAGGAAGGAAGGAAGGTAGGAAAGAAGGAAGGAAGGATGTTTCTCGTCACTTTCAGAACCAACTAATTCTTATTTTGTTGTTCTCCTGATTCTGGTCTCAGCTTGTGTTCGACCTCTTAGTGTCGTCATTAATGAGATTCATTGACCTCACAGCCGCTGACCTCTGACCTCTGACCCCCCCTGTAACCCCCCCCCTACAGGGAGTCATAAATATAAATAAAACCTCTTCTTCTTATTGGAGGTTCACTTCAAGGTCAGTGTCTCTGTCAACAATCAAAGGTTAAAAATTTCCTTTTTTCTTCACTTTACTTCATTTATCAACACTGTTTCCTAAAACCCGTATTTAAAATAGTGTCATGAGGGTTTGTGTTCTCTATAAGACACAAACCTGTAATGTTGTTCACTTAGCAGCTGTGCTAGCTAACTGAACTAGCATTAGCATTGGTTCACATCAAATAACATCAAAAAGTACATTTTTACTGACCAGTCAATAAAACTTTGATGAGTCTGATAGAGATCGACGAAGATCAAACATCCTTGAATTAATAAAGATACTTCACTGACACCTGCAGGACAGGAGGGGAACTGCAGCAGGATTTCATGGTTTTGGATCTAAATGCAAACAGATCATTTCACCTCAAGTTAATCAAGTCTTTCCACTTAATGAAGAGTTTGATGTGAAGCCTCTTAGCTCTTTAAATAATCACAGATTCACAGTGTTTGGGATGTTTTCGGATTTTAAAAAATCTCCTCCTTTCTGCTGATGTTTAATGATTAATAATAAATCAGACCTTCTGTAAATGAAAGAGCTGGAGGGTCAATAAACTCTCAGAGCAAACAGAACAAACACAGCTGAGGTCTGAAAATCAAGCGATGGATCAGATTCTTCTCGTCACGGTTTTGTTCTGCTGTGAGTTTGACACAAAGACACAACATTTACCTGCACAGCCTGAACCTGACATTTAATACGAGTTCACCCAGTGACTTCCTGTTTGTGACTGACTGACTGGACGGCTGCTGCTTCCAGATACGTCTGGACAAGTGAGTTTCTACAAACTTCTTCTGTTTTTACTACATCATGCTGAGACCTCGTCTCTGTGTCTCTAAAGCGTCCTGGTCCTGGTCTCTGCAGATAAACCCCGGCTCATCCTGACGGAGCATGAAATTAAAGATGGAGAATCTCTGAGCGTCAGCTGCTTCCTATCGACTTCACGGGAGGAGACAGAGAAGGATCCCACCAGCCCTTCACCGTGATGGTGGCCGGGAGTTACGTCTGTGAATTCACGCTGACGTCCCAGGAGCTGCTGGGGGCGTGGCCGGGGGGCGTGGCCGGGGGGCAGCCAGGTATCGCTCAGGTGTGACTACAAGCTCCAGAGCTTCACCTCCACCTGCAGCGACACCAAGACCGTGATCGTCTGGGGTGAGAAGAACGTGAAAGAAAAGAGGGTTTTTTTACTGTAAAACTACTACAACTACTACAAAACTATTACTACTATAAACTACTACAAAACTACTATAAACTACTACTACTATAAAACTACTACAACTATAAAACTACTACTATAAACTACTACTACTACTATAAACTACTACTACTATAAAACACAGACATACAATAACTATAAGGAAGACATACAACAAAGGAAGGAAGGAAGGAAGGAAGGAAGGAAGGAAGGAAGGATGTCCCACTCAGACATCCGTCCCCGTGTCTCCTCCAGGAAGCCGTCCCAGTCTCGTCCTGTCGGTTGGCGGCCATTTTGTGTCCCCTGAGGACAGTGTGGAGGTGACCTGTTCGCCTCCGTCCTCCTCCTCCACCTCCAGCTGTGACTTCTACAGAGGAGACCGGGTCCACATCAGGTCCGGGTCCACATCAGGTCTGGGTCCTGCAGGCGGGTCCACATCAGGTCCGGGTCCACATCAGGTCCGGGTCCACATCAGGTCCGGGTCCTGCAGGCGGGTCCTGCAGGCGGGTCCACATCAGGTCCGGGTCCACATCAGGTCCGGGTCCACATCAGGTCCGGGTCCTGCAGGCGGGTCCTGCAGGCGGGTCCACATCAGGTCCGGGTCCACATCAGTGGTCACATCAGTCGGGTCCTGCAGGCGGGTCCTGCAGGCGGGTCCACATCAGGTCCAGGTCCACATCAGGTCCGGGTCCAGGAACTCAGCGTCCGGGAGGAACCAACGCTGCTACTTCCTGTCAACATGAGCTGCACATACGATCCATCCCAACGCTACGTCCGCTCAGAGCCGAGCAACCACCTGGTGGTGTATGTAGTCAGTAAGGAAGGAAGGAAGGAAGGAAGGAAAGAAGGAAGGAAGGAAGGAAGGAAGGAAGGAACTTCCCAATGGCTGCATCATGTTTAGAGGATTTCCTAAAACATTTACAAGCTCCTTCTTTTCTTGACATTTCTGACAAAACTGCTTCACTGTTTCCAGATGCGAGCAGAGTCGCCTCCTCGGTCGACTGCAAAGTCTCAGTTAGTGACAAAGAGCTGGAGGACATCAGCTGGACATCGGTCGGGACCAACGGCTCCAGCGTCACCGTCCACGTCACCAACGGCAACGTGATGCCCAACGAGACCTGCAGCCACGAGGAGAAACAGGGAAACAGGGATAGAGGAGATGTAGAGAATAAACGTCCTGAGGGAATCTGCTCTGTGGTGGTTCGCTTCATTTATTCATCTCATGCTCTTTTAAAACTTCATTTTAAAGGAAGGAAGGTTTAGTTTAGGACAATTTACAATTTTTCAAGTAAATTCATTTTTCATTTTTCAGTCAATAAAAACCTTTAGGTTATTTTTATTCATGAGATTTATTCATGACATTTTCCCTGTTTTTTTTTATTATTTTTTTGTTTTGTTTTTTGTTTTTTTCTTTCTAAAAAAGGTCAAATAAATCATCTGTTCGTTAACTACATTTGTTCATTAACTACAGACAATATAAAGCCATATAAAATTATTTAATGGTGACTTCTTATAATTTAAGACCTAGAAAAAGTCAGAAATGTGTGTATTTGACCCAAGTCTCATTTTAGAAAATAAAAAATCTGTAAGCAAAGACTAGTTTGAATTAAAATAAGTTTAAACTATTGTTTTTACGTAATTATTAATATTATTACCTTCTTCACAGTTCACATTTTAAATATCTTAATTAAAATTGTAAGAGTAACGATTTTGTCAAAAGCAGAAAAACGTTTTACGGGTTAAATATATAAAGATAAACTAACAATAACGAATAACTAATGAATGAAGCAGTAAAATTAATCATCCGACTCATTTCTGTGTTTATTAACAGATAATAATTGAGAATATTTAAGCTTTAATACTTATTTCTTGGTCTTTAATTGACGTTTTCCACTTTGCCAAAGTCCAAATGCCATAGTTACTCACGTCGTGACTGATGCATGCCGGGAGGTGTCGTTCTTAAAGCTGCCGTTAAGCCTTTGCTCTCTACTCGGATCGTGAGACGAGCGAACTACATTACCCATGATCCAATTACGGGTTTACATTTTTTTAAAAGCTAAACTAATAATAACTAATAACTTTTAAATGAAGCAGTAAACTTAATCATACGAGTAACATTTAAACTGTAGTACTTTTATCTTTCTGTTTTTGGACTTTAATCGGCGTCCTCCACTTTGCCAAACTCCAACCGCCATCCTTGTCACGTCATGACGGATACATGCCGGGAGTTGTAGTTCTTAACGCTGCCACTTATTCTCGCGGTGACGTTAGTGAACTACACTACCCATGCACCCGTGCGCGTTTTCTTCCTCCTCTGCTTCCTGCCTGTAGCCTCGGCCCTTCTGCCGTGAAAAAGGAAGATGAGAAGCAGCGGCCCACCGACACCGAACCGAGCCGAACTTCCAGCGGAATGGCGGCAGAGCGGCTGCTAACGGACCGGAGCCCGAGCTCAGCTGCCGTTACGCGGCCTTGAAGACAACGCGACCGCCTCTGGAGCTCCGGAGCCTGGAGGAGGAGGAGGTGCAGCCTTCCGATCCGAGCCGGGCCGGGTCGGACCGGACCGAGTCCCGGTGAGCCGAACCGAGCGGAGCCGCCGCCATCTCCCGTCCCTGCTGACGATGTTCATCGGGCTGCGGGACTGAATCCTCCACAGCACCGGACCTGAAACCACCCCCGAACCCTCCCTGACCGGCCCCAGCTCCAGGTGAGAGTCTGGGCTGCACACCTGGGGAGTTTACCTGGTCCCTGTCCCGCTACTTCCGGGACGCGAGCCAACAATCAGCTGTTCATGGTCCCTTCCTTCCTTCCTCCTTCTTACCTTTCTCAGTTTCCTTCATTCCTTCTTTGCTTCCTCCCTTCCTGAACTCTGTCCGCCTTCATTTCCTTCTCCCTTTCCTTCCTTCCTTCCTTCCTTCCTAACTTCCTTGCCCGTTCCTTTCCTTCCTCCCCCTTTCCTCTCTTCCTTCCTTCCTTTTCCTGTTTCCTTACTTCCTTCTTCCCTTCCTTCCCTCCTTACTGATTTCTTACCATGAGAAACGAAAGTCCTGGTCCTAGTTCTAGTTGTAGCCCTGGTCCTGGTCCTGTTTCTGGTTCTGGTTCTGGTCCTAGTCCTGTTTCTGGTTCTGGTCCTAGTCCTGTTTCTGGTTCTGATCCTGGTCCTAGTTCCAGTTGTAGCCCTGGTTCTGGTCCTAGTCCTATTTCTGGTTCTGGTCCTAGTCCTAGTTGTAGCCCTGGTTCTGGTCCTAGTCCTGTTTCTGATCCTGGTCCTGGTCCTGTTTCTGGTCCTAGTTCTAGTTGTAGCCCTGGTCCTGGTCCTAGTCCTGTTTCTGGTTCTGGTCCTCGTCCTGTTTCTGTTTCTGGTCCTGGTCCTGGTCCTGGTCCTAGTCCTAGTCCTAGTCCTGGTTCTGGTCCCGGTCCTGGTTCTGGTCCTGGTCCTGGTCCTGGTCCTGTTTCTGTTTCTGTTTCTGTTTCTGGTTCTGTTTCTGGTCCTGGTTCTGGTCCTGGTCCTAGTCTGTTTCTGTTTCTGTTTCTGGTCCTGATCCTGGTCCTGGTCCTGGTCCTGACCCTGGTCTTGATGTGTTGCAGAGTCCCTGCAGGCTGCAGCATGGATCGCTCCGGCAGCATCCAGCTGGACATCCCGGACTTCAGCAACTCGGTTCTTTCCCACCTGAACCAGCTGCGAGTTCAGGGTCGTCTCTGCGACATCGTGGTCAACGTCCAGGGCCAGAGCTTCCGAGCGCACAAGGTGGTCCTCGCCGCCAGCTCGCCGTACTTCCGGGACCACATGTCTCTGAGCCAGATGAGCACCGTGTCGCTGACCGTGATCCGAAACCCGTCGGTGTTCGAGCAGCTGCTGTCGTTCTGCTACACCGGGCGCCTCTGCCTGCAGCTCGCCGACATCATCAGCTACCTGACGGCCGCCAGCTTCCTGCAGATGCAGCACATCATCGACCGCTGCACCCAGATCCTGGAGGGCATCCACCTGAAGATCAGCCTGGCGGACCTGGACGAGGAGTCCAGGGATGAGGAGTCGGCGCGAGGACCGAGGGGCACCACCCGGACCCTGGAGGCGGTGGTCCGGGGGGGTCATCACGCTGGTCTACGGCTCATCGGTTCACGGGGGGCGGGGGAGGCGAGCGAGGCCATCAGCCCGGCGGAGGAGAGGCTCAGCCCGATGCCGACGTCCGGTCTGGGGGTACCGGGCGCCACCGGCAGCAGCAGAGCGGGTAAGCAAGAGCAAGAAAGGAAGCAAGTATGTTAGCGAGTCAGTTAGCAAGTATGTTAGCGAGTCAGTTAGCAAGTGGGTTAACAAGAAGGTAAGCAAGTGGGTAGCAAGCGGGTTAGCAAAAGAGTAGCAACTGGGTTAGCAAGTGTGTAGTACAAAGGTAAGCAAGTGGGTAGCAAGAGGTTTAGCAACCATGTAAGCAAGTGGGTTAGCAAGAGTGTTGCAAGAGGGTTAGTGGGTTAGCAAGCATGTTAGCGAGTCAGTTAGCAAGTGGGTTAACAAGAAGATAGCGAGCGGGCAAGCAAATGGGTTACCAAGCTGGTTATTGGGTTAGCAAGTACGTTAGCACGTGGGTTAACGCAAGAGGGTAGTAAGTAGGTATGGTAAGCAAGTGGGTTAGCAAGAGTGTAGTACAAAGGTAAGCTAGTGGGTAGTAACAGGTTTAGCAATTGGGTTAGCAAGAGGGTAGCAAGTGGGTTAACAAGAAGGTAGCAAGTGGGATAGCAAGAGGGTAGCAAGAGTGTTGCAAGTGGGTTACCAAGCAGGTTAGTGGGTTAGCAAGTACGTTAGCACGTGGGTTAACGCAAGAGGGTAGTAAGTAGGTATGGTAAGCAAGTGGGTTAGCAAAAGAGTAGCAACTGGGCTAGCAAGAGTGTAGTACAAAGGTAAGCTAGTGGGTAGTAACAGGTTTAGCAAGTGGGTTAGCAAGAAAGTAGCAAGAGCAAGAAAGGAAGCAAGTATGTTCGAGAGTCAGTTAGCAAGAGGGTTAACAAGAAGGTAGCAAGAGGGTTAGCAAGCAGGTAAGCAAATGGGTAGCAAGCGGGTTAGTGGGTTAGCAAGTATGTTAGCACGTGGGTTAACGCAAGAGGGTAGTATGTAGGTAAGGTAAGCAAGTGGGTTAGCAACTGGGTTAGCAAGAGTGTAGTACAAAGGTAAGCTAGTGGGTAGTAACAGGTTTAGCAACCAGGTAAGCTAGTGGGTTAGCAAGCGGGTAGCAAGTGGGTTAGCAAGTATGTTAGCGAGTCAGTTAGCAAGAGGGTTAGCAAGCAGGTAAGCAAATGGGTAGCAAGCAGGCTATTGGGTTAGCAAGCATGTTAGCACGTGGGTTAACGCAAGAGGATAGTAAGTAGGTAAGGTAAGCAAGTGGGTAGCAAGCGGGTTAGCAAAAGAGTAGCAACTGGGTTAGCAAGAGTGTAGTACAAAGGTAAGCTAGTGGGTAGTAACAGGTTTAGCAAGTGGGTTAGCAAGAGGGTAGCAAGTGGGTTAACAAGAAGGTTAGTGGGTTAGCAAGCAGGTAAGCAAGAGTGTTGCAAGTGGGTTAACGCAAGAGGGTTAGCAAGCAGGTAAGCAAGTGGGTTACCAAGCAGGTTATTGGGTTAGCAAGTACGTTAGCACGTGGGGTAACGCAAGAGGGTAGTAAGTAAGTATGGTAAGCAAGTGGGTTAGCAAGAGTGTAGTACAAAGGTAAGCTAGTGGGTAGTAACAGGTTTAGCAAGCAGGTAAGCCATCGGGTTAGCAAGCAGGTTAGCAAGTCCATCCATCGTAAGTAGAGCACCTGAGGAAAGAACTGTTGTGAAACCTCCTGACCACCATCAGCCCTTCTGTTGTTTCTTGTAAACCTTAAAACCATAAAACGTGACGAAGCTTTGCACCTTTAAGGACCAGGTAAGGAGCCCATCCTGCGCATCAACCGGGCCGGTCAGTGGTACGTGGAGACGAGCAGCGAGCCGGATCGACCCGGCAGCGCCGAGGAAGGCAGCAGCGTGGACGGCGTCCGGATCAAGACCGAGCGGATGGAGGAGTGGATCGGAGCAGGGGAGCACCAGGAGGAAGGGGGGCCGGTGGAGGAGGGCGCCACCGTGATGATCGACACGTCGGGGCGAAGTACTCTGGTGACGGGGCCGGTGGGGGTACCAGGGGCCCGCGGGATCCAACCATCCTCCAGCTTCAGTGAAACCGACAGGTGTTTGTTTTTCAATTAAAGTCCAAAAACAATGAAATCCCAACGTACTCAAACGAGTACTTGCTAATTAGCGATGTTGATGTTCGTTACTATTGATAGAATTCGTTAAATCTGTCGTCATATCAAACTAGAAAAGTTAATGAGCTCAAATAAACAGGTTTCAACCATAAAACTTGACCGTGTTTTATACCTATTTAGGCTCCTGATTGTCCGTAGAATGAATCATCCCGCTATCATGAGCTTGTGCTAACTAGGGCATTGATGCTTTGCTGCCACTAGATGTCCACTTATGAGGACAACGGGTCTAAATGAAGCAGAATAATCTGCCACAAACCTAAAACTTCATGCTTCCCCGTATGAGGACGCAGGGTCTTGGGAGGATAAATTTTGTTTCTACTTCCAGCTTCATGCTACTCCCAAGAGGACCAATCACAGCTCTTGTTCTCTGCTAGCTACGAAGCTAGCCTCTGTGTGTTAATGTTGCCTCCACGCGGCGCTAACTGGTTGTTTATGTGTTTATCTTCGTCAGGTTCAGTCCCACCGGCAGCGTCGTCGTCCTCACTGAGCGTCAGAGGGCGAAGAGCGAGTCTCCGAACCGGGCGGACGATCTGCGACAGCCGGGCTCACAGGTACCGACGCTAACAGCTACTGTAACCGCAGCTAACCGTGTTAGCTGACGTAGCTAATGCAGCTAGCCAGCCAGAGTCTTTGTAATGTTGTAGAACATTATAAAAGATCCACAAAACCCCTAAAATGATTTTTAACGACTGTAAGAAGATAATAGATCCACTTCATGTACGTGTCCAACCACTGACAGGAAATTTAAAACAATTACGAGCACATGAGTAAAACCTGCCCAGTAAACCGTGATCTCTACAACCACCTACAAAACCCCTTGAATCACCTCAAGAACAATCACGACGTCCTAAAGTAGGATCCTTGTGTACCCCTTTAAATACGACTAAAGTTGGACTAGGACTTTTTGTACCTCCTCAGGTGACTCAATAATCTCCCCAAAGATCATTCCTGATGGTTTCAGTCAGTCCCCAGGTCTGACTCCTATGAACTAATCATACAGACACCTAGAACATGTTAAAGGATCTCTGCCACCATCCACAAGACAGGAACCTCTAACAACAGCTCTTACACGACTCCCAGAACTTTTTTTTAATGATTGTAAGAACATAATGGATCCAAGACCACTTCAAACCACTGAAAGGAAATTTAAAACAATTACAAGCACATGAGTAAACCAGGATCTCTACAACCACCCACTAAACCCCTTGAATCACCTCAAGAACATCCAGGACGTCCTAAAGTAGGACTCGATCTTTGTGAACCCCCCTTTAAATACGACTAAAGTTGGACTAGGACTTTTTGTACCTCCTCAGTTGACTCAATAATCTCCCCAAAGCACTCGCAGTACTCTCTGAACCCCCCCTAGGTTCCTCCCCAAAGATCCTTCCTGGTCTGGTTTTAGTCAGTACCCTAGAAGTATGGAGGCATCATGTGCCCGGAGTCCTTGTCCTAGACCATCGTCTGTCCAGTGTTCTGTTAACGTCTTGTTTTTCCCACCAGGGGGAGGAGCACACGGCCTTCGATATGGGCGGTTACGAGGATTACCTGAGGGAGCAGGTGGGAGACCGCTGGTTCCGCTACAACCCCCGTCTGACCTGCATCTACTGCTGCAAGTCCTTCAACCAGAAAGGCAGCCTGGACCGCCACATGCGCCTGCACATGGGCATCACGCCGTTCGTCTGCCGCATCTGTGGTAAGAAGTACACCCGCAAAGACCAGCTGGAGTACCACATCCGCAAGCACACGGGCAACAAGCCCTTCCACTGCCACGTCTGTGGGAAGAGCTTCCCCTTCCAGGCCATCCTCAACCAGCACTTCCGCAAGAACCACCCGGGCTGCGCCCCCCAAGAGGCCCACAGCGCCTCGCCCGAGACCACCACCGCCTCCGTCACGTCCAGGGGCGGCCCGAGCGACGAGGCCTCCCCGAGCCAGGAGGAGTCTGAGGGCGGAGGGGGGGCCAGCGGCGGCGGGAGCAGCAGTGGAGGCCAGTACGGAGAAGGTCCCCAAGCCTCGGTATCCACCACGGGACCCGACTGACCCCGGGGCCGGGAGGAGGTCGCCGACGTGGAGGGCCGGCGTGATCCCGTTGCGCCTGAAACCAACGGGACGCCGAAAGCCGCTGGAGTCAAAAGACGCCTCAGAGTCCGAACTGAGATTTTTTTCCGCTTTAAACCGCATCTACCTTCACTAACCAAACCGAACAGATTAAGCTAAAATGAAGAAAACGCCACACACTCCAACAACCTCATAACGCCACACAAGTCAGTGGTTCTCGTTTGCCTCCGTCTAGTTTATGTTACAGATTTCTACTTTTTATATTTACAGGTGTTACAGGTTCACAATGCAGCGTCACAACAGTCCGTCTGGTGGAGACTGTGCCAAAATACTCAGTGCCAGTTTAACCAATCCTTCGTATTTGCCTTGAGACAATCTGGAGACGTCGGGTTAGGAATAATAATCCCACTCGCTCTTCATGTGCCACAGTGGCATTCAAAAAAAAAAAAAAAAAATATGTAGTTGCACAACAAAAAAAACAACACAACTCAGTCCCAGTGTGATCAGAGCTGCTGATGTTTCACACTACAACACGTCCACACTACAGGAAAACAGCATCACTCAGAGGTTCTCGGACACTTTCAACATTTCAATGTTTAAACCGAAAGATTTATTCAACAACTGTTTCCATTTCACCTTCACCAAGATGACAACTCATCACAACTCCCACGCGTAGACATTTAAGCGAACTCTGGTCACACTGGGCCGGTTAATTCGGCCGTAAACGCTTCAGATTAATGTTCGAGTATCGTCGTAGTCCAACTAGATTAGACTGGACCACCTGACTGCCTGTACACAGAACAAACCAACACAGCAGGAATCCTGGACCACGTCCAGCCTCGGATAAGCTACACAGCTCAGTTACCTCTCATCACTACGCAATACAGCTGCTGCACAGCACAGCACAGCACCACCGGGGGGCGCTCTGGTCCACTCACACAGAGATCTCCGTCAAACTTCTCAGATATTTTTATAAGCAAGCAAGGCTTTATTGTTTTCTTTTAGTTAGTTTTTTTTTTTTTTTTTGTTCGGACACTTTCTTGCTCTGACAATGTGTGTGACAGATTCTTATTGTTTGAGGTGGACGATGTCTGGACCCAATCGCTGACCTCAGGTCTCAGGCAGCGACGCGTTAAATCTGCTGCGCTCGACTCAAAACCTCAAAC
Organism: Mugil cephalus; assembly: GCF_022458985.1. Taxonomy (NCBI): domain Eukaryota; kingdom Metazoa; phylum Chordata; class Actinopteri; order Mugiliformes; family Mugilidae; genus Mugil; species Mugil cephalus. The sequence continues at coordinate 28,349,248 of NC_061775.1, forward strand.
TGAAACGAAACCCGAGACACACAGAAGACGTCTCCGTTCAGTCTGCGACGTAAAATATAAATAATGCACATCAGCAAGTCTGGCCTTTCCCCTGAACAGCAAACACAACATACGTCACTTATATTAATATATAAATATATTATTTATATGTTAGGTTACAGTGGTTGAGAGCTTTGATAAGATTTCACTAGATTCTCTGGTGGATCTTTAAGTTTGATTCAGTTTTAACTGGTGCTAACGTTGTTTACCTGCATAAAAAAACCAGTCATTCGAAGCTGTGACTCGCGCACGTAGCAGAAAGCTAACAGTAGTTTCCTTTAGCAGACGCCTGTGGAGGTTCTCAGTCCTCCAGGTCCTGGTTTAGATCCAAAACGTGTTTAATAAACCTTCTGGACATTTTAGAGAAGACGTTTGTTCAGGTCTCAGAGACCAGAGGAAGTTTAAAGAGGTTTAAACAGAAACTCTGAGTAAAACCGTCAGAAACTGGTTCAACTAAAGTCCGTTAACATCTAGATCCCGACTCTAAACTCTTCTGGTCCAGACGACTTTTCTTTTTCCTTAAAACCATTTTTGGATCCTTTAGCTCGTTAAACCGTGTTGCTAATGGACCTAGCGTTTGTGATAGTTAGCTAACATTATTTAACATATTTTAGCATAAACAGAAATAGAAATAGAAAATTGGTCATTTAAAATCCTCCTGTAGCTGAGTTGCTAATTCATTTGCTAATTCAGAAGCGCTAATGGACCTAGCATAGGGAGCTAGTTAGTGAACGTTATGTAACGCATTTTGCCTTTATAATAATATTAATAAGACATATTGTAATAAATGGAGGCTACTGGTTTTCAATAGTTTTAGTTAATATAGTTATAAAGAACCTATAAAAACCTCTGCTGCTATGCTAATACTGGCTAACACGGCTAATATCGCTAACAGAATTACTGTAATTGATGAAGTTAAGGTTTTTCGGTCAATTTGACCTCATTCAATGTTTAACGTCTCTAAATATATGATTAATATAATTTGTTTTGCTTCATATTTAATAACTTTTCCTAATTTAAAGGCACAGACATAATATATGTTATTATTCTAGATAATAGGTTTTCATACCAAACGTTATAGAGAACAAGAATATGAACTTAGAAATTATATAAAGACGCTTAAACACATCTATTTCTAATTTAATGAGATTTTATGGTGATCTGCATGTTTCTGGATGGAAATGTGGGATGAGTTGCTTGATGTAAAGAGCTGGTTATGTAGTCGGCCAACAAATACAAAGGAACAGACACATAAACGTGGGAATATGTTTTAATAATGTAATAATATTTAATTTGAGCCCAAAGATAAAATTTGAGGGTTAGGTTTGCTGTAAATCCAGTGCAATACCCGGTTAATCAGAGAGAATATTATAACGTCGAAGTTACCGCCGAGACTTTTAGGAAGCAGAGTAGAATTAACGCGTCGCTGCCGACCGACGGTTCAGATCTGGACCGACACCGACCGGACGTTGACAGGAAAAGGAGCCGGACCCTGTCAGACCACATGGATGTAAATGGCCAGGCCGTGGAGCTGGACTTTCAAAGAGACGAAACAAAACCACCTGGCAACCAAAGGACAGACGGCGTCGGCCATGACGGCGTCGGCCATGACGGCGTCGGCCATGACGCCTCCGACGCGCCAGAACAACTTCAGCACTTATCAGCGAAAAAGAAAGACAAAAACCTTTTATAAGAACAGAACAAAGACTTCAAAATACTATCAGACATATTTAAACTACTACTAGGATGGGTTTTTTTGCATATAAATATTGTAAACAAGCTAGGAGTTGAATTCCAGTAGGTAAACAGGTAGCACACGGATCGGCTGTTACTGTTTTTCTACAGAGCTGTGAATCAGATTCTCAGTGGACGGTTTAAAAAAAAAAAAAAGAAAGAACATTTTTTATGCAAGTGAAGCCAGCGGCTCTGTTTTCATCCCAGATCCTCACGACGCTCCACACTTCAGGCTAAAACCCAGGATCTATCAGGTATACAGACTCTTTCCCTACGTAGCAGAAACGCTAACGGCTAAACCTCAGAAAAACGAAACTCACCTGTAAATAAACGAACACATGAGCGGCAGGTAAAGGATCCTCATGAGTCCCTGCAGGGGGCGACAAAAACACACAAACCAGAGCTGAGCTGAGCAGAAAATACAAGTTTAAACCCGTCTACATTCAGGTCGGAGGGTTGGTGATGGGTTCCTACGTGAAAACTAATAATTTACTGGTGATTTGGTCAGAACCCGTCTCCCTCCAGGTCCAGGTCCAGGTCCAGGTCCAGGTCCAGGTCCAGGTCCAGGTCCTGGTCCTGGTCCAGGTCCTCTGTTGTAGCTCCTAGCTGAGCCTAGAGGAGTCTGGTCTGAGGAGTAATCACATCCACAGACTGAATCCTAGAATCTGATCTATGAGACTGAAGAGAAATAAATAGTAGGTCTACTTTAAAACCATTGTTGCTCTTCATCCATGTGGTATTAACCAGGTAAAATGGCTCAGGGGTTGGATTCCTGCTCCAGGAGAATATCTCTCCTCCTCTTCTTTCCACCATGTTCTCCTCTCTAAGCCTCTTAAAGTTCTCCTCCCTGCTCTCAGCACATCTCACTGCAGAACCTTCTTTAGGAACCTTTCATCTCTGCCTCCATCCAGGAACAACCTGGAGGGAAACTCTGAGCAAACACCAGGATTTTAGAGTTTTTCTAGGACCAGGCCTTTAGGAGCGACTCTTTAGGAACACTGGTCCAAATCGATTGGAGCCCATCATGTCCCTGACTGATTAAATTTATTAAGAAAAAAGCAGAATAATGTTGATTTTGAAGCTGCTCAGCTCTGAATGTTGTCGTCCTGCTGCAGAGAGTCCAGGGTCAAACCAGATCGACTGTTTTTTTATTTGTTTGACGTTTGTTTGACGTTTGTTTGGCTCAGATCTGTTTTTATCGTGGTGAGTTTCGTCGTCTTTCTTCTCTCGTAGTGAAGCGGTGAGGACTGATCTCTGTTTCCTCTCTACGCATCATTTCAACCGGTTATAGACCACAACAAGCTGCTTTCAGAACCACCGGCCAGTCGGCTTCTGTCTGGAGGAATCTGGAGGAGGAAGAGTCACATCACAACCAATAAGAGTCTTTATTATAGTCGGCGTTTATGGAGCTGCTTTAAGGTTTTAGTTTCATTCATAGTCATAAAAATGACTCAAAACATCCTGAAAGTAGATGAAGAACCCAATCAGACACGTGAAACTGAGATATTAGACTTGGTAAAATGAGCCAATATTATAAATCAGAGGTGTTGAAGTGTCTAAATGTTTGTGTTAACATCTGATTAGTTGGAGGAATCTGACCCCATTAAGATCAGAACCAGCTGAGTTGTGAGATGTTGGTGGTTTCCTCTCATCAGCTGATGCTCCAACATTTCTACTGGATGAAGGTCAGGACTTTGACTTGTTCCTAAACATTCATCTGGTTCTTCTGGAGAACCACTGGTGTTCTTGGGCTCCTTGTCTTCCTCCATGACCCAGTTTCTCTTCACATTCAGCTCATGGACTCATGTCCTGACATTTTCTTTCAGAGTTCACTGGTAGAATTCACAGTTCATTGGTCCATCAATGATGAGCAGATGCAGCAGAACAGGCCCAAACCAGGACATTAGCGCCCCCATGTGTCATGGAGGGATGAGGTTCTGATGCTGGAATGCAGTGTTGGTTCATCTCCAAACATTTAAACCAAACTATTCTACTCTGGTCTCATCTGTCCACTAAACATTGTCCCACATGTTCTTTGTGGACAGAGAGCAGTGTCTTTGGTTGTTGAGTGGATTCATCAACATGAACATCAGCCAATGTGAGAGAGGCCTTTAGCTGCTTAGAAGTTCCCCTGGGTTCCTCTGGTTCCTCTCCCACTATGATGGAGTGATGTTTGTTGGTGGACCACTCCTGTGGAGGGGAACAGTCGTCTTCAATCTGTCTGACTCTCTGTGGATTATTTGTGGCTTCCAGACTCTTTACAGATGGTTGTGGAACCTTTTCCAGCCTGATGAGCAACAACAACTCTTTTTCTGAGCTCCTCACAAAGCTCCTTTCATCTGTTGTCATCACACACTTCAACACAAACATGAGACAAATCCCTGATTCATAGAAACTGAACCAGGACCTGAGTCTGAACACATGGACTCTGGTTTAATCTGTGATATTGGCTCATTTTAGTCTCATATTTCTGTTTTATTGGGTTTCATTGATTTCTCATCGTCTACTTTTAGGACTCCACTGATATTTTGAGTCATTTTTCTGCAGAAACCTTAAACCTTTAAGTAGGAGTTGACAGTAATTATACATTAGGGCTGAAAAACCAAACAACTTTCTTTAAAGTTTTAGATAATTCGATTCTTCCTTCAATCGGAATCAAAGGTTTTCCTAAATTTAAATGAATAAAACTCAGACTGACTAGAAACTAATGTGGATTCTTCATTTAGACGAAAACCTGCAGCTCAGGATTCAACGTCTCCTCCTCAGATTCCTCACGTTCATTCACTTCCATGTTCAGTTAAACTGTGAAAAACAACCTCATCATCCTCTGAGCTTCATCCTCTGAGTCGACCTCAGACTCCGTTTGCTTTACAACAAAATGCCAAACACTTTGGTTTCCTGTTCTTCTTCTTTTTATTTGTACTGTGTGACTGATGTTTGTTATTCTATGAATATCCAGTAACTTTGACCACAACATGCCTAATTATGAATCAAATCATTTAGATATATCCACTTAATGAGATTACTCTTTACCGTTGATTCCTCAAAGTATATCGTAATATATCGAAGCAGAAAATGAGAAAAAAGGATTTTAGTAAATTAACTTTTAATACTGTACTTTTTTTTTAAGAGGAGGTACTTAACAAGTTCTATAGTCGAGAAACCTGAAAGGATTCATGTGAAGATCTTTTCCGTTGCATGTCTCTGTTGCTACAACATGTTGGTGGAGGGCGGGTTGGGGAACGATGAGGCCAAAGGTGGATTAGTTTAGAATAAATGTGAAGACGACTCTTTCACTATGACCACTAGATCCCTCACAGGTCACATCTCCTTCAGAGGAAATAAAGCACTTTAAGTGTCATCGACTCGTTCTTCAGCTTCGGATTTTTAAATAAATGAGACGCCGCGCTCCCCCTGGTGGCTGGAGGCTGCAGTACAGGTCAGAAGCTCCACCCCCTCCATGTTAGTGGGCGGGACTACAACACAAAAATAAGTATTAATTAGACACAAACACCAGTGGGTCTGGATGAAGTGTGGGCGGGGCATCACCATCGTGGCTCCACCCTCAAACCGTACTGATCGAAATTAATCCAAAGCAATTGTCACCTGAACATTCATCAACATTATATTTGCCACCTGTCAGAATGTCAGAAACCGTCCTTGGAAAAAACTTATTAAATGTGTATTTTAGTGTTTTAGTTTGGCCCAAGTCCCGCCCAATAACACGGAGGGGGTGGAGCTTATATGACCTATACTGCAACCTCCAGCCACCAGGGGGAGCTCTACACAAGAGGAGCAGCTCCACATTTATATACAGTCTATGGTTTAAATTAATTAAATGTTTGATCTAGAGGGTTAAATGTAAAAAAAAAAAAAAAAAAGCTGTAACTGTAAAAACCTGTTGAAAAAGAAACTGACAAAAAGTAAAAGATATGATTGTAAATGTCAGATATCAGTAACTAGAAAAAAAGATAGGCTAGGCTAAAGGTATGATAACTGTTGAATTAGTTAGCATTAAAGTAGCTGAAAATTATAAAAGCATTTGTAAATGTTCATTTTCTGAGACCGAAAATAATTAAATGTTTGACACAATAAGGTTAGCTAAAAGTAAAGGCTAAAGGATTTAAGAATTTTGCTAAAAGAAGCGTTTTTTTGTCTTTTTGTTTTGGTTGCAGCAGCAATAATGGAACAAAATGTAGAAACTGCTGAACGTAATTAAATATTATAGAAGATTAAAAACAGAACATTTATTAAAAACGACCAAAAATATCTGCAGAGTTTAATGAGAAGTCATGAAACTAAATGTTTATATTTAACTTAAAAGAAATGAAACGTCAGCTACTGAAAAGTGATTTAATCGTTGAAACCGTTGAACTAACAACAACTAAAAAACCAGAGGAGCTGAAAATAGAAGCTCAACATTTAAAGGATGTTTGGCTGAAACCGTGGAAACTGTTTATTTGATTAAATAGGGAATTAATTACCAGCTGATGGTTCCATTTAAAATAAAAACTGATGCTGCTGATTAGTGACCTAATAGAATAAACAACAGATCTAAGGCTGGATTCAACAGGTAAATAGGTAAATAATCCTCCAGGTGTCTGAGATGCGTCTAATTGTTGTTTTTAACGAGGTGGTTACTGGTCACAAGGATTAGCCACGCGTCCCAAGAACAGCAGCGTGTTGATGGTCGACTCCCTGATGAGCACCAGGAAGGGTCGGTCGGCCAGAAACACCTCGCGATAGAGGTTCAGGGAGCGTCCGACGGCCACGACGGCCGTGGCTGCTGCCGCCTCGCTGCCCTCCTCATTCACCTGCAGAGGAACCAGAGAGTTCAGAGGAACCAGAGGAATCAGAGCAGTCAGAGGAACCAGAGAGATCAGAGGAACCAGAGGAACCAGAGGAACCAGAGAGACCAGAGAGACCAGAGGAACCAGAGGAACCAGAGCAGTCAGAGGGACCAGAGAGATCAGAGCAGTCAGAGGAACCAGAGGAACCAGAGGAATCAGAGGAACCAGAGGGACCAGAGGAACCAGAGGAACCAGAGGAACCAGAGGAATCAGAGGAACCAGAGGGACCAGAGGAACCAGAGGGACCAGAGGAACCAGAGAGATCAGAAGAACCAGAGGAACCAGAGAGATCAGAGGGACCAGAGGAACCACAGGAACCAGAGGTAATAGAGGGAATCAGAGGAATCAGAGGAACCAGAGAGTTCAGAGGGACCAGAGGAACCAGAGGAACCAGAGAGATCAGAGGGACCAGAGGAACCACAGAAACCAGAGGGATCAGAGGAACCAGAGGAGTCAGAGGAGTCAGAGGAGTCAGAGGAACCAGAGGAACCAGAGGAGTCAGAGGAACCAGAGGAACCAGAGGGATCAGAGAGATCAGAGGAACCAGAGGAACCACGGGAACCAGAGGAACCAGGATAGAAGACTATTTTCACTTTTATGAAATCACTGGTATATAAAGGGTTAAAAGGCAGAATTAACTCAAACTTTTACGATTAGAACTGAAGTGGCTTAAAAGATTTATGTAAAAAAATCTGAATTTATGGTATTTTAAGGAGTTTTTGAAGAGGACACTTTTGTCCATTAACCCTTTAGTCTCAGGGCGTCATATTTATAATGAGTGGGTGAGTGGGGAACCTCTATGAGCGTCTATGAGCGTCTATGAGCCTCTATGAGTCTCTATGAGTCTCTATGAGCCTCTATGAGTCTCTATGAGTCTCTATGAGCCTCTATGAGTCTCTATGAGTCTCTATGAGTCTCTATGAGTCTCTATTAGTCTCTATGAGCCTCTGTGAGCCTCTATGAGTCTCTATGAGCCTCTATGAGTCTCTATGAGCGTCTATGAGCCTCTATGAGCCTCTATGAGTCTCTATGAGTCTCTATGAGTCTCTATGAGCCTCTATGAGTCTCTATGAGTCTCTATGAGCCTCTATGAGTCTCTATGAGTCTCTATGAGTCTCTATTAGTCTCTATGAGCCTCTGTGAGCCTCTATGAGTCTCTATGAGTCTCTATGAGTCTCTATGAGTCTCTATGAGTCTCTATTAGTCTCTATGAGCCTCTGTGAGCCTCTATGAGTCTCTATGAGCCTCTGTGAGCCTCTATGAGCCTCTGTGAGCCTCTATGAGTCTCTATGAGCCTCTATGAGCGTCTATGAGTCTCTATGAGTCTCTATTAGTCTCTATGAGCGTCTATGAGCCTCTATGAGTCTCTATGAGCCTCTATGAGTCTCTATGAGCCTCTATGAGTCTCTATGAGCCTCTATGAGCGTCTATGAGTCTCTATGAGTCTCTATTAGTCTCTATGAGCGTCTATGAGTCTCTATGAGCGTCTATGAGCCTCTATGAGCCTCTATGAGTCTCTGTGAGTCTCTATGAGTCTCTATGAGCCTCTATGAGTCTCTATGAGCGTCTATGAGCCTCTATGAGTCTCTATGAGTCTCTATGAGTCTCTATGAGTCTCTATGAGCCTCTATGAGCCTCTATGAGTCTCTATGAGTCTCTATGAGTCTCTATGAGCCTCTATGAGCGTCTATGAGTCTCTATGAGCCTCTATGAGTCTATGAGCCTCTATGAGCCTCTATGAGTTTGATTCATGTTCATCATGCAGTGATGGTACATGGTGATTGGCCACACACCTCCAGGAAGGCTTTATGGAAGGCGTCCGAGATGAAGAGGCTGTCGCTGCCGTCCTCCAGGATCCCTGCAACACAGGAGACTCTAGTAAACCTGAAGGCTAAAAGGACCGGGACCAGACAGACCCGGGACCAGACAGACCCGGGACCAGACAGAACCGGGACTAGACAGACCCGGGACCAGACTGACCCGGGACCAGACAGAACCGGGACCAGACAGACCCGGGACCAGACAGACCCGGGACCATTTTTACATTGTTCAGAGCAGACCCGTCATTTGATTGTTATAATAATAGCATCCTGAGTCACCTGGCAGACTGGCCTCATCAGGGCTGAACAGGTCAGTCAGACCCATGGCCTGAAGCTCCTCCTTCAGACTGAAACTGTCCTCCACCTTGAAGCGAGGGACCTGGACGGAGACGGTGACTTCCGTCAGCTGATCCAACCAGCCGCTGAGCTTCTTCAGGTCCAGACTCTCCTCCACCTCAACACAAAGCAAACCATTCGTCAACATTCCCCTGTATGTTAGAGTAACATTTGATTTTAATAATAATAATAAATATGTTCACGATATACAGATTAAAAATGTGTAGGAACAAAATACAAATAACGTACAACTGCAGCTTCAGTTTTACCCAGTAAATATGAAAAATATAGAGCAAGACAAATAAGAGAACCAGCAGAGAAAAATATAAATAATAAAAGAAATACAATATATTAAAATAAAACCCTGAAAACATTAATAAAATATCGAACAAAATTAAAGAAAAATGAATAAAATATTAATAAAACAAATATTAAAGGCCTGTAACAAAAATATTATAATGGTCATGTCCCTTGTGGATGATTAAAGTATCTAAATCTATTTCCAAGTATTATAATAATAATAGATATAATAATTAATAAACTCACATTCCTGTGCCTGAAAAATAATAATAAAAATAATCAGCTTCACATTGAAGCCTTGAAACAAACAATTTATACATAAAAAAATCTCCCAACAATATTTAGACCACCAGATAATTCATAAAAATATTAATAAAATAATGAAAAAGAAAGATTTACGAGATCTATGTCAGAAAAAAATATTTAAAACACTATAATTATGTTGTTGGAAAAAATGTGAAAGTTTTAAATTAAAAATGAATTCAAATTGTTCTGAGAAATATTTCAGAATGCCCCAGGTGTCTTACCTGGCTGAGGGGCGTGCCCTTGCTGGGCAGGATCATCACCATGGTGATGTCGTCTCCGCGGTACGGCATCTCCAGCATCTCGATCCGGTCCTCGGGGAAATGTCGGTACCTGAACTTGGTCTCCTGGTACATCATGTTGACGGGGCAGGTCTGGTCAGGGCTGACGTGGAAAACCGTGTCGTAAATGTTGTCTGGGTTAAACTTGTTCTTCCACTGACCCTGAGACGCAGAAATTAAAGTTAGTAATGTAGAATAATCTTCAACGCCTCCAATCAGAGCTACAGCTGCAGCTTCAGGTGTTGGGCTGCCTACCTTGAAGAAGATGGTGTTGACGAGGACCAGGATGGTGGTGGAGTCCAACACCCCGAACGGCAACGTGTCCTGGATCCTGTTCTGCGTCTTGTTGGCGATCCATTCGTTGATGGTGAGCCGGGCTTTCTCTGGATTAGTCTGCAGCACAGAACCAGGGTTACTACTATAACTACTGAATGTAACCACCTGCAGCACAGAACCAGGGTTACTACTATAACTACTGAATGTAACCACCTGCAGCACAGAACCAGGGTCACTACTATAACTACTGAATGTAACCACCTGCAGCACAGAACCAGGGTTACTACTATAACTACTGAATGTAACCACCTGCAGCACAGAACCAGGGTCACTACTATAACTACTGAATGTAACCACCTGCAGCACAGAACCAGGGTTACTACTATAACTACTGAATGTAACCACCTGCAGCACAGAACCAGGGTTACTACTATAACTACTGAATGTAACCACCTGCAGCACAGAACCAGGGTTACTACTATAACTACTGAATGTAACCACCTGCAGCACAGAACCAGGGTTACTACTATACTATGAATGTAACCGCTGAGCACAGAACCAGGGTTATACATAACTACGAATAAACACCTGCAGCACAGAACCAGGGTTACTACTATAACTACTGAATGTAACCACCTGCAGCACAGAACCAGGGTTACTTCTATAACTACTGAATGTAACCACCTGCAGCACAGAACCAGGGTTACTACTATAACTACTGAACGTAACCGCCTGCAGCACGGAACCAGGGTTACTACTATAACTAGTGAATCTTTGTACGTATTCGTAGACGTCACCTTGAAGTTGAGAGGCAGCAGTTTGGCTCCGTAAACCGTCTCGCTGATGTTCTGATACGTCTCGTTGAAGATGAGCGATTTCTCTCCGAACAGCCGGTTGGCAGAGATCAGCTCCGTGGTTTTGTCCTTCTTCCTGTAGAGGCGGCAGTTCAGTTTGGCGAAGAAGAAGTGGACCTGATCCGACGTCTTCTCTTTGATGGTGTCGAACTGAAACACCTGCGGACGCAAAGGATTTCAACATTTATGAACATCTAGATTAGATCATAGAAAACACACTGATAGTAACGACATCATCCTGAACTCATCTCTTCATCTGGATCAAACCAAAGAACCCAAAGTTCCTCCACGTTGGGTTTTTACCTCTTAACGTGAATCTGGCTCCAAAATGCTACTGATTCACTACAGGAGGCAACGTTCACACAATTCAAGCTTTGGACATTTTATTTCTCCTGGACGTCATCACATTCTACCATTGAGCTCATTATACGATCCAGAAGAAGATGGAGATTTACACATGGAACTCCCCAGGACCCCAGCCACCAAGGCTACATGCTACATAGCAATGCTAAGCTACCAGCCACCAAGGCTACATGCTACATAGCAATGCTAAGCTACCAGCCACCAAGGCTACATGGTACATAGCAATGCTAAGCTAACAGCCACCAAGGAAGATGGTTTCATAGCAATGCTAAGACCAGCCACCAAGGCTACATGCTACATAGCAATGCTAAGCTACCAGCCACCAAGGCTACATGCTACATAGCAATGCTAAGCTAACAGCCACCAAGGCTACATGCTACATAGCAATGCTAAGCTACCAGCCACAAGGCTACATGCTACATAGCAATGCTAAGCTATCAGCCACAAGGCTACATGCTACATAGCAATGCTAAGCTATCAGCCACCAAGGCTACAAGCTACATAGCAATGCTAAGCTATCAGCCACCAAGGCTATATGCTACATAGAAATGCTAAACTACCAGCCACCAAGGCTACATGCTACATAGCAATGTTAAGCTAACAGCCTCCAAGGCTACATGCTACATAGCAATGCTGAGCTAACAGCAACCAAGGCTACATGCTACATAGTAATGCTAAGCTAACAGCCACCATGGCTACATGTTACATATCAATGCTAAACTAACAGTCACCAAGGCTAGATGTTACATATCAATGCTAAGCTAACAGTCTCCAAGGCTACATGTTACATATCAATGCTAAGCTAATAGCCACCAAGGCTACATGCTACATAGCAATGCTAAGCTATCAGCCACCAAGGCTACAAGCTAAATAGCAATGCTAAGCTAACAGCCACCAAGGCTACATGCTACATAGCAATGCTAAGCTAACAGTCTCCAAGGCTACATGTTACATATCAATGCTGAACTAACAGTCACCATGGCTACATGTTACATATCAATGCTAAGCTAACAGCCACCATGGCTACATGTTACATATCAATGCTAAGCTAACAGTCACCAAGGCTAGTTCATAGCTGATGTAGAACCATGTGAATAGACTCTAAACGACCTCAGAAGATGATAAAAACTAGATCAGTCACATTTGTTGTTGTTGCTGTTTTTGGATTTAATGAAATATTGAGCCAGAAGAAGAAAGTCTGGCATGATGATGATGTGTTTCCTCTGTTAGCTGAGGCTAGCTGGTTAGCTCCAGATATGTGATGTTTGGTATCAATGGAAAGAGGAGCTTCTCTAGTTTCTAATAACAGACTAAAATGTGCAAACTAGTGACAAACGAAAACACTTTTTGGATGAAATGTAAGAAACGTCGTGTTTCCTGTCTGACCTCCATGATCTGCCTCAGCGTCTGGTTGCAGGCTCCCAGCTTGGTCATGGCGAAGGCCGTGGAGATGCTGATGGGCGACATGAAGATGTTGGCCTCTGCCGGTTTGCTGACGGCCAGCTGTTTATACAGCGACAGGGCGAAGCGGCTGTTGGCCTTCGACAGCTCCCACACTCGGGGGTTGGTGGACTCGGGGATGACCTCGGGCTCCGGGGCCTCGGGGGCCTCGGTGGCCTCGGTGGCCTCGGGCTCAGGGCTGCGGTAGATGCATCGCGGCTCCAGGGCCAGGTCCTTGGGTTTGGCCTGGCAGATGTCTGGACGCGAGGCGAAGGAGGCGAGAGGCAGCAACGCCACAAACAGCAGCCAATCAGCAGCCCTCATCCTGGACAGAGGACCAATCAGACGAGAGCGTGAGCTTCTGTCTGTGAAGCTTAAAACTTTAAAGTGTTGATGAATGATGGACAAACAACGTGGACGTCCTCAGAGACCAGAGGCTTCCTCAAAGTCACTGTTCATGTTTAATGTCGTCACAGAATTCAGTTTAAGTCCAACAAGACTCAGAAAAGACACCAGAGACACTTTTACCTACGAGAGACGCCACAAACCTAAAAGATTCAAATCAGCCTCAGACACAAACAACATGACCTCAGACTCAGAACCACCTCAGTTAAACAGAAACAACCTCAAAGGTTCGAACCTCATCAGAGACACAACTGAACGGACTAATAGAGACTTTGAATGGACATAAAACCTCCTCAGAGACACAAAATAACACCAGAGACAAACAATGAGCTCAGTAAAGAGACGAAGACAAAGAGACTCAATACAAACCTCAAAGATGCTCAGAGACACAACATGAAGTCAGAGGAGACAAAACAACCCTAAAAGACGCCAGCAGAGGACGTTTGGTATCGTCCACATTTCTATGAATCACTTCAAGTCAAATCCTCGAGGTCCAAGTCGGGTTTCGAGTCTTTTCCGTCCTGATTCTTCTCAACAGGAGCTGATGGTTCCACATGTAAAACTATTAACGGAGACGACAGAGCCGGAGGACAAAGACGGAACGAATACCGGGGAGATCTTACCTGAGCAGGTAGCGCGGTGAGCGTTGACTCGGACACATGTGGACAGTCTGAGCTGGACTCAGGTCAGTGTCCTGCAGAGCACTGAAACATCACAGCAACCTTTGAGACATTGATCCGTTCATAGTCAACAAGTTTGATACCGAGAAACATCTGGTTCAGATCAACAAGCTCAGACGCTCACCCTCACGCTGAGGACAGAGGACGGAGGACAGAGGACAGAGGACAGAGGACGGAGGACGGAGGACAGAGGACAGAGGACGGAGGACGGAGGACGGAGGACAGAGGACAGAGGACGGAGGACAGAGGACAGAGGACGGAGGACGGAGGACGGAGGACAGAGGACAGAGGACAGAGGACGGAGGACGGAGGACGGCTGGACACACTCAGCATCCAGACATTAGATTTAAATAAATAAACAGAATAATAATTATTATTATTTATAACAATTATACATAATAATTATTATAAATAATCATAATAATACAGTTTACTCACATTATTTTTAATTGATTTTTATAAATATTTTATTACAATATTATTTTTCTAGACATTACTTATATTTTTATTTTTTTACTTGTGCTGTTGTGATGAAGTCATTTCCGTTGCAGATCATTAAAGTCTTAAAAACTAAAACATTTGAATTTAGAAAATTGTAAATACATTTTATGAACCTTGGAACATTAATAATTATTTCAGATAATTTAGTTAATGTGCTTAAATTAAAATTGAAAAGAAAATGTATTTAATTTTAAAGTGAATATAAAAAGATAAAATGTGAACTTTATTTAACATTGCACTAAAATTATTCATTATTAATTTTAAAAACATGTTTTTAACATGTGTTTAATTTCAACATTCAAGAAAATGAATTTTGTAACTTTAACTAAAATTAGTTTCAATTTCTAGAAACAAAAGTGTTAAATTTAATACTTTTAAAATGTAAGAAACTAAACATTTACTTTTTTAAAATATCATTTAATTAAAATAAATACTTAGAAGTTGAAGAAATATCAATTTTGAATTTTAAAGAAATGATTTAGAAATCTCAGAAAATATCTTTTAAAACATTAATTTTCTATTTGAAGAAATGTCAGAATTGGATGTAAAGGACTAGATTATTATTAAATTAATATTATTCTTATTTTTAACTTTTTATTCATACTATTATCTACGAGCATTTAATTCCGGTTTTTGACATGTTATTAAATGAACATGTTGAGATTCATTCAGGCGGTTTAACCCTCTGACTCATTTTTCACTGTAATATGAAGTCCTACACCTCTATAGACTAAGGACACACAGGGCTATAGGCTGATGTAACTCAATTATGTCTAAATGCAGCGTAAAAAAATTAAAAACCTGTAAATAATTAGAAAAAAAGAAAAACAGAAATTTAATTTCTGTTTTTTTTCTTGTAAAATATTCAAAAAATTATGAATTATTATATACAACACATTTTCAGATATCCTGAAGCATAAGGAAGATAGGAAAAATATTAGTGGTTGCACTACATTCAGAGAATATAAAAATTCTGAGACTTTCTGAGACTGTGGTCTCATTTTTTATTCTAATATAAAGTCCTGCGCATCAATAGGTCAGAACAAACCCGGCTACACGCTGATACAACTCAATAATGTCTCCGAAGAAGTTTAAAACAACCCGAATGTAAGAAAACATTGTAAAAAGAACAGGATTGTTTACTTTCCGCCGGCCACATACACACTGAGGCATTCAGGGACCCTCGGAAACTTCGCCAGTCTTTACAGCTTTCAGATCGGACAAAGGGTTTGTAAATATGAATAATTTAAACATAAAAAAGTTTGAGCCCGCGGACGGACTTGGGATTCAGAGGTTTAAATGCAGATTTTATTAGAGGAATCATAAATATTTAAAAAAAAGTCTGTGCAAAATTAATTTCACATTAAAACAGGAAACTACAAAAAAAATGAGAAACATTAAAAGAGACGTGAATAATTCATGAGTGCACAACAACAACCCTGTGATAAACCCACACTTTAAAGTTCACACCAACGTCTCCGAGTCAACGTGGACGAATTAAACCAGACTCCATTTAAAACGGGACCGTTTTTAGACCTGAGGCGGTTGAACCAGGTCTCCAGTCGGACCAGGAAGTGAACGGCAGGTTCTCAGAAAAGTTTGGGCAACTCCCTGAGGCGACTCAAGTCCAGGATGTTTCCCACCGAACCCTCGGACTGGCGGCTGCTCGCCCTGACTAAAGATGGCCGCCGGCTGGAGCAGTTCTCCTTGTCGCCTCCGGCTAAAAGCTGCATCTTTGGTCTCAGGTCGCGGATCAGCTGACTCTGTGGGAGGAGCTTGGTGTTCAGAGCGAGCGGCTGGAGAACCGGCGCCTCCTTCTCTTCCTCCTCGCCATCTTCCTCCTCCTCCTCCTCCTCCTCCTCCTCAATCAGTCCGTACTTCCTCATGTACTTCCTCGTGGCGAGGGACATGTTGCTAGGCGACAGCAGGGAGGCGTTGGGGGAGGGGGCGGGGTTGTGGCGGGGGGCGTGGCCTCCCAGAGACAGCCTGCTGAGCTGGGAGTCGCTGAGGTAGCGCAGGGCGATGGCGTTGGCCTCCAGGCTCAGGTCCACGCTGCCCCCGGGGGACAGGACGCTGGACGTCGGCTCGGAGACGCTCAGTCTGGACAAGACGGCCGCCGGGTTGATGCTCGCCAGCGTGCTGAGGACAAACGGGGACAGGGTCAGAGACGGAAAGACGAAGGCGACAAACAGAGTCCGAGTCTGATGAGGTCGCCATGGAAACGTGTGGACGGTACCTGGCGCTCTCCACAGATCTGAGTCGGTCTTTATCCGAGTCCACCAGATCCTCTCGGTCCACGTCGACTCCAAGCTGCTGCAGCTGCCTCAAGGTGGCGCTCACCACCGGGTCTCCCTCCGGACTCCTCTGCTGCTTCCTCCTCCTGGACGAGGACGAGGACGAGGAGGAGGCGCAGGAGGAGGCGGCGGTGGAAGAAGAAGAAGAAGAAGGAGTGGAGGCCTGGGAGTGTTTGGACACCACAGACCGACTCCTGGACTCGTCGTCCTCGTCCTGTTTAATGTCTGACTCCTGGAGACGACTGTTGAGCTGAGTCTGAGGACATGAGGACAATATATACATTATCTATATATTTTACATAATTAATATTATATATACAACAACATACAACACTGTAGATGAAGCACAGAGCTGGAATGAGCTTGATCAGAAAATAAAAATGTCACGTTCCAGCTTCAATATAAAACTAAAAATGATAAAAAATGAATCACTGATAATATTAAGAATCTTTATTCTGTTTCTTCTTCCACTAATGTTGCATAGATGTGTTATTGTACCAGAGTCCTGTTACTGTCTGTTGTGTGTCTATTGTGTGTGGGTGTTACTCTACAGTTGATTGAATGTTGATATGAGACAGTGAGATGAATGAGTGTGATGGTTGTGTTACCATGAGGTTGTGGTAGAAGCTCTGCTGTTCGTCTGCTGCTCTGTACATACTGACACTTTCTCCCAGGACTGGACTCCGGACACTGAACACAACACACACACAGACACTTTAATACGACAAGAGGCTGTTCAACATCTACACACAACTCAACACAAAGGAAGAGGAGGAGGATGAAGAACAGGGGGAGGAGTCAGAGACGATTCTAAAGATATTTCAGTTATTTCATTAAAGTTTATTCAATCACAGGTCACGTCTCACCTGTTCTGATCGGACCTGGGAGTCACCTGAACCTCAGCTCCGCCCACCGGCCTCACGAAGGAGGCGTCACGTGAGGAGGAGGAGGAGGACGGGGGGCTGGAGGACACTGACGGGGGAGGTTTGGGAGGGGATGAGTGAGGAGGAGGTGGAGGAGGAGGAGAAGCCTCCTGGCGATAAAGAGGCTCCACTGGATTCCCCCAGAACAGACTGGCTCCTGCAAACCAGGGGGTAGAATATATGAGTTTATTCAGTTATTTCACATTAGAATATAACATGTTTAACCCAACTTAAAAACAAAAGAAGCCTCTTTATCGTGAACTAATATTTGTTCAGAACTGATCAGCTGCTCCTCAGTCACGGCGCCGTTAGCAACCGCAGCTTTAAATGTACAAGTAGCGTGACTGTACGTCAACATCTTATAACGTTCAGGATGATACTCAGCTCACAGTCTGAGCAGTTAGCCTGTTAGCTCGTTAGCAACTTACTGAGCAGTTAGCCTGTTAGCTCGTTAGTAACTTACTGAGCAATTAGCCTGTTAGCTCGTTAGCAACTTACTGAGCAGTTAGCCTGTTAGCTCGTTAGCAACTTACTGAGCAGTTAGCCTGTTAGCTCGTTAGCAACTTACTGAGCAGTTAGCCTGTTAGCTCGTTAGTAACTTACTGAGCAGTTAGCCTGTTAGCTCGTTAGTAACTTACTGAGCAGTTAGCCTGTTAGCTCGTTAGTAACTTACTGAGCAGTTAGCCTGTTAGCTCGTTAGTAACTTACTGAGCAGTTAGCCTGTTAGCTCGTTAGCAACTTACTGAGCAGTTAGCCTGTTAGCTCGTTAGTAACTTACTGAGCAGTTAGCCTGTTAGCTCGTTAGCAACTTACTGAGCAGTTAGCCTGTTAGCTCGTTAGCAACTTACTGAGCAGTTAGCCTGTTAGCTCGTCAGTAACTTACTGAGCAGTTAGCCTGTTAGCTCCTTAGTAACTTACTGAGCAGTTAGCCTGTTAGCTCGTCAGTAACTTACTGAGCAGTTAGCCTGTTAGCTCGTTAGCAACTTACTGAGCAGTTAGCCTGTTAGCTTGTTACTAATTTACTGAGCAGTTAGCCTGTTAGCTCGTCAGTAACTTACTGAGCAGTTAGCCTGTTAGCTCCTTAGTAACTTACTGAGCAGTTAGCCTGTTAGCTCGTCAGTAACTTACTGAGCAGTTAGCCTGTTAGCTCATTAGTAACTTACTGAGCAGTTAGCCTGTTAGCTCGTTAGCAACTTACTGAGCAGTTAGCCTGTTAGCTGTTAGTAAGTGTTGTCTTAATTAGAACAACTTGGCCAAAGAAAACTTAAGTGATGCTGTGGGGTTACGTCAAGTTTTCTCCGCTGCTATGCTCCACGCAAACATCCCGCGGTGCGCCCACAGCTAGCTAGCTAGTAGCTAGCAGCTAGCTACTAGCTAACTGGCTGTGCTTGATAAATTGTGACCGGGCTGCACAGATACTTTAGTTCCATTGTGTAGTTCGGTTACATCGTCCTCAAAAATCCAAACTTTTATTAGCGGGACTGAAGTTTATACATTTATTTTAAATCAAAGTAACGTCGATACATTTTTAAGACCTTTCAAAATTGTATTTAAGACATTTTATGAGATTTTAAGACAATTTTAGACATTTTAAGGCCTTAAATTCAAATGATTGTGTTTTAGACTTTAGACTTTTTAAGACCCCAAAGATTCAGCTGGTTCAGTCTCACCTGTTCCCACGGCAACGCTGGACGTCGTCCTGGACGTCTGAGACTGGACATGAAGTTTCCCCTGAGCCTCCAGCAACATCTGGACCTGAGGAGGAGGAGGAGGAGGAGGAGAGTCACTAGGAGGAGGAGGAGAGTCACTAGGAGGAGGAGAGTCACTAGGAGGAGGAGGAGGAGGAGGAGGAGGAGGGTCACTAGGAGGAGGAGGAGGAGGAGGAGAGTCACTAAGAGGAGGAGAGTCACTAGGAGGTGGTGGAGGAGGAGGAGGAGGAGGAGGAGAGTCACTAGGAGGAGGAGAAGGAGGAGATGGTAGAGGAGAAGGAGGAGGAGATCCAGAGATGCTGTGACTGTACCTGAGTCTGAAGGAGGCGCAGCTGGCGGTCCTGATGGAGGAGGAGCTGGTAGGTGTCTGATGTCATACAGGAGGAGGGAGGAGGCAACCAGGGAGGAGACACGGGGTGAGAAGGTGGAGGAGGTGGGGAAGAGTGGGCGCATTGACAGGAAGGAGCAGGAGGGACGGCAAAGGTGGAGGGGGGAGGAGGAGGAGGAGAGGAAGGAGGGGCGTAGTGGTGAGAGCAGAGGGGAGTGGAAGGCTTAACGGAGGGAGGAGGCGAAGAATGATGATGGGATGGAGGAGGAGCAGGAGCAGGGTGAGGGGAGGGAGGTGTAGCAGCAGGGGAGGAGAAGATGGAGGTGCAGCTGTAGGAGGTGGGGGGGCAGCAGGTGCAGGACTGCTGCAGGTTGGAGTTGGGGGTGCTGTGGAGGTGAGGAGGAGGTCTGGAGGAGGTGGCCTTCCTATCAGCTTTAGGAGGAGGAGGAGGAGGAGCAGGGGCGGAGCCAGACCCCCGTCCAGCGCCGTGATTGGAGGAGAAGCTGCTGTCAATCAGGAGGGAGAGTTCAGGGACAGACGGATGAACCCGAGGAGTCTGGAACAAGAAGAGATGATGATGAGGAGGAGGAGACAAAGGAGGAGGAGACAAAGGAGGAGGAGGAGGAAGAAGAAAAGTAAAACCTAGAAAAATAAACCTGAAATTAAACTTAGGAGGCTCCATTAGCCTTGTTAGCATCTATTAGCGTCCATTAGGCCTGTTAGCCTGTGTTAGCATGTAGCATGTCTCACCTGCTGAGCTGGGGGGTGGGGACTGGGGGACGGTCGTGGAGACAAATCTTCATCCTCAACTCCAGAGTCCTGGTCACTCACAGAGAGACCGGGAGGAGACGCACTGAGGACATGAGGACATTAACACATTTAAAAAACAAATCAGTTAATAAATATGTTCAAATATTAAGTTTTAATCAGAATAATCTCAGAGCTGCTGTGGATTAATTTTGATTAAACGTGATTAAATATCATCAATTTCTAATCTCTACTGATGGCGTTTTATTTTTCATTTATGTGTCCTCCCATCTCATTTGTCCTGGTTTGTCTTGGTTTGTCTCCAGCTGTTAGCCGCGTTAGCCCAAGTGCTAGCAGAATCCCCGACTAACGTATGCTTGGCTTGGTTCATGTGCTGTTTGAAGCTGGAAAGAAAACTCCTTGCAGAGTGATGATACTTTATGTGTCTCCACTGGTCCCTCTTGGTGTCTTTGTCCTCAAATGTCCCCTGGAGAGGACCAACGTGCTGTTTAGCGTCTTCCATCTTTATGGGTTGGTTCTGCTGCCTGTCACTACCGGATCAGCTGGTGCTAACGCTAACGCTACTTGGACAAACTGAGACACGTTCACAGTCGTTCTGCTGCAGATGCTTCATTAATCACATGAATCAGGATGATGATTAATTAACATTAATGAGTTAATTTTGACAGCTCTGAAATAAACATTGTTTGTGATTTTTCTTTATTTAATTTATTTGTAATTATTAGTTCTAGCCCTAAAATTATTTAATTTATTTAATTTCTCACCGGCTGAAGGAGCTCTGAGCTGCTCTGAACACGTCCGTCTGTCGGCCCTGGTCGTCTGAACTCAGCTCACATCTGAGACTACGACCGTCCACCGGCGCCACCTGCTGACGGGTCGGAATAACAAATACAAGTTTCCTTCATTATCAGAGATGTTTGTGTCTCAGCAGTGACTTGGTTCCTCTGAGGATGGAAGGAGGAGGATGCATTATAAAGCTAGGTTAGCTAATGCTAACTGCGTCATTACCTGGTAGAAAGAAACAGACTGGGAGGCGGTCAGCAGCTGGCAGTCCAGCTGTAGACCTGGTCCTGGTCCTGGTCCTGGTCCTGGTCCGGTTCCTGTGCACTGGAAGAACTGAGGAGCTCTGTGAGTCGAGCTGAACACAACGAGGAGGAAAGCGCCTCCTTCAGACAGAACCCTGAAACACAGACAAGGAGTCAAACTCCTCCATAGACCAGTGTGGAGCAAGGAGGAGGAGGACTGTGCTAACATGCTAACATGCTACATCCTCACCTGTCCTGGAGGGAGGAGCTGAACATGAACCTCAGACACCAGGTCCACACCTGAGGGTTGTAGACGTGAGTAACTCCACTCAGCCACCTGGAGGAAAAGATACGTTTTATTTTATTTTCATTTATTTTTTATTCACTGTGGCCCCTGATATCCTGATATCTGGACCCTCCTGGTCCCTGTTACAAAACATGTAAATATATAATCTACTGTTTACACTTTACTTTCCTTGCCCCCCAGGGACAAACGAAGTTTTGTGAATGTAAATGAGTGAGTGAGTTGGCGCTTACAGTCCAACCAGCGGCAGGTTGGAGGCTTTGGGATCAGACTCCAGCAGCAGGAGGAGCTTCCTGGTCTGGTCCATGGTCAGAAACCTGGAAACAGAGCGAAGCCATTAGCGAGGAGGAGGAGGAGGAGGAGGAGGAGGAGGAGGAGGAGGAGGAGGAGAAGATCCTCACTAGAGACCGGTGGACAAACGCCACTAGTGACCTCTAGTGGTCGTCTGTAGCTATGGCAGCCACCACCTTCCACACGATTCACACAACATGAAATACAGACCAAACTAAAGGCGTCACCGCCTGCATTTAACTTCACATGAACTGGAAAAATGTTTCCATTACAGTTTTGCATTAAACTTTTACATCGATGCGCCTGAAAAACCACCTCATGAGAGCGCAGAAGTGTTTTAGCTTTAGCTGTTTTAGCTTCCTCACCCTCTCTGTGGGCCGGTGGGCGGCTGCGTCACCCGTCCGACGCTGGTCAGACTCCTCATCAGGGCCGTGGGGATGATGGGGACGGCTCTGACCGGCTGGACGTCCACGCAGACGGACGGACACACGGCCGCCCAGCTCAGGACGAACGCCGCGGCGTCGGACCGCTGGGAACAAACCACGCGAACCCGGACCTTCAACAGCTGAGACAGATCCAGAGTCTGTCTGGTGCTGACGGACTGATGCAACATCTGAGACAGAAAACAAGAGGAAAACACTCTTTAAGGCTCCATCATGGATCCATCCATCTGGACTCTACGTGCCGTCCTAGGAACCCAGGGAGGTACCGTCCTGTTTCAGACCAGGAATCTGGACGAACTGACCTGGAAGCAGTGATGGAGCTCGGCCTCCGACTGGACCACGGAGCGCGACTCGTCCTCAGCCGAGAACAAACAGGGAACCAGGACGTCTCCGGGCAGCGGCGCCGAGGGAACCCGCCCCGAGGCCCCGGCCTGGTCCCGACCCGGATCGAACCGGTCCAGAGTCACCGTGACGCCCTCCTCATCTGGACCACAGACAGACGGAGTCAACACACCCACCAGTGGATTCACCGACACATGACGGAAGAGGACGAACTCTGACCTGAGTCCACGGACACGGAGCCCAGGAGGAAGCAGTGGAGGCGGGGCTTGTTGCCATGGCGAGCGTGGCGATGGGCCAGACGAAGGGTTTTCTCCAGCAGCACCAGACGAGGTTTCCTGTGGAGACACCGAGTACATGAAGAGGATTAACTCCTCAAAACCACATGACAACAAAGCTCACTGACACACGGAGGGTTAAACAACTTAAACTTGTACTTTAGTTATTTTAGTTATTTAACACTTTAAGTGACAGAACTGAATTATTATCCATGAAAGACACAGTAGGTGGGACTTTGGTTTAACAGTCAAAGATTAGCAATAAGATTTATGTTTATATATCCATCCATCCATCCATCACAATATAAAACCATACATTCTGGTCCCATTCATTCATTTTGGTGGATTTGACCAAGTCTGAAGTTATTTATAAAAAAGTTGCAGATGTTGATGTAAGAGAATTTTAAGGCTGTTGTTTGCAAGTGAACATTTTTGCCACAAACTAATAAAATAATAAAAAATAAAAGACACTGGAGTTACAAAGAAAGAAGAGTTTCTTCAGAAATTTATGCCCTGAGCTTTGGTTCCTGAATCAAACTCTTTGCATCTGTTACCTGTGTGAGCAGAGATGGAGCCGGAGCTTCTCTCCTGCAGAGCTGCCGTCCCACAGGGCGGATCTGGATTTAGGGAAACTCAGCTGGTTGAGAGAATTCACCGAGGTCCTGAACGACAACAGAGAATCAGAAAAATCTGAATCAGAATCAGGTTTGTTTGACATATTTTCTCTCCTGTACAAAAAAACACAGAACTTAAACAAGTGTAAAAAATAAATCTGAGTTATTGTTGTTGATCACGTTCTGCTGCTCTTTAATTTAAATATCGGATCAGAAGCTATGAACTCCTGGTGCTTTCAGTCCTCTACACGAGTTCAGGATAAGAATAATAATCTGAATTAGGTAAAAGGTTGATTTAAATGTTGTTTCTCCTCTAAATCTCTAGAGTTTACATAGAACAGTCTGAAGAACAGGAAACATCCAGAGAGCTGCAGTTTTTATAACCAACACATGAACAACAACATCTGAAGAAGTTAATCTGGTCTGGAAAGAACAGGAAACTGGACATGTTCTCTGGTCTGATGAGTCTGATGAGTCTGAGTTTCTGACTGGTTCTAACTGCTGCTGCTGTAACACTTTGTATTACTGGTGGTCTCCTTTCCATCCCGTCATCTGGATCTGATATAGATTTATAAAACCCTCTGATTGTTTCTAAATATGTGTTGTGAGAAATCTTTAGCCCTGAACATAAAAAAAAAAATGAATAAATAGGTAAAAGCACAAACACATGAGAACTTCTGGAACCAGAGACAACATTAGTTTAAGTTTGAGTTACAACAGTTTCAAAACATCTTTAACTTGTATTTAATTAAATTCGGATACTCAGCCCCATTAATGAGCAGAGCCGACACATCAGCACGTCAGTAAAAAACAAACAACAGTTTAAACTGTCCCACAAAGAATGAATGATGCTCTGAAGACAAACGAAGGCTCCAACATGGACCCAATGAACTGAAGTGACTGTTTTAGTTGTGCTCATAAAAAGAAACTGCAGCTTTAAATCAGATTTGGGAACTTTATTTATAAAACAGAAACCATGGATGTGCCTGTTTCACAGTGTTCTCCATTCAGACAAACTGTACAGGTTTGGTTAAATATACGGCCCGCGGGCCAAAAACAGCCCAACACAGGGTGTGATCTGGTCTAATCGCAGCATGAATACGCAAAGTGTGAAAATTATCCACTGTTTTATTTAGAGAAGTGGACACAACACAACACTGAGACCCAGGACCAGACAGAACCAGGACCAGACAGAACCAGGACTAGACAGACCCAGGACCAGACAGAACCAGGACCAGACAGAACCAGGACTAAACAGAACCAGGACCAGACAGACCCAGGACCAGACAGAACCAGGACCAGACAGAACCAGGACCAGACAGACCCAGGACTAAACAGCAGACAGACATGAGCCACAATAACACTAATTAGAAATGTATTTTTATTTATTTATAAATCTTAACTTCTCCTAATTTTCTTGTTCTTTTTTGTACTGAAACGTTAAACGTTAAAGTCTGGAGTTGTCATTATTATTGTTATTATTGTTGTTGTTCTGTTGTGTTACTGGTCCGGCCCCATGAGATTAAATTGGGCTGAACGTGGCCCCCGAACTAAAACCTTTCACTTTAATGTTCCTACTTATTAATGAAGTTCAGGGATTAAATTTAGTCCTGGTTCATCCGTTCTAACATAAACACAGCCAGTGGTTTTTATCTCTCATTGAAGCTGTTGGAACAAACTGTTAACTCCTATAATGTGTTGGTACAGTGTGTTAGAAAGATGCCCAAGACTTAATCCAGCCCAAAATAGTCAAAAGATGTTTATCGTCCAGTAGTGATTTGTTTTTAATTATAGTTTAGTCTTTATTTAACCAGGAAATGTCCCATTAAGATTAAAAATCTGGCCGAGTCCGTCCAAAACACAGATAAACAGACAGATAAACAACATAAATATCCAACAGGAAAATCATTTACAGACAAGTCACATGATGATTAATACATTAGTGAAAACGTGACCAGACAGGTAAATAAACATCAAATGAGTTTTAGATCATTTTGCAACATATTCCAGGAAGAAGGAGCTAAATAACCCAAAACCATTCCATCTTTTTTCTATTCTAACTTTACTAAATGCAGTTTATCACCAAAAGGAAGTGCAGTCAGAGCGTGTAGCATAAACAGTGTGGTATAAAAGAGGTGTGGTACAGGTTGGTTTATAGCACATGAATAATATTTACAGATGGAAACTATGAACAGGTGAGACCATATGTACAGGTAACACAGGTACATGTACAGGAACTAGAACATAACTAACAATAAAAGGCATGGACAGATGATAAATAAGGAGACATAAATACAAATAAAATTAGCATTAAACAGTGCGTAAATAGCAAGCAATAGCTATATAATGTTACTAAACTAGTGCAATATTCGGTCCATGTCCAAACAAATTGTTTTTGTTGTGTTCAAACAGCTGTTCTTGAGGATTTCGTATTTTTAAAATACCGTTTTAACTTGCAAACAGGACACGTCTGAACACAAAACCATTTACGGGTTGAATATTAATCTGACCTTTTTCCTCTGAAGTTCTCCGGAGTGAAAACCTCCTCCAGAACTCCGGCCGGTAACGCCTGCAGATTCACCGGGAGGCTCATGTCTCACGTAGCCGGGAAGGAGGCGCTATCTCCGGCAAACGGAGGCTGAAAACACCCGCTACCGTTAGCTAGCCAACTTAGCTTCCCAGCCCCGTCCGCATCAGTTCCCTCCGTCAGCTTCACAAACCTCCTGAAGCTCGACTCTGAATTAACTTTACTCTCGTTTAACCTGATTATTTTCTGGAAAATTCGACCGCAAACAGACCGAAGAGGGAAACAAAAGTTAAATTATGGCGCTGCTTCCTGGCTCCAGTGGCGGGACGGATCAACCAGCCAATCAGGAGCCTCCGCAACTGCTTCTGACGAATGGTGGTTCGCCTTTTTCTTCTTCGTCTACAGATTTAACGGCAGATTTAAGGGTCTAAAACTCGTCACTCTCCCCATCCGTTCAAATCGCACGTCGCAGAGAAATATATTGTTGTATTTTATAGTATAAAATACCGTATTATCTATCTATATATCTATCTATCTAGAAAAATATTTTTAGTAATTTATTTCCCTTTAATATTATTTTTATTTTATGATATTTACATGATGGTGATGATGGTGATAAAACCCTTAAATTCAGAATGAGTCTGTTGAATTATTTGTGTATGCACCTGGATCATCTTCCAACACACAAACTAATTTCCTGAAAAGCAGCAGCAACATGCAGAAATTATTCATCAGCATGTTACTCGACACTCGAGTCCTCCAGCAGAGAGACAGAAAGCAGCTGCTGGGCGTTGAAGTCCAGAGATGGAAGGACTCAGCAGGACGTCGTGTTTTAATGTGGCATTAGTGGCATTAATATGCTTCTGCTGAACGCGTTCTTCTTATCTGTGGACACGAAAAATGCTAAACAGATTCCTACCGACCCACTTATAGATAGCACTTTAATTTCAACCCCAGAACCTGACAAGCAAAATTAAAACATTGTTGGCTCTGATTAATTAATTTCAGATATATATATATATATATAGCTGCTTAGACTTTATTTTTTATTAGTATTTCTTATCTTATGGTGTAAAGATGGTTCAAGATATATTTTTTACACTTTTTTCCCCCAAGTATTTTTACTGGAAAAATACAAGACAGTACTTCTGATCACAGAAATACAATTTACCTTCCTTTTTGAACCTATGTGAATATGTACATGGTCAGAAATACACACATAAAAATGTGTGTCAGTCTGATAACAGTGAAGAGGAAAAACAATTAAATTAAATTACAGAGCACCGTGTAATAAACAATGAACAAATTAGTGAAATAGGAGAAACATTTGACTGTACATCCTCTTACTGTGTATTTTCTTTTCTTTTTTTAAAAAAAAAAACAAACAAAAATATCACGTCTTTGAACCACCAGGCGACAAAGAAAAAACATATGATTAAGGTGAAAAGGAGAGGCATTACATTTATCACATTTATCTTCCACTTCCACATACAGTTCAGCTAGTATAGACTTAGAGAAACATGCCCTACCAGAGGTGGTAGATCATATCCTCACTGTGGCCTGTTCCCAGGACTCCTCATGTATTTGTATACCCGGTTCCCTTCCCCATACTACACTTTTATTTATTTTTTTACGCTTTCTTAGGTTCTGTGTTTTTGTAAAAGAGCGCAAAAGTTACCAGAGTCAAATTCCTAGAATGTGCACACACAAATAAAGCCAATAAAGCTTATTCTGAACTATGTGGATCACAAATGTATGATTTAAGCCGTTTGTTTTATTTATTTTTTCAATAAATTCCTCAAATTCCTTGGTACCAGCCTCTCAAATGCAAATACTGACCCGTTTTTCTGCTTTCAATAAAGGTAAACTCAACATTTTTACGGGACTTTAGTGTATTATTACAAAGATACTTAGACAGACTTTAACGATCCACAAGGGAAATTTCTCGGTCACAGTAGCTCAGTTGCACATAAAATAAACACTTTTACGAATCACAAGTAAAAAGAAAGATAAGAACCTTAACAAGAAACTAAAAAGTGACCCTCTAAATCCAGGCTGGATATTGTTGAGGAGATATATTCCATTGAATAACTGACTTATTAGCTTACTTATGTAGATAGTGAGCTAGTAGTTTGAAATAAACAATTAAAATAAACAATAAATAATTTGATTAACAACAACAGGCAACGCCCACTCGCCCATAGGACGAGATGGGTCATTCTGTTTTCTTTTCTTTTTTTTAACTGACAAAGACATGCCTCGTCTTAATAGATACTCTTTGGTCGCGGGAATTACCGACAATCCTCCTAATAGACGATCTTCGATCGCTGGAATTTTCATCGCCTGCTCTTTGTTGTTGCGCTCCATGTCGCGCTAGCCAATCAGCGCTCGACTTCAGCCTGACACGCCCATATTTTTTCCCAAGCGTCCAATCAGAGTGCCCCTTTTTAGCCAGCCGCCATTTTGTCAGTTTATAATAGCGGTGGTTGGGGTTGGAACCTGTTGCTCCGTAGTTCCGTGTTGTGCAATGGACGGGTGAGTTATCCCATCGACTTACCTTCACACTCCCATCCAAATATAGTTTCTGGCTGTTTTACTGACACGCGAGAGAAGAAGCCTTAGATGTGTCGCCAGGTGAGGGGTTTCCAGAGGCCTGTAGGGGGTCTCGTTGTTCTCTGAGCTCTCGGTAAAGTTGTGTTTGTGGAAAGAGCAGGAAGCTAGGCTAGCAGAGTTAGCTCAAGTGTTAGCCTCAGAACGGGCCATAAACTCCACGAACACAAGCTGGCAGGTAAACACGGCTCCCAAAAATACAATTCTTCAAAGTCTAGTACGACTTTCAAACATTTACATACGATGTGATTGATAAATGAACTCAAGGAAGAAGCAATAAGCAACGTACATAACTTCCACTCCAGCTTTCCGATGTTCTCACGCCCACTGTGGTGTGGTCTGCCTGTCCTGAGTTTAGGTTTTCTTAAAAGTTAAACTTGTTTCTTGTGTTTAACATGTTCCGAATTGAAAGATTGCCACAAATGATCAATTTCTAAGCATAAGAATCAAGGTTTTACAATATTTTGACTTTGATTGCCACAAAAGACCGTAAAAATGACAGTATTTAATATAGAGGTTGGTTTTACAAGCTCGAGAGTTAACGAGTGCTTGTAAAACGAGGGTAATTTTGATGAAAATCTTTTATTTCAACCAGATATTTTTGCATTTACATATATATACATCGCATTTAGTGACGAATAGTTGTGTACATTTAAAAACAACAACTATGTGTTGAATGTGTACAGCCATGTTTCAAATGGGAGCAACATCCTGTAAGAAATGAGTTGTTTTCTGGAAATTAAAGACCTTTCTGGACCAGAGCTCAACAGATCCAGCCAGACACCGATCAAGCCTCCAGGAGAGCAGATTTATTTCTTCATTGAGCTGTTTATTTGGACAGGGCCGATCTAAAAGTGGCTTCTCTGGGGCGTTGGGGAAAGGCAGGAAACGTTCTATGTGTCGTGCAGATATTTGAAGCCGCTGGATGTTATCCGGGTCCAGACAGACTGGCATGTTTCGGCCGGGCCTGTTTGTCGTCCTGTGTTCACTGTCGGATGCGATGAATGTGGCGTTGGCTGCAGCCAGGAGGCCGCTTCAGTTCCTGATGTGAATATTTGTGCTTCGTCAGGACTCATTCGTGCCCTCAGGGGTCCTCCTCCTCCTCCAGCTGGTTCGCAGTGTTTAGCGCCGTGTGAGCTTCAGCCCGACCAGCCGGTTTTCCACTCGCTTCTCATCGCACCTGAACGTGTCAAACATTTTGTTCTGATTTTTCTAGTGTGGCTGCACAGCTCGTAGTTTCTTTATTTTATCGGTCTGCAGAAACTTTTTGAGTGATTCCAAACTAATTGTGCAACGCGAGGTTTAGAAAGGAAGCAGAAAATATCTGCACATGGAGTTAAGCCTACTGGAAAAAATATTATACTAGATATTTGATGTTCTAGTCTGAATCCTCCTCTATGACTGTTCTGATGTTGAGTTGTTGTGGAAAGGTGGCGATTCACCTGGACTGGCTTTAATTGAAGACTACGTCATCACCTGGGGGTAATTCACTACCTGCCTGTATTTAAATCAGTCCCACCTTTACCTGTGTGATAAACACATTAATGCATCAATAAATAAATCCATCATATCTGCTGCTCAGGGCCGACGTTGGGTAATAGTGTGAACTGGCTGATCACATGCTATAATATTCACCACCGATCTAAACATCGGACTTTAACCCACCTGAACAATAACACCAGGCAGAGACAAGCAACTTTTATTATAAACACAGTAATAACGGTTGTAGAGAGCTACTCGTAATATTGGCCCAGTTATACAGTGGAGCTTAAAAAGACTCAAAACACCTGCACAAGACCTGAAAGTAGACAAAGAGTAGACAAAGAGAAACGATATCATGTATGAGTGAAGCCTTGTGTCCAGTGTGTGAGTCTGTGAGTCCTTCAGAATAAATGTTCCTGTAACAGCTGATCAGGGTCTAAGCTGACCCCATTAAGATCAGAACCAGCTGAGTTGTGAGATGTTGGTGGTTTCCTCTCATCAGCTGATGCTCCAACATTTCTACTGGATGAAGGTCAGGACTTTGACTTGTTCCTAAACATTCATCTGGTTCTTCTGGAGAACCACTGGTGTTCTTGGGCTCCTTGTCTTCCTCCATGACCCAGTTTCTCTTCACATTCAGCTCATGGACTCATGTCCTGACATTTTCTTTCAGAGTTCACTGGTAGAATTCACAGTTCATTGGTCCATCAATGATGAGCAGATGCAGCAGAACAGGCCCAAACCAGGACATTAGCGCCCCCATGTGTCATGGAGGGATGAGGTTCTGATGCTGGAATGCAGTGTTGGTTCATCTCCAAACATTTAAACCAAACTATTCTCTCTGGTCTCATCTGTCCACTAAACATTGTCCCACATGTCCTTTGTGGACAGAGAGCAGTGTCTTTGGTTGTTGAGTGGATTCATCAACATGAACATCAGCCAATGTGAGAGAGGCCTTTAGCTGCTTAGAAGTTCCCCTGGGTTCCTCTGGTTCCTCTCCCACTATGATGGAGTGATGTTTGTTGGTGGACCACTCCTGTGGAGGGGAACAGTCGTCTTCAATCTGTCTGACTCTCTGTGGATTATTTGTGGCTTCCAGACTCTTTACAGATGGTTGTGGAACCTTTTCCAGCCTGATGAGCAACAACAACTCTTTTTCTGAGCTCCTCACAAAGCTCCTTTGATCTGTTGTCATCACACACTTCAACACAAACATGAGACAAATCCCTGATTCATAGAAACTAAACCAGGACCTGAGTCTGAACACATGGACTCTGGTTTAATCTGTGATATTGGCTCATTTTAGTCTCATATTTCTGTTTCATTGGTTTCTCTTCGTCTACTTTTAGAACTTGTGTGAAAATCCTCTGATGTTTTGAGTCATTTTTATGCAGAAATGTAGAAATGCTGAAGGACACGAAATCTTTTCCCTGTTATCTGGTCTTTGTTTTCCTGAGCTAACGTCTTGTCGTGCAGGATGAGTGGAGCTGGTTATTTGTGCTTGGTGTGAAACATGCTGAGGTCTTGAATCGACCGCTGGTTTCTCTTCTCTGCTGGGTTTCTGTCGGCTTCTCGTCTCTTTAACCTCTTTTTATTTGCTGTTGTTTTGAGTTTCTCTCCCTGCTGCTTCTAACACGCTTTCTTTTCTTCACAGCAGTGTCCACCACGATATAACAGTTGGTACTAAGGTAGGCACCTCTGCTTCTTCTTCCTCCTCCTCTTCCTCTCTGACTGGTTTGTTGCTTTGTTTTGCCGAGTGTGTCTTCGCTGCCATCTGGGAACGATTCTGAGCTTTTCCTCTGCGCTCGGGGTGGAGGTCGCTGCGTTGTTTGTGTCCGTCGGCCCAAACTCCCGCAATAATTTGCCTTTTTAGTCGCATTCCACAACAGGTCTTAGGAAAATCAGATTAGTCAACAACAACACACTTAAAGGTCGCTGCTTTGGTACGTTTCAGTCGGCTCAGCACAAACCCAGCTCATGATTTATCCCCTCAAACCGAGGAAGCCATGAGATCGCTAGTTTCAGTTCTTTAGATCAGTGTTTCTCAATCTTCCTTGAGCCACTTATTTTACATTAGAGAAATCTCGTGACGGACCAAATAAAAATGACGGTGAAATAATTGGACAGACTTTATTTGTCGTTTAGATTTGCATCAAAAGGGAAATTTCGGTGCTTAGAGCATCAAACACTGACGGAAACAAAAAATATATATAAATATACATGTGAAAAATAAATATGTCTCCCAGTCTAATTACAGGTGATATTACACAGCAGTATGGAATACTATAATATAAATATTATAATGAGTTAAATAAGGACTTTTACACCCTCGTTTACTCTGTGTGAAATCTGGGCCTGTTTGGTTTAATGTCCGCTGATATTTCTAGATTTGTGGAGTTTCCACTTATGTGCAACTTTTCCAGAACTATCCTTTCAAGTCTGCAGACATGTCATCAGTAGCAGTTATATTAATGGAGAGAGGGACTCGGTCTGTTTCTGTAAGAGCATCAGGTCTGAGCTTCATTCACCGTGATTTACAGGCTGGAAGTTTTACTGTCTCTGCTACGTAGGAATGTGTGATAACGTATCATAATTTGCAATCTCGCGACCAATCACCGCGATAAATGTGATAAACACGAGCTGCTGGCGTCCTGGCAGCTGTAGCTCACCTGTAGTTATCTCACCTGTAGTTATCTCACCTGTAGTGATCTCATGTTCAGAGCAGAATAACCAGTCTGGAGGAAGGAGGTGAAGACGACATGGAGTCTAAACTCCTCAACAGTAACATGGAGGTGGAGGTGGAACAAACTGTCTAAGGATAGAACACACATTTATTCCACCACCTGAACAACAACCACAAGTTGAACGACCAGAGCCAGTAAATGAACCAATAATTTCCGAAGCATTCGGTTCGTTCAGTGTGAGGAGCAAAGCAAGAGATGGAAAGATGGAACCGAAGGGATTGTGGACTCAACACAGAACCTAGAAACAGATTTAGTCAAATACATGGATCTGAATTTCTTTTTTTATCATGATTCTTATTATCTTCATAATGACCAAATTCATGGAGATGAATCCTTTATCCCATAAAGTTCCTCCCTAGTTCTACGCTGTGCGGCGGCTTCAGTCTGGTGATGTGTTCAGCAGCTTCGACAGCTCATTCATCTCTGTGGTTTTCCTGTAGAAGTATTCAGTGTTTTTGTTTTGTTTTGTTTGGAGATGGTGTTTAAACTTCCTTGGATCATGACTCTGTTGGACAGTTTTTAACCTCACACAAAGTAAATCCAAAGGAAAGAGAACCTTCATTTTAACTGTCTAACCACAAGTCACACTAGAACCTTCATCTGGGTCAGAACTTTCTCCAGGACCCAGTTTGGATTGATTTTATTTTCCAGTATTTATCATCGTCTCTATCATCTTCCAAGCACCGTGTCTTATTCTGTGGTTTGAATGGCAGCAGGTAGATAGACAGGTTAATCATCTACCTGCTGCCCTCTAGTGGAAGAGGATTTAAATGTTCTTCCTGTTACTGTACGTCGCTGGCATAGACGAACCAAGACTCATTATGTGGAGTAAATAACCAATTAAGTGAAATGGGATAATAATTAAAGCAGGATCTTAGTCATCCAGGTCGTGGTTTATCCAGAAAGAGTTCAGAAAAGACAGGACATCTACATATTCTACAGCTTTTTTGGACGAATCTTGGGCGTCACTTCCTTGTCAGTCGTGATTGGTTGTTGTGCTTCATGTGTGGACGTGGTAAACGTTCAGGAAGGAAGGAAGGAAGGAAGGAAGGAGGGGATGCAACATATTGGGTTCATCCTTTAGTTATTGACTCTAAATGTAACACAACTTAATACATTTTATTCAAACAGGACGACATATTTTAACAACATTTCAGTTCTAATCTGAGACTTTACAGCACGTTTCAAAATATGTTCCAAGTCCTGACGCCATGACTACATGTCAACGTTAATTCACCTTCTTCTTCTTCTTCTTCTTCTCCTTCTTCTTCTTCTTCTTCCGTCCAGTAAATCTTTCAGTCAGACTTAGTGTGGAGAGGGGAGCTCGTACCTTGTGTTCTCTGAAGACTCCGTTTAGTTGATCTTCTTCTACCTCATCACACATCTACTTCTGATTATTTGTCTTCTGGGATTTTTGGCAGCTTTGACGCCAGCCTACGTTAAAACAGAAGAAGATGTTTTGATGCTGCAGGGAAGTGGTTTTGGTTTGTGCCAGAGCTAAAATAAACAACTCCCACAAATCGGTTACTAGACTGAAACCTGATAACAATCATTCATCATTAGGTGCTAGTTAATGCTTATTCTTATTCAAACAGGACGACACATTTAACACCATTTAAATAGTTATATACTGAGACTTTACAGCAGGTTCCATTTACTGACAGAGGATCATGTTTTGACTTTTTTTTATTGAGAATCAGGAAGTGACGGGTATTTCAATGTATAATGATTTATTTTTTCCAACATATATATCACCCATTTCCAGGTAGTGCATCACAATCCAAAGAAATTATAATATATAAACGACCAAAACATGACTGTTAGTCCTGTTTCTGGGACATTTTACAGTGGATCATTTTTAACACCGTAGCATCCAAAGTATTTGTCTTTTATTTTTTTGCTTCGCCTCTGTAGAGTTAGAGTTCGGTCAACATTAACTCAGATTAATCCATCATCTGATTAATGTCATTAATAATCTGAACCCAGTGAAGCATCTGCAGCAGAACGACTGTGAACGTGTCTCAGTTTGTCCAAGTAGCGTTAGCGTTAGCACCAGCTGATCCGGTAGTGACAGGCAGCAGAACCAACCCATAAAGATGGAAGACGCTAAACAGCACGTTGGTCCTCTCCATGGGACATTTGAGGACAAAGACACCAAGAGGGACCAGTGGAGACACATAAAGTATCATCACACTCTGCAGGAAGGAGTTTTCTTTCCAGCTTCAAACAGCACATGAACCAAGCCAAGCATACGTTAGCCGGGGATTCTGCTAGCACTTGGGCTAACGCGGCTAACAGCTGGGGACAAACCAAGACAAACCAAGACAAAGACAAGCTGCCAATGCTGCTGCTAATATGTGTCCACTCCTGCAGCCACTGTTCACTGGGAGACACTGTTCTCAATAAGAAGCGTCAGCTCTCCTCTGGTTGGACAATGTCCACAAGTTAGTTTGTCTCCGTAGACGCTGGAAGAGAAATGAAATGCGATTAATAGAGATGAAAAGTGAACAATATTTAATCGTGATTGATTGTCTGTTTAAAATTTTCAATAGTTTGACAGCACTAATTTAAATCAATCACGTCTTTGTGTGGTAACGTGTCCGGCTGCGGTCGTTTTCAGGACAAAGACCCGAATCTGAGCCAAAACCCCACGGAGGCCGAGAGAGGAAGCGATCGCAGCTCTCCGGTTTCCTCCTCAGACCTCGGGCCGAGTCATCTGAAACCACGACGCTCACTCCAGCTCCCGTTAAACGGGACGGATCAGAGCCCAGAACGTTTTCAGATAGAAACACCTGCAGGTCAGAGGCCAGCGAGGGGTCGATTCAGGTTTTAATTCGCCGGCGCTTTGAGGAGGTGAAGAAATATCCATTAGTTTCATTAGACGTAAACATGACCTCTTAAATTCTCACAGCTTCATATTCAGTTAAGACTAAAATTCGGGTTGGTTTGTAATGAACTATTAGACCCAGGAGGAAGATCTGAGAAACGAACTGATTCTCTGGTTTCTGGGTTTTTCTGGGACATGAAACTTATCAGATTTTATTTATTTTTTTTTGGAGATAACTGATTATTTATTCTTCTTATTTGAGACGCGATGCTCTAAAATAAAGAGAGATAGAATAAAACCAACTGACTGGAGGCTTTAAGTCTGAAAATGAATTGAAACACAACTGAGCTCAACATAAAGGCGCTGGCCACTTTATTAGGAACACCAGGAAATGACAACTACGTCCTCCAGAATGATCGTCCAGGTGAATCACCAGGACTTAGGTTAGTATTTCCTTTCAGCGCTGTTCCTAATAAACTGGCCAGCCAGTGCTCATGCTGGAGAACGTTCCTGAGTTACTAGGCAACATAATGATCTCCTTCTCCTGCATGGTCACTAAATGGACGGTGGATTGGTGGTTAATGGATCCTCTAAATCACAGATGAACTTTATTCCTGCAGCGTGGAGCCGTGAAGCTGCAGCAGACCCTCGGTAATTAGATCTGGACCAGCCGAGTCGTGGTTTGGTTTCAGTCGGAACCAGATGTCCGTCCCGTCCGTCCGAGCCGCCTCCTCGGGCCGAGGGCGGAGTCCGGCCGCCGGCCTGCAGCTGTCGGACGTAGATGGAGGCTGAGATAGGGGAGGCTGGAGCTCGGGTTTCTGCTCTTTGTATTATTTATGTGAGGATCAGTAAGAAGATCTGAGCTGCTTTGTGTGGATGAAAAGCAAAAGACGTCGGCTCGGGTTCCTGTGAGAGAGAGAACGGCGTCTAAAGCAGATCTGTGGACGCACACGTTAGATAGATATTAGAAATGGGCTCCGATAAAAATGATTATTCTTTGTGTCCTGGTTCCTCTGAGGATGGTTCAGGTCGAATCTGAGCTTTGTCTCTAAAATAAGGAAGAACTTAACATGAGAGGACAGAACCTGGACCTTAACTTATGGGTAAATAGTAGTGGCCCAGAAGAACTCCGGGCCAGCAGGGGGCGATACAGGCGACAGGCAAAGCCACAAGTTTCCCATTAAAAGAGAAACGGTGGCGGTGACTCACCAGGGCTGAGGCAGGAAAACGTGAACAACATGAGTTTTGTGTCGGGTTCCTGTGCAGCAGTTTTGTTCCGTATTTGAACAGTAGCTAATTTTTATTCATGAAAACACTTTGCACTTTAAAAGAAAATTAAAGTATGTGGTTAATTTTGTTTGCTTGTTTACCCTTTGTGGCCGAGGAGTGAGATACTTTGATGCATCGGTTCCATAAAAAAAAAAAACAGACATGTGCACAAATTTTGGTTTCATTTAAAATAGCATTTTTTTATACATCCATTTTTATATATATCCCCCATTAAATGTCCATTTTATCTGATAAAGATCTAAACGACGGTTTCCTCTCGTCTCTTCGGTTGTTTCCTTGTTTCCTGACTCATGGTTTTGATTAAAAATCCTCTTCTTCCGTCTTTAAACCGTGTGATTTATGTTCCTCAAAGAACAGAAAGTGATGTTGTTGTTGTTGTGTTTGTGTTTTTTCAGAGAGGATCAGACGAGCTTTTCTCCAGCATCTCCAACGGCCCGTATATCATGAGCACCACAGGTCAGATCCACACCTCCAGCTCAGGTTTAACTCAAATATCATATGTTTTCTCTTTATTTTCTTTAAACCTATTCAATATTTCACTAATGGGATTTTCATTAACATTTTTATATTTTTCTTTACTGGGTGAAAGTGAAGCTGCAGCCGCACGTTAATCTGTTAAATAAGACGTTTATTTGTCCCACGTGTGGAATTAGACAAGAAACAATAAGACTTTTAACAGGAACATGATCATAAAAAATACAGAAAAATAGCAACACTGAGAAATATTTAGAGAAAAACAGAAATCTAAAGACGTTCAGTCTGTGCAGTTTGGCTGTGATTGGACAAAATGAGACAAAAAGCAGATTTATTAGTAGAAAGATCACAAACAAATTACTGTAAAAACAAAAAGCGACTAAGTTTTCTAACAATCGTCTTCTTCACGTTCAGACTTTGGTTTGGGAGCAGTTAGAAAAAGAAACTAGCAGCATAAACCGTGACACTTTCTAAATGTGTTTCTGATATATTATATATATATTTATTGCTCTTTCTGCCTTATGAATATTTACTAATATAATTGAACTTGAACCCAGGCTGTATCATCCTGCTGTGTGTTGTTGTTGTGTGAATAGTTGTGTGTCTGGATGGTGAATGTGATGATTAATAAAACTTTCTGTATAAAAATAGAATGTGGAAATGAATGTTATTGGTGCAATGAGGGGAAATAGCAGCATTTAAAACAACAAACATTTAAACAATGGTGCAAATGAAAGAGAATATTTTATTAAATCTAAACATTCTCCTAATCTACTTGTTCATCTTTTCACTAAAACAAATGGAAAACATCTGAACATCATGTGACAAAATAAAAAATAAACCCTGAACGTTATAAAGGGGGTAAAACATGTGTTTCCTCTTCCTCCGTAGCCAATGGCAACGACACCAAGAAGTTCAAAGGTGACATAAGAGGACCCAGCGTACCGTCCAGGGTCATTCACATCAGGAAGCTTCCCAACGACATCACGGAGACCGAGGTCATCAGCCTCGGCCTGCCCTTCGGAGACGTCACCAACCTGCTGATGCTCAAAGCCAAGAACCAGGTACGACGCTGTTCATCACGGATCCATACGCATCATCATACCAGACGTTATTGGGATATGATGATGTGTGTTATATTGTGTTATATTGGACAAATTCAGAAGTCAGAAAACAATATTAATCCAAAGGATCCATTTCCAGTTTATGGCACAGAAAAGAAAAGATGCAGGTGGAGAAGTTGTTCAAGATCGACCCAAAACATGACTTTGATTTTTTCAGGACATTAAAAATCGATGTTGCATTGGAAGAAAAAGTGTTGTGTTATATTATCATATCAATATATAATAACTGGGCCTGGTTTTATCTTCTAAAACTGTGCCGGTGCTTAAAGAATGAAGACCAGGTTCTTTATAGCTCTGGACGACTGATCTCATCACAGATGTGATTTCAGGCTGCGCTGGTTCACAGCAGCAGCTTCTAAATATAAACACCTGGAATCAGCTTCAGCCTCGAAGGATTAATGAGGGAAAAGCACGAACTGTCCATTTACTTCTGGTTCCTTAAAGAAGAGGCAGCGACATATTAAAGAGCTTTAATTGATAAATTACAGCCGAGAGTCTGAACTTTGAGTCCATGTTGATTATAAACCTGTATCTTTAACATGTTTAGATCTACGGCCTAGCTTAGCCTAGCCTAGCCTAGCCTAGCTTAGCCTAGCCTAGCCTAGCCTAGTCCTGAAGCTGAAACATGTCTAATTAATATATGTCTAATAGCTACAAACTATTTTATTATTATTATATTATTATGTTTTGGTTCTCAGTAACTGAGCCTTACCCCCGGTGTTGTCTTGTTGTAGCATCCTTAGCTCGGACATTACACTGATCTATAACCCCCCCCCCCCCCCCCCCCCCCCTCGTGTCCTCCCTCAGGCCTTTTTAGAGATGAACTCGGAGGAAGCAGCTCAGAACATGGTGGGGTATTACTCCACGGTGATGCCCATCATCAGGCACCATCCCGTCTACGTCCAGTTCTCCAACCACAAGGAGCTGAAGACGGACAATTCGCCCAATCAGGAGGTAACGCTCACACGCCCGCTAGCTTCTCTTAGCTGCTCTTAGCTTCTGTTAGCTGCTCTTAGCTTCTGTTAGCTTCTGTTAGCATCTTTTAGCTTCTCTTAGCTTCTCTTAGCTGCTCTTAGCTTCTGTTAGCTTCTGTTAGCATCTTTTAGCTTCTCTTAGCTGCTCTTAGCTTCTGTTAGCTGCTCTTAGCTTCTGTTAGCTTCTGTTAGCATCTTTTAGCTTCTCTTAGCTTCTCTTAGCTGCTCTTAGCTTCTGTTAGCTTCTGTTAGCATCTTTTAGCTTCTCTTAGCTTCTCTTAGCTTCTCTTAGCTGCTCTTAGCTTCTGTTAGCATCTTTTAGCTTCTGTTAGCATCTCTTAGCTGCTCTTAGCTTCTGTTAGCATCTCTTAGCTGCTCTTAGCTTCTCTTAGCTGCTCTTAGCATCTGTTAGCATCTGTTAATTATGTTATTGTCTATATTTTATTGTGTAAAGTAGTTTTTTATCCTTAAAACAGTAACTGGACTGAAAACAATAAAAACTTCTTATTCATGGTGCGGACCATCCATCCTTCCATTCTTCCTTCCTTCCTTCCTTCCTTCCTTCTTGCCTTCCTTCCTTCTCTTAGTATCCTTCCTTCCTTCCTTCCTTCTCTTTCTATCCTTCCTTCCTTCCTTCCTTCCTTCCTTCCTTCTCTTTCTATCCTTCCTTCCTTCCTTCCTTCCTTCTCTTTCGATCCTTCCTTCCTTCCTTCCTTCCTTCCTTCTGTCTATCCTTCCTTCCTTCCTTCTCTTTCGTTCTATCCTTCCTTCCTTCCTTCTCTTTCGTTCTATCCTTCCTTCTTCTTCTCTTCTTCCTTCCTTCCTTCCTTCCTTCCTTCCTTCCTTCCTTCCTTTCTGTCTATCCTTCCTTCCTTCCTTCCTTCCTTCCTTCCTTCCTTCCTTCCTTCTCTTTCTGTCTATCCTTCCTTCCTTCCTTCCTTCCTTCCTTCCTTCCTTCCTTCTTTCTGTCTATCCTTCCTTCCTTCCTTCTCTTTCGTTCTATCCTTCCTTCCTTCCTTCCTTCCTTCTCTTTCTTTCTATTCTTCCTTCCTTCCTTCCTTCCTTCCTTCCTTCCTTCCTTCCTTCTCTTTCTATCCTTCCTTCCTTCCTTCCTTCCTTCCTTCTTTCTGTCTATCCTTCCTTCCTTCCTTCTCTTTCGTTCTATCCTTCCTTCCTTCCTTCCTTCCTTCCTTCTCTTTCTTTCTATTCTTCCTTCCTTCCTTCATTCCTTCCTTCCTTCCTTTTCTTCCTTCCTTCCTTCCTTCTCTTTCTTTCTATTCTTCCTTCCTTCCTTCATTCCTTCCTTCCTTCCTTCCTTCATTCCTTCCTTCCTTCCTTTTCTTCTTTCCTTCCTTCTCTTTCTTTTTAGCATTCCTACCTTCCTTCCTTCTCTTCCTTCTTTTCCTTCTCTTCCTTCCTTCCTTCCTTCCTTCCTTCCTTCCTTCCTTCCTGTCCACTCTGTGGTTCTTGCCGTGGGCCAGACTGGGCCGCCTGGTGTCCCTCTCTGGTCCTGTCTGGGCCCGCGGGCCGTATGTTTGACCCCTGTGTGTTAAGCCTCCATCTGTCCCCCCCCCCCCAGAGGGCCCAGGCGGCGCTCCGGGCCCTCAGCTCCCCCCACGTGGACCCGGCCTCAGCGGTGGCTCCCAGTACCGTTCTGAGGGTGGTGGTGGAGAACCTGCTGTACCCGGTGACTCTGGACGCCCTCTGTCAGGTCAGTGTTCAAATCCCAGCGTGACGTCATGATTCAGTCTGGATCTGCTATAAGTTAGAACCTGATGCTGGTAAAGAATAAAGGATCTAAAGGATCTAAAGGATCTAAAGGATCTAAAGGTTCTAAGTGGAGCTGTGTGATACCAGGAGATGTAGTTACTAGAAGTAAACTCGTGGCCAGTATCAGTATCAACACCAGCGCTTTTAAATTATTAAGACAGAAGCTTCATCAGCCTGAATCTGAAGCTCATGGTCACAGCTCAGTTCAACTTAACAGATAAAATAAAATCTAATATCTAGTGAGTAAAATATGGTAATTCAGCACACGGAATAAAAACAATATATGTGTAGATGTAAAATAAACTCGTAGAATCTTTTATGATGTGATGAACTAAACTCGACTCGGTTCAGTTTGTTACAGTGAATCCGTTCTTTTTTTAAACACATCGTCATTGTTGTATCTTGTCTATGTTCGGGTCTAATTTCCCGTCTGTGGAATAAATAAACGTCTCGTGTCTCATGTTTAGATCTTCTCAAAGTTCGGCACCGTGTTGAGGATCATCGTCTTCACCAAGAACAGTCAGTTCCAGGCTTTGCTCCAGTATCCGGACGGACCCTCGGCTCAGGCCGCCAAGCTGGTGAGACCGACGCCTCCGTCCCCCGTCCTCTATCGTCCCCCGTCCCCCGTCCTCCGTCTCTGTGTCTGTCTCGTTAACGCCGTCCTCCTTTCAGTCTCTGGACGGACAGAACATCTACAACGGCTGCTGCACGCTGAGGATCAGCTTCTCCAAACTCACCAGCCTCAACGTCAAGTACAACAACGAGAAGAGCCGAGACTTCACCCGACCAGACCTGCCCACCGGAGACAACCAGCCGACCATGGAGCACCCGGCCATGGCCACGGCCTTCAGTAAGACCCCCCCCTTCATCACCAACCACACCACAACCACACAACCATCCATCATCACACAACCATCCATCATCACACAACCATCCATCATCACACAACCATCCATCATCACACCCTGACACCAACAGCAGCTCAGCTTCACTCTGCAAAATAAAATAAAAACAGTCGATCTTTACACGAGGAGCCAATTTTCCACTAAACTCCAGGTCCAGTTAAACTTTAAAGTGAGATGTCGACACAATCAACACAATCACATGAACCAATACACAACTAAACAAAAACAACACTATCAAATGATGAAGTTGCTGCAAACTTCACTATAGAAGAAGAACAAAATAAAAACCAAGAGGAAAAAAAAAACAATGAAATAATTTAAAACAATAAAAATACCCTTGCAAAGTGACTTTACAGCTTTTCACTAATATAATAACAGCTGAATCAGCCTTGGGACTAAAAACCTCGGGTTCTGATGTAGACGACTACAACAACTCACTGTTTTCATTTATATTTTATTATACGTTAAATGGTATTTTAAGGACGACTCCACCTCACAGCTTCTTATTGCACTGACTATTCTATTCTATTCTATTCTATTCTATTCTGTTCTGTTCTGTTCTGTTCTGTTCTGTTCTATTCTATTCTATTCTATTCTGTTGTAGCCTCACAGCTAATAGCAGGTCTTTCTAGTTTCTAAACCACCTGTTATAGATGCAGTTCTGCTCATGTCAACAATATATAAACTATGTGAAATGTTTAAGGAGGAAAATACGGAGACTCTCTGTTTTCTAACGCGTCCTGTGACGTCGTGAGGTTGTTGGTTCACGTGGACAGAAGAGACGTTTGGTGATAGAGGAAGCTCTTAGCTTAGCTTAGCTTAGCTTAGCTTAGCCGCTGCTAACAGGGTGTTGAAGTGTTTCTGCTCAGACGTCTCTTAGTGAAAGCGCTGACATGTCCACCTCCCAGTGTAATAACGTGGACTCAGAGGACAGACGGACACGTCTCGTCTGTTTCATGTCCCTTTTAAAGAGGAACCTGTTTGTTCCTCGTCTCCTCAAAGCTTCCTAATAATGTTTGTTGTTTCTCCTCCTCAGCTCCAGGCATCATCTCGGCCGGACCGTACGCTGGAGCCACTCACGCTTTCCCTCAAGCCTTCACCCTCCAGCCGGCAGGTGAGTCTCACCTGGAGGGACGTCCAGGGACGGTTCTCCTGACACGTTAGATCCCTGAGCAGCTTGACTTCCTGTTTACCGGTGTCCTCCTCCCCAGTGTCCTCACACTATCCGGGCCTGACGGTCCCAGCTCTGCCGGGCTCCCTGGCCTCGCTGTCCCTCCCCGGGGCCACCAGGCTGGGCTTCCCCCCCATCCCGGCCGGACACTGTGTCCTCCTGGTCAGCAACCTCAACCCCGAGGTGAGTGTTACACTCCTTCTGCTTTTCTCTCTCTACTTCCTGTTAAAAACTCTTCACCCATCAGATCCAGGAACAAGTTAGAAAACCACAAACATGTTGAACCAAACATTTCTAGAAGAATGTAAATCTAACCTGGACATTTCTAAAGCTGATCAACACATTTACTTATTTACAACTATTTCCATTAAAACTATTTAGGACCATGTCCAAAACTATCAGGTGTCCAACCAGTAATAATGTCTAAATGTCTCTAAACTGTCTCCTGTCTCCATAGACTGAATATAGCCTCACTGTTGCTTAGCAACCACTGACACATCATGTCCTGATTGGCTGATGGACGCATGTTTCCACCAATAGGAAAGGCGGGTTTATTTCTAATAAATCTAGTGGAAAACTTTAAACTATAGAGCAGTTTTTAATTAGCACAAGTAAAACTAAAGTAGAAACTCGGCGAGAAACGTCTTGATGCTACGTCGTGTTATTTAACTCATTTCACACATTTAATCCCTGATTATGCATCTCATTATTCTGGGTCACAGTTTATGAACCTGAGAATTCAGGATTTACACTAAAGGTAGAGACGCTGCAAACTGTGACTCCACCGACCAGCAGGTGGCGCTAGTCTGAAGAGCTGCTGTTAAATGGGGGCTAGGAACTCAACTCAGCTTCATTTAAATAAAATATAAAATAAAACTTAAAATAAAATATAACGCAGAAAACACGCTTGGAAAAAAGAGAGAATGTTTAAGAAAAAGTAAATGTAACTAAAGTTCAGCTTCGCTCTGTGAAATGTGACGTCTGATCCTCCAACATAAATATGTGAAGGAAACTTTAATTATGTTATAGTGAGGAACCCACACAGTTTATATCTGATCTATATTATTAATCTCATATGTATTTATTTATTTATTTATTCTGGTTTTATTTTCTATTTCTGTGTTGTTGTGTCATAATTGTCCTGTATTGAAAATATGTTAAATTTAATTCTGTTTGTATGAGTTTGAAACTGGAATAAAAACCAGGTTTAAAAAAAAAAGGAGCTGTTAAACTTAAGAAGCTCTAGAAAAAAACATCTGAGAAAACTTCATGTGTTTTGATTCATTTCTGTTTTTATTTCAAACCAGATTCATTAATTAATCAGATTTAAAATGGTTTGACTTTAATCACCAGGAGACTAAACCTTTTTTATTTACCTGTCATGTTCATTTCTGTTTAATGCATTAATTAATTTGAAGCTCCGCCCTCTTAATGTACCTGTACACACACACCTGTTGCATTCATGTGTATATATTTATTCATATTGACATGATCTGACCCCCTCCTCTCCAAAGGTAATTAACCCTCTGATTGACCCCTCACCTGTCTCTCTCTCTCTTTTTTTTTTTACCCCCCCGACCCTTCGTTTAATTTGTT
Organism: Mugil cephalus; assembly: GCF_022458985.1. Lineage (NCBI taxonomy): Eukaryota > Metazoa > Chordata > Actinopteri > Mugiliformes > Mugilidae > Mugil > Mugil cephalus. The sequence goes on from NC_061775.1 coordinate 28,394,240, forward strand.
GCCATGGAAACGACTCGGACCCTCCACACCTGTCCTGCCCTCCCACCTTTACCTGTCCTGTCCCTCCGCTGCCTTCTCTGCTGTCTTTAAAGAGAGTTACGCCCCACTGCCTCTTTATTCTCTTCGGTATGTTGTCACTAGCTTCTTATTTTGAATTGTCAGTATCACCTGGTTCTGTTAGTTTTTCTCCTTTTTGTTTTATTTATTCATGGTAAATGAGTGTCTGCTGTTTTTTTTATCAGATCATAATTTTGTTGTTTTTTTTTTGTGTGTGTGTGTTGATTTGAGTTTATGCACAATATCTGCAGCTTTTCCTCAGCGGTTTCCATTGATTAGCGTCGGCGTGCTAACGTTAGCATCACGTTTTTTATTCAACAAGTGTTTGTTTGTTAATAGTTTGAATAGTCAGGATGGGACGTAGCATTACCCACAATGCTCTCTGCTCCATTCTGGGCGTCATTAGAAACTAGAGAAGCTCTTTCTATCGGTACCAAGCATCACGTAGCTGGAGCTAACCAGCTAGCCCCAGTTAGCCCCAGCTAGCCTCAGCTAGCCTCAGCTAACAGAAAACATGCAGCTAAACTCTGAATTTCTCATTCCGGTCGTCATGTCAGAGTTTCTTCTTCTGTCCCAATATTTCAACAAATCCAAAAACAACTGATAACAGACGAACCTGATCTAGTTTTTATTATCTCCTGGTTCCTTAAGAGTCTGTCCTCATGATTCTACGTCAGCTATGAACCACATGGAGACTGGACTCATAGAATCTGGACCTTTAGTCTCCATCTAGTGGTCTAATGGTGCTACTACAGATAATACACACAATGCAGCCATCTAGTAGTGACTGTTAGCTTAGCATTGATATGTAGCCTTGGTGACTGTTAGCTTAGCATTGATACGTAACATTTTAGTTAATTAATGATTAATCAGAGAAGATGTTGCAGAGGTTTGACTTGTCCATAGACACCAGGGTCATTTTGATTTTGCAAATCTTTGATGTATTAATGTCCGACTCTTAAACGCGTTGGACTGAAACACGTTAAGTCTCAGGCGACCGAGCGCGTACGAGTCGCTGCCGCTTTGAGGAGCTGCATTTATGGTGTTTTTGAGTTTGCATGCCGGGTTCCTCTCAGTTTGCATGTCCTCAGTGCTCAATCAATTGCTCTTGGTTTTATATTTGTTTGTTTTATTTTTTTTTTAAAGCCAACTCCCATAATTCATAGCTCCTACACGGTGTAATCTGCCGTTTTTTTATTTATTACTTCCTCTGAACCATTACCTTTAATTTCCTCACCTGCATTTTTATTTTTCCTGTTCATAACAATTCAGGAATTCCTGCCTTTTAAATTAAATCCACAAATTTGTCTAGTGTCACTTCCTGCCTTCAGCTCCAGAGTTTTTACAGTTTATTGAGCTTTTGTTTTCTCATTGGAGGAATAATAACGTGAGCGGTTGGCAGGCCGCAGACCAGCTCCATGCACAGCTCCATGCACAGCCTCCTGTAGTTAGCGCCTTTAGCTTCGGGCCTAGATGTTTAAACCTGGAGACGCCTTGTGTCTGTGTTTGTGTTTAACCGCTCTCTGCTTTCTCTGGCTGTGTGTTAAGGTGTTTACGGCGACGTGATGAGAGTCAAGATTCTCTTCAACAAGAAGGAAAACGCTCTGGTGCAGATGTCGGACAGCACGCAGGCTCAGCTAGGTAACGGATCCACGGCGTCGCAGGAGAAACAACACCAGGCTTCATTTGATTCGCATTTTCATTTAGGATCAGTGAGACCTGAGGAGTATAGAAACTAAACATCCTCTTATACAGGAAGTAGTTTTGGGTGGAAAAAAACATGTCCTCATATGTGGACACAAGGATTATTTCACTGTATATTATAATGGAGTCAAAATATAAATTATTTATACGTAAAAGCACAATTGCAAACAATGAAATCCTCAAACGACTACTTGCTAATTAGTGATGAAGCGTCTCAGCTGTTGATGGAATTTATTAAACTAGAAAAGTTTATAAACATAAATAAACAAGTTTCAGACATAAAATTTGACGATGGTTTGTACCTCGTCCACTTTTGGCTCCTGATTTTGACTGATTTAGCTTCAGTTTAGAGGAGCTGTTTGCTTTGACCCAGAGTTTGAGCCTGACTGCTTCAATTCAATTCAATTCCATCCAGTTTTATTTATATCGCGCCAATAACAACACAAATCGTCTCATGACGCTTCACAAAAACCAGCCTGAAACCTCCAGAGCAGCCTGAGGGAAAAACTCCCTTTAACAGGAAGAAACCTGCAGCAGAACCAGCTCAATGAGGAACCATCTGCTGAAGACCAGCCGGGTAGAACCAGAGAAGATAGAGAGAGAGAAGAACAGGAGAAATAATATGCAAACATCAAGCTGAAGGAAACATGTAGGATCTAGTAATATAACACATAGCTGATGATCTGTGACAGTTTGTGAGCCTCAGTTTCAGAGGGTGGTCGTAATGTTTTGGCTCCTCTGTTGGCTGCGGGTTGTGTTTTGTAGCTGGTTGTGATATTTGGTCTGAGCAGCGTCTCTGTGTCTTGCAGCCATGAGCCACCTGAACGGGCAGCGTCTGCATGGGAAGCCTCTGCGCATCACGCTGTCCAAACACACCAGCGTCCAGCTTCCGCGCGAAGGACACGAGGACCAAGGTCTCACCAAAGACTACAGCAACTCGCCCCTGCACCGCTTCAAGAAGCCCGGCTCCAAGAACTACTCCAACATCTTCCCCCCGTCGGCCACGCTGCACCTCTCCAACATCCCGTACGTTCATCCTCTCACCTCACTTCACTTCTCACATGAAACTGAAATAAAACACGGAGACGATCAGCTGTTTTACAGAGAATCATCTCGTTTCTTTTTCTTTAGTCCGTCTGTGGTTGAAGACGACTCTTGCTTTCCCAGCTCAGAGCGATTAAAGCCTTACAAGTTCTTCCATGGTACGCTCATACACCTCCTTCAACCTCCTCTCACCCCTTTAACCTCCTCTCTCACCTCCTCTCACCCTCTCTCACCTCCTCTCACTCCCTCTCACCTCCTCTCACCTCCTTTAACCTCCTTTAACCTCCTCTCACCTCCTTTAACCTCCTCTCACCTCCTCTCTCCCCCTCTCTCACCTCCTCCCACCTCCTCTCACCTCCTCTCACCTCCTCTCCCCTCCTCTCACCCCCTCTCACCTCCTTTAACCTCCTCTCACCTCCTCTCACCCCCTTTAACCTCCTCTCACCTCCTCTCACCTCCTTTAACCTCCTCTCACCCCCTTTAACCTCCTCTCACCTCCTCTCACTCCCTCTCACCTCCTCTCACCTCCTCTCACTCCCTCTCACCTCCTCTCACCCCCTTTAACCTCCTCTCACCTCCTTTAACCTCCTCTCACCTCCTTTAACCTCCTCTCACCTCCTCTCTCCCCCTATCTCACCTCCTCCCACCTCCTCTCTTACCTCCTCTCACCTCCTCTCACTCCCTCTCACCTCCTCTCACCTCCTTTAACCTCCTCTCACCTCCTCACCTCCTTACCCCCTTACTCTCACATCCTCCTCCACCCCTTTTACCTCCCTCTCACCTCCTCTCATCCTCCACCCCTCTCACCTCCCTCACTCTCACCTCCTCTCACCTCCTCTCACCCCCTTTAACCTCCTCTCACCTCCTCTCACCCCTTTAACCTCCTCTCACCTCTCTTAACCTCCTCAGTCACCTCCTCTACACCCCCTTTAACCCTTCACCTCCACACCCCTTTAACTCCTCTCACCTCCTCTCACCTCTTCAACCTCCTCTCACCTCTCTCACCTCACTTTAACCTCCTTTAACCCCTTACACCCCCTCACCTCCTCTCACTCCTCCCACCTCACTCTCACCTCCTCCCACCTCTCATCACCTCCTCTACCAACCTCTCTAACCTCCTCTCACCTCCTCTCCCCCCTATCTCCCCTATCACCTCCTCTCACCTCCTTTACCTCCTCTCAACCACCTTTAACCTCCTCCCACCTCCTTTAACACATCCCGTTTACCATAACTACGACCGTCCTAACCCATAACCCTCCTCTCACTCCTCATCACCCCCTCTCACCTCCTCTCAACTCCCTCAACCTCCTCTAACCTCCTCTCACCATCCTATTCAACCTCTCTCACCTCCTGTACCACTCTCTCAACCCTCAATACACCTCCTCTTCAACCCTCTCACCTCCTCCACCTCTACACTTACACTCTCCACCTCCCTCACCTCCTCTCACCTACGCTTCACGCCATCGTCACCTCCTTAATAACCTCCTCTACCTCCTCTAACTCCCTCAATCACTTAACCCCTCTCACTCCCTTCACCCTTAACCTCCTCTCACCCCTTCAAAACCTCCTCTCAACTAACACCTCTCACTCCCTCAACCTCCTCAACCTCCTCATCACCTCTCAACCTCCTCTCACCTCCTCTCACCCACATATTAAACCCACTAACGACAACTCTATTTCACCCCTTAAATCCTTACTTCTCTCACTAACACTGAACTCATGATCTCCTACCTCCATCTCGTTTACCCTCATATACACCTTCAGCCACCTTAACTACCTAGCTTGACCATACTTTAAAGATCTAAATCGTGACTTCCATACACCTCATTCAAATCTTTTATATCCACCTACCGTGCAACCTAACTCTCACTACCGCGCTCACCACCTCCTCACCCCTTCACCTCAGCTTGAGTGCACCGTCCCTCTTACGCATCCTCCACCTCACATTGCTCTAATGCTCTCTTTATTTACACCACTCTCCATAATCACCCCCTAGTAATCCCCGTTATTAACTCCCGACCATACCTAATCCACCTGCAATCCTTTCAAACTTCGAACCTGCCTTATCATCCCAAATTTTCATGCCTCCTCCTCACTCCTTTAACCGCTATCACTGTTTCCTAGTTCTCGCCGCTTGAGCCGCGACCGCTCATGCCACTCCATGACACCTCCTGTAGCGTAGCTCGCCGTCTTCACCTGCCTGCTCACCTTCGCACCCGCTCCCTCTGCTCTCGCTGCAAGTTCCACGCACTCAACAGTCTCTCACAACGCTTGACCTCCGACCACCAGCTCCACTCATCACGCTCGCACACCCCTTTTCCATCTAGTCAAGACCTCATCTACACTTAAACCCTCTCACCATTTAACCTCCTCAATGACACACCTCTCCATAACACAATTATCTTACCTCCCATCACATCTCTCAAACCTCATCACACGTCCTCTAGTAACTACAGTTACACCATCACTTCAGCATAACGCGAGTTGACCTTCCATACTCCTGACTTACTCACTAGGGCTCTTACCCTTAGCAACCTCATTAACAATTCATCAGTCTTAATATCCGCCAATCAACACAATCTACAGACGCTCACAAACAGCCAAACTCCAACAGCTAGAAACCTCGGAAACGCACCACCCACTCTAGAACTCTGCTAAACCACCGTAACCGTAAGAACGTCACTCACACTAAACATTAACTATTCACGAGTAGCTCTGACATTAGCCTATTCAACTAAGTTTCCCCTGCTCTTTTACTGGATTCTGCACGCTCTCTCACCATAGCCCCTAACGCGTCCAGAACCCGCACCTCACACACCAGCTACTTCAAGGAAGACAGCTCCGACTACACTGCCACCTCACCTCAAACGCTCAAGACACCCTAACCCCTCTGCCACCCTCACCCACCGTAACCACCATCACTCTCACGAACTGATAACACAACGAAGCGTTACAAACACTCCGTCTCTACCCTGTTCAGATCCTCAAGTGCCTCCATCGACACAAGCCTTCAAGTCTCCAAGCCTCATCACCTCCTCTCACCCCATCCCTCTCACCATCCCTCACTCCTCACCTCTATTTAACCTCTCACTCCTCACCCTCCACCTCCTCTCACCTTTAACCCTCACTACACTACCACTCACCCTCACTCACCACTTTAATTCACCCTTCCCTCTCACCATATAACCTCCCCTCCACCCTACCTCTCCCCATCTACTCTCTCACCTCCACCTCCCTCTCACCTCCTTCAACCTCCTCTCCACCCTCCACTCTCACCCCTCACCTTTAAACTTCCACTCTCACCCCTACCCTACCACTCACCACCCTTATCATCACCCCACTCTCAACCACCTCTACCTCCAACCCCTTTAACCTCCTCTCAACCCCCTCTCCCTCCCCCTCCTCTCACCCCCTCACTCACCTTCACCCCTTACCTCCTCCACCCCCTCTCACCTCTCCCACTCTACTTACTCCTCCCACCCCTAATACCTAACCCTCTCACCTCCTTTAACTCACCACCTTAACCTCTCAACCTCCTCTCACCTCCCTTAACCCTATTAACTCCTCCTACTCACCTCACTCTCTCTACCTCCTCTCACCAACCTTCTAACCTATCCCTACCACCTCCTTTACCCCCACTTAACCTCACTCTCACCCTCCCTTAACCCCTCCTCCTTACTACTACCCCCTTACCTCCCTCACCCCTTTACCCTCACCCCTTACCCTTCCTCACTCCACCTCCCCTCCTCTCACCTCCTTCACCTCCACTCCTCTCACCCCCTCTCACCCCCTCTACCCCCCTCTCACCTCCTCTCACCTCCTCTCACCTCCTCTCACCTCCTCTCACCTACCCCTATCTCACTCTCCATTCCCTCACCTCCTCCTCACCTCACCTCCTCCTCACCCCTTTAACCCTACCTTCTAACCCTCTCCCCTTACCTTCCCCCTTCTCCCTCCTATCTCCTCACCTCCTCCCACCTCCTCTCACCCCTTTAACCTCCTCCCACCTCCTTTAACCCCCTTTAACCTCCTCTCACCTCCTTTAACCCCCTTTAACCTCCTCTCACCTCCTCTCACCTCCTCTCACCTCCTCCCACCTCCTCTCACCTCCTCTCACCCCCTTTAACCTCCTCTCACTCCCTCTCACCTCCTCTCACCTCCTCCCACCTCCTCTCACCCCCTTTAAACTCCCCGTCCTCGTTCTCCCCCAACCAGTGAACATATAGTCCTAACCACGTTATTGAAGCACATCACTCTTCCTTCAGGACGAGCTCAGAAAGAATGCACCTCCTCTCACCCCCTTTAACCTCCTCTCACCCCCTTTATCCTCCTTTAACCTCCTCCCACCTCCTCTCACCCCCTTTAAACTCCCCGTCGCTGTTTCCACGGAGACCAGGTGAAATGATGAGGTCAGACACGTTTAGTGATGAAGAGCAGCATCACGTTTCCTTCAGGGAAGAAGAAGAAAAGAAGAAAGAAAAACATGATGGAGACGACAAAGAGTGGAAGAAGAAATGGGAGGAGAAGAACACAAATTAGGGAGAGAAGAAGAAGAAGAAAAATGAGAATAATAGAGAAGAAGAACCTCCACGTCCTCCTCCATCTTTGTTTTTCCACCTCCATGTTTCTGATGATGATTAGCAGAGGTTGCCGTGGTTACCGCCTCCTCATCCACCATCAACATGTATCTTTCACCTCCTCCATGTCCTCATCTCCTCCATCTCCTTCTCACCTCCTCCATGTCCTTCTCCTCCTGCACCTTTGTTTGTCTACCTCCATGTTACCGTGGTTGTTATTGTTGTTATTATTGTTGTTGTCATCATCGTTGTTCTGAGCCCCGCTCTGGTCTCTGGTCCCCGGTGCAGGAAGGACCATAAGATGGCTCTGATCCAGATGGGCTCGGTGGAGGAGGCCATCGAGTCCCTCATCGAGTTCCACAACCACGACCTGGGGGAGAACCACCACCTGCGCGTCTCCTTCTCCAAGTCCTCCATCTGAGCCCCGGCCTCCGGCCTCCGGATCCACTACACTCCCGTCATTCCAGCAGAAACCACCGTCAAGTCTGGTGTCCTGTTAAATTATTATTGTTGTTATTATTATTATTTTAAGGTTCTTTGCCTTTTTTTTTCTTATCGCAGCCTCACAAAGAAAAACCTGAGACCATCAGAGTCAAGTCTCAGAGAGGCTGAGAGTAAAGTCTGCATTCAGAGTGGAAGGAGCCTTATCTCGCTGTTACCTTTTAGCCACTTTTTGCCTTTTTTATTTCATTCTAATCACAGGATTAAAGTCAGGCCTGTAGAACTGACCTTTTCTTTCCAGAGTCGGACCCGAGCTCGGGGAGTTTCTCTAACTCGGCTCTAAGCGTCTGTAGCCTTTAAATTATGAGTCAGATCTAGGACGAATTCTTCAGATGATCCTGTGCCTTATTCCTGCTGTCACCACGACCTCGACACCACCAACACCAAGAGCAGGTTTACAGTGAGAAAGGTTTACTGTCGATGTATTACAGATATATCCATATTTTAAGTGTATTTTATTGGTGTTGTTGTTTGAGTTTTGTACTGCTGGTTAGCGTAGAGTCAAACATGTGAACTTGATTGTGTTTTAGCGGGTTTTCCTCGGGTCCTCTGTCCGTTCTCATCCTTTCTTTCCTTCTTTTTTTTTATTTTCCAAGTATGCAATCACGTTTTTAATCAAACCAGATATCGTAGCAATATTTTAATCATTCCTTCTGATTTCTCGTCTGCGATCCAGATCTGTGAATGTTCGCTCCTCGTCTCAACGGTTTTTAATTTATGATCCACTACAGCTGAAACCAAAAAAAACACAAAAAAAAACAACGAAAAGACAAAACCTACGGCCTTCGAGATGCAAACAGATCCGCCTGCCTCAGGTTCCTGGTGTTTCCTGTGGGAATCTCCTCCATTAATCTCTTCACTGGATTCAACCCGACGCTGCGACTTCAGTCTCAAAAATACCCGACGTTCTGTGGAGTGCCTTCAACGCAGCACCGAGTCGCACATCAGGCATTAGCTCCTCGGACAGTTTGACGCCCCTCAGAAATGTCCTGAAACCAGTAGTTTATCTGTGTCTTAATATTATAATTATTATTATTATTATTATTATTATTATTCTGTCGACATTCCAGACGCTCAGATAAACTTTTAAAAAACTCCACGTCAGAACTAGATGTTTCCTCCAGATGAGCCGCTGACAGTCACACGGTCGTGATGCGTTCAGGTCCCCCGGGGTTGTTTCCAAACCCAGATTGTGTCTCATTCCAGAGAAAAAGAAGAAACTTGCACATGAAGCTGGTTTTCCGGAGGTTCGTCCACACTGCGTCTGTTCCTTAAACTCATCATTCCAGCTCATTTAGCTCGATGTTCATGAACGCGTCGGAGCTCGTTCATGGTCCCGTCTCTTTTTAAAACCAGGACTCTGAACTTTCTAGATCCTCTCTGGGTGGTTTAGTTCTGGAGGAATCACAGTTAAAAAAAATAACATATTACATCAAACACAGCTGAAGCCAGAGCTCTGATTGGTTCATGGAGAAACGCTGCTCAGGTTCATTGAAACGTGTGAGATTCATGCATTTAATGGCAAATTAAAATGTTAAATTTCAAAGATCCTCCTCCTTTTCTCCTCCTTTTCTCCTCTTTCTCCTCCTCTTCATTCACCGGCACAGTGTGGGCGGGGCCTTCGTCACGGACCAATGGGATCGCTCCACTACAGGAGGCTTTTAGTGACTCATTTCTGAGGTGAAACCTCTGACGCTGGTTTCTCCCAGGGGGCCTGAACGCGTCGGTGGCTTCTGTTTTTTACCAGTTCAGTGTCTGAGAGCTGATGTCGGTTTTATATCTGATTAAACGTGTATATTTTGATTAAAGTGTGCGACCGGTTCTGAGCCTTACACTGTTTGTGTCACAAAGAAAAGAAAAAAAGAGATTAAATCACTTTTTATCTAAAACCAAGAAGTTGAGTCGTCTCTGATGCCCAGTTTGTATTCACCATAAAAGTCCCAGAGGATCTTTCTTTCTTTCTTTCTTTCTTTCTTTCTTTCTTTCTTTCTTTCTTTCTTTCTTTCTTTCTTTCTTTCTCCTCCCTCCCAGCAGGTTCCGAAGATGATAATCAAGTTTTATTGGAGGTTTCAGCAAGAAAAAGAAGCTGATCAACATTTATAAATGAAGTAACAGTAACGATAGATAGATGGACAGATAGATAGATAGATGGACAGATAGATAGATAGATAGATAGATAGATAGATGGACAGATAGATAGATAGATAGATAGATAGATGGACAGATAGATAGATAGATAGATAGATAGATAGATAGATAGATAGATAGATAGATAGATAGGTAGGTAGGTAGGTAGGTAGAGGAAGGACATATTTCCTGTAGCGTTCTCTGTCTGAGTCTCTTGGAAAAAGCTCTGTTGTCTGTCTATCGTCGGGTGGAGAGGGAGGTCAGGATGATCCATGGTATCAGTCTGTTATCAGTCTGTCCTCCTCTCTCAGCCAATCACAGAGCAGCCTCCCTGATCAGGTGATTCAGTGTGTAGCTGTTCCTTCAGAACCACAGCAGAGAAAAGGGTTCTGGATCTCAGCTTCCTCTCTGAGGCCTTATAGGACACAGCTGCACTGTTGCTCCTCCAGTTCAGTCTGTTACTGATGCTCAGTCCCAGGTATCTGTCCTCCTCCACCTCCTCCACCTCCTCCACGTCCCTGCCCAGGATGCTGAGGGGCTGAGGATCTGCCACAAATCTGTCCACTGTCCTTTATACTCCTCATCCTCCTTCCTCCCAACAACCACAATATGACTCAACAACCACAGAGTCATCAGGAAACTAAAGCTAAAGACCATCTCACCTGTGGCCTTAGTGGCACCAACCTCTCCAGCATCTTCATCACATGGATGTAAAAGCCACTGGACAGAAATCACTGAGGAACGGGAACGAGGAAGGAGGTTCCTCTGCAGGCTCAGGTAGAACACACACACACACACACACACACACACACACACACACACTCACACACACACACACACACACACACCCACACACACACACACAGTAACACACACAGACACACACACACACACACAGTACCAACCCACCACCTCCTCCCAACAACACAACAACCAACAACACACAACACAAAACAATAAAACCACCACCCCAGTACACAACAGTAACACCACACAGTAACACACACACACGACACACACACACAGAACACCACACACACAGTAACACCACACACACACACCACACACACACACACACACACACACACCACACAGTAACACACACACACACACACACACACACACACACAGTAACACACACACACACACAGTAACACACACACACACACAGTAACACACACAGTAACACACACACACACACTCACACACACACACACACACACACAGTAACACACACACACACTCACACACACAGTAACACACACACATCAACACACACACACACACCACACACATACACACAGTAACACACACACACACAACACACACACACACACACACACACACACACACATACAGTAACACACACACACACACACAGTAACACACACACACACACACACACACACACACAGTAACACACACACACACACACACACACAGTAACACACACACACCTTTAGTTAAACTACATTAATTAAATCATTGGAGTCATGACTCCTTGTTCCACGTTTCCTCCAGCAGAGGGCGCCAGATGCCAGAAGATGATCAGATTAAACGTCAAAGATATTTAATTAATTCATTTTCCGTCTTTATTTAAAACTATGAATTAAATCCTGGATCAGAACGCGAACGTGCTTCAGTTCAAATACTGAAAATTATTTAGTGAACCAAAAAAAGTTCTTTCTGATTTTCTCCTCCTCCTCCTCCTCCTCCCAGAGTGATTGACAGTTCAGACTCTTCCTGCTTTTCTCTGTTTAAAGATTTTTTTGTTTTGTTGATCAGATTTTTCCTTTATCCTCCGGTACAAGATTAAATTATTATTTCAGATAAAACGTTTTCATTCAGGAGGAAGAGGAGGAGGAGGAGGAGAAGGTGGTTAGAGGAGGAGGAGGAGTAGGAGGAGGAAGAGGAGGAGGAGTAGGAGGAGGAAGAGGAGGAGGAGGAGGAGAAGGTGGTTAGAGGAGGAGGATGAGGAAGGAGGGAGTAGAGGAGTAAGAGTGGAGGAGCGATGCGGAGGTGAGTGGTTAGGGAGCTAGACGTGCGGTAGGTAGAGCTGATTAGGGAACATCTGTTTTCTGTTGAGTGTTTTTTAAATCAAGGACTTTAACCTGTGATGATGCTGAATGTTTCTCCTCTGATGCTTTTTATTTATTTCTTTTTTGCACACCTCATCCTCCTCCTCCTCCTCCTCCTCCTCCTCCTCTCCTCCTCCTCTCTTCCTCCTCCACCTCCTCCTCCTCCTCCTCCTCCTCCTCCTCTCCTCTTCCTCCTCCTCCTCTTCCTCCTCCTCCTCTAACCTCCTCCTCCTCTTCCTCCTCCTCCTCTTCCTCCTCCTCCTCCTCCTCCTCCTCCCAGGAAACATATTGAGCTCTCTAAGGTGCGCTAACACCTGCTGGGCTACTACTTTAAATGCTAATTCTCCACCCGGACTCTCAGCTAGCGACCGGCTAACTGCCTCCGAGCCAATCTCTTCCTCCACGTTTACTCCTGCGAGTCGCCTCCTCCGCCTCCACCTCCTCCGTCTCCTCAAACAAACAAACGCCGCCGGCCTGTCAAACCGTTAATCCAGACGCCGCCTCCGTCCGACCAGACGCCTGATGAGCAGTCACGCGTGTTCTGACACGTTTGAGGGGTAGAAGAAGAAAACAGTGTTTAGGCAGGAAGTGGAGGCTCAGCGTGCGGCTAATGGCCGCCTCCAGCTAATGGCCGCCTCCCTCCGGATGACAGCTCCATCACGGATTTAATCGGTTCACTGGCCTCCATCGTCTCTGTAAGTGACTTATTATAACGAAATGACGACAAAACGAATCCCTGAACCACTGAGGGGCTGATGGAGCAGGACTTGGACCAGGATGCGTCTTCTTCTGTGGTGGATCCATCAATGAGACTCACAAAGAGTCTTCAATGAATCCAAAGGCCTCAACCGAAATATACACACACTTAAAGTGCTATAGCTAACAGCTTGGGATGTGTACCGGCACTGGGACCATGATGCTAATGGTGCTGATGCTAACGGTAGTATCCAGACTGATCTGGTTCCAGTGAGTGTTTAATTAGCCTCTAAAGATGCAACAAGGAGGAAACACCTACAATTAGATCCAACATCTGACCTCACATAGCATTAGCATTAGCATTAGCATAGCATTTTATTAAAAGACCAGAGATGTAGCGTCTCTGATGCCTGACAGACCCACGACACTGAGTTAGCAGCATCTCTGGAGGAGAGTCTCTGAGCAGCATGTTAGCCAGAAAACACTAACACGTTCATCATCTTTACAGAAAAACCTCTGAAAGTTTAAAGTTAATGGTGTTTTTGAAACTTTTTTTTTTTGAAGTTGATTGAAAGTATCTACTCTAAAATCTCGTGATTGTTTGGGGGACGTTCTTTGTGTTGCTGCTGTTTTTATTATTATAGTTATGACAGTTTATCGTGAATTTTATTTTGTTTTGGTTCATTTTTTTTTAGTCTTAGTTGTATTTATATTTTTTAAATTAATATTCTGTTCAACTCACACGTCACAAAATGCCTTAAAAATAAAAAAGGCTCCATTTTATTATTATTATTTATTATTATTATTATTTATTATTATTATTATTATTATTATTGTCTTTCCATCCTTGTCTCTTTATAAACGAGGTCCTCAAATGTCCTCGTTAACACATCAGAGGGTTTATGTCCCCACAACACCAGTAACACACACACAGACACACACACACACACACACACACACACACACACACACACACACACACACACACACACAATCACAGCCTTAGGTCAATTAAAGGCTGATGGACGAATCAGGAGACAGTCCATTAATCCGTCCGTCCGTCCATTAATTCGTCCGTCTGTCCGTTGGTCTGAGTCGGAGGTCGAACCCCCGCAGAGTCGCTGCTTCTCCTTCAGCAAGGACAAACAGACAAGATGGGGTTTCTCCTCCTCCTCCTCCTCCTCCTCCTCCTCCTCCTGGAACCAGACACAAAGAACCAAAGAAACCAAAGCTGATTTCCTCCTAAATCTGGATCTGGTACTGAGACCAACGTCTGTGTCTCTAAAACTTTATGTATTTTATGATTATTTTATTTTAATGGAAGACACAAAAATCAGCCCAAACATTATCATCAATATTCTCCATATATGGTTTCACGTTACGTTCATAACGTTTTACGCACCATTTTAAATTTAAGTCATAAATAGTATTTAATAATAATAATAAAAAAAGGATCCTTTTTATTTTTGCCGTTACTCAGGTGAACATGACAGTGAAAACTAATTTGAGGTTGAATAAAAAAAAAAATCACCAATATATTAAAAATGTACATATAAATGATATTATATGGAAAAGATTAATGCATGTTAAAAATGTTGAAATATTCAGTTTAATGAAACTATAAAAACTGTCACAGTGGCAGGAATAATGCAGATTCCTTCATGTGATGTATCTCGTGTAATTAATAGTAATTAGTATATTATAGTATATTATAGTATAATTATAAACCTGGTTTTCAGCGTGATTTTAATACGACATGATGTATTAATTATAAAATAATTACAGTTTACTGGAATAAAGCTAAAATTCATATTTAAATATCAACAACAACATAATTTTATTCTTAACGTGACCTTTTAAAAAAAAATATGTGGAGGCGGCCATTTTGGAAATGATAACCAAAAGCTTGTGACTGCAGTGCACGGATTAATCCACCAGGGGGCAGACGACAAGTGGAAAATTGTTTACAACAGGTTTTTAAGGTGAGTATTAATTATGGAGCAGAAACGAAAATATGAAACATTTGTAGCATCGAAAGATGTTTAATAACAGACGTGTAATCTGTGATATATTTATCACTAGTTTGATTATTATTACAGAGGCTGGAGCTGAACTCATGAATGAACTTATTATAGTTTTTACCACCTCTCACTGTCCCACGGGACGTCTTTATGGAGCGGTTGGCATGGCAACTGGTGGTCACTATGATGTCACATCCTGTTTCTATAGCATCAAAAAATAAAGAACCAAAACAAAACTTATCACTTGAACATTCATCAGCTCTAATAAAATGACTGAAACCATCTATTTATGTATTTTAGTTTGACCCAAGTCCCGCCCACTAACATGGAGGGGGTGGAGCTTATGACCTATACTGCAGCCTCCAGACACCAGGGGGCGCTGTACTAGCTTTGGTTCCATCTTTATATACAGTCTATGTGTCTGATACATAATTACAGCTGCTTTAACCTCCATTAACAGCAGGTGGTTCTTTAATTATCTCTACGGACAGTTTCTGTTAATCTGTGGAGAAACACTCTGGAGGCTTTTAATCTGAAAGGATCAGCTGCCTGCAGCCAATCACATGTTCACACACAACAACAACCAGCAGCTAGTCACCAACAATTAAACCAATTAATAAAATAAAACGGAGCTGCAGTTCCTCTGACGTCCACTAGAGGCGCTCAGTCAACGCCAGACGTGTTTACTTCCTCTTATTTAATGTGTTTCTAGATAAACTACATGTGCCACGTGTTTAATAATGTTCCCGCAGGTACAGAACAGATTCATTCATGAATTTATCTCATCAGAAACAAACAGATTCTGTTTTAATTTATGTATAAATGTTTCATGTATCATCTCGTCTGTTAAACTGAATAAATATTTCATGACTTTCAGCTGAAGCTGTTGTTAATTATTACTATTAATTATCCACTGAACATTTTTACAGCAATAAAAACACAGTGAGACGAATAATTGTTCCTCAAAACCCAAAAATTTACCTCAGGGTTAAAAAAAAATCACCAAGGTCATGTGCCCCCCCCCCCCCCCCCCCCCCCCCCTCCTCCTCTCTCCTCTACCCCCCCCCTCTCTCTCTCTCTCTCTACCCCCCCCCCCCCTCCTCCCCCTCTACATTTATTCATGGACCTTCTGAAAGTTTAATAGAGCATCTCCATTAATCTGTGACTCCACTTTAAAAGCAAAGGATTAAACATTCATCTGCCCCCCCCCCCCACACAGCTCCTTCCTTCCTTCCTTCCTTCCTTCCTTCCTTCCTTCCTTCCTGCCTTGCTTCCTACCATCCTTCCTTCATCTTGAATACCTTGAATACAACACGTACGGAGAGGGGGGGGTCCTCCCCTCCCTGTAATATTTGTCATTAGAGGAGAACACCGTGACTCGGAAGCTCCGCCCCCTCCCTCCCCCTTCCTCCCCCTCCCTCCCTCTCCATTGGAGGAGCTGAGCCGGTAACTAAACCAAACGCTCCTCAACTTTCTCTCAGACTTGTCTCCTCTTTGTTCCCGTCCTCTGCGCCTCGGCTCGGTCCGGGTCCGGGTCCCGGTTCTGTTGGGAGAAGAAGAACAACAACAAAAACAAGAAGAAGAAGAGGAAGAAGAAGAACCGTTGGAAAGTTTGCGCCTCGTCCTGCAGAGACTGAACTTGGAGGAGGAGGAGGAGGAGGAAGAGGAGGATCCTGAAGGAGACACTCGGACTCGGACTCGGACGCACATGGAGCGGCTCCGAGTGCGCACCGCCCCGCTGCGTCCTGACCCGGTCCTGACCCGGTCCTGACCCGGTCCGCTGCGTCCTGACCCGGTCCCCTCGGACTGAGGATGAAAGTTTGGGGCCGTCGGTACCGGACGAACCTCTGGTGAAGTGAAGTGGATTACTGCGATGGCTCCGTCTGCTCCGTGGATGTAAACCGAACCAGTCACCCCGAGTTTCATGTGCTTCGGCCCTGGTCCTGGTCCTGGTCCTGGTCCCGGTCCTGATCCCGGTCCTGGTTCTCCTCCCTGGTGCCACAGAGCTGAAGAAGAGTCGCGCATGTCCGCTGCGCCGCTGCGCATGGAGCGCGTCGGGCTGCGGCCGCCGCCGCTGCTGCTCCTCGGCCTCCTGCTCCGGTTCTGCGCCTCCTCCGTCACCGACGACCGGCTCATCTCGGACCGGTACGCGGTCTACTGGAACAGCTCGAACCCCAGGTAAGACCCGGACCCGGAGGGCACACGATTCAAAAAACCAAACCCCCAAAAACACTTCGCTGCTTCCAGGTTCTGATCAAGTTCCGCGTGAAAACGTGGAAACTTTTCTGAGATAAAAACCAAAAGAAACAAATGATCCGGAAATAAAACGTTTTTCTTCTGTTAATTCACATTTACTGACATGTTTTATCCCGAGAGTCAAATTAAACCTCCACAAATATCAGTTAAGATGAATCTAATTAAATAAAACATTTCCCAGGTTCTTCATGTCTGTTTATTAATGAAAATATCTTTAAATAAAGTCCCCCCCCCCCCCCGCCCCCCCCCCCACACAGATCAAACCTAGAACCACTGACATTAAACTATAGAGATGTGTTTTAGTCTTTATATCATTTCTAAGTTCATAATATTACATATAAATGAGACATAATATAATTAAATAAAATGTAATAAATGAGGAAAAGTCTTTAAATATGAAGAAACGCTGATGATGTTAATCTAAATATATTTAGAGACGTTAAACATTGAAAAGATAAATAACAGGAGGTTTAACAGCATTTACGTGAATAATGTGATTTTAATTAAATAAAATAAACATGTTCAGGTTTCAAACTAATCTTCAGTTTTTAGTCAGATGTGACGAAGAGAAGCAGGAATCTGACCAGTTTCCTCTCGTTTGCTTTAAAAGTGACGATGAATCCATCAAACTGAGACACTTTCTGGTAAATATTCCCTTTAAAACATCTGGTTTCAGGCAAAAAATGAACTTTTCTCCAATAATTCACAGAAAAACAGGAAGTTTGACATGAAAAAAATGTTTGTGAAGAAACTCCAACATCATCAGTTCTGAGACTTTGATCCATTTTTCTGTGATTCGCTTTAAAAGCGACTGAAACCTGAATCCTGTTGGTTCATGAACATTTTCCAGTCGATGTAAAAAGTGAAACCGTTGGCGGCTTTGGTTTGAAAACAGGTTCACGTCAGTGGATCCTGATCAGATTTGATTTGATTAATTCTGACGTTCAGGACGAAGCAGCTGAGACGGAAAAAATCTGAAAAATAAATAAATAAAAACTCATGTTAAAATGTTTTGAAATCATCAAATTAAATCTTTGTTTTTTTTCTTTTTTGAAGACAGAAAAGAAAAATGTGAACTATTAAAGCATCAGGGCACAACGATGTTTCATAATTAAACTCTGGAACGTTTCAACGAGAATTAATCTGATGGATTTCATCGTTAAATGAAGTCGCTCAGATTAAATCCAGTAAATGTTTAAACTCTAAACTAAACCACGATCTGACCGTGACCTTTGACCTGTCGTCTTCCTCCTCCTCTGGTCTCTGCTCTGATTGGACGACTGGAATCTGAACCGGCCAATAGGAGCCTGTCAAACCTCCTCCAGGGTTCAGGTCCAGATGTGTTCGAGTCTCCTTCATTTATCATCCGCACAAATAAAACCTGAACCTGAACCTGAACCCGACTCGGGTTCTGCACAAAAGACGGGTTTTAGCTGGAGGGGGGGGGGTTTCACGATACGTATCACGATACCAGAGTCACGATACGATACATCATATATATATAAATTATCATATCGTGATATATTGCAACTTTCTACACGTTCAGTGAGAAAATGCAGCTTAAAATTCAAGTTGTATAAATGTGAATCAGAAGTGACTGAATTTAAATTCATTCAAATTCCAGGTTATTGCGCTTGTAGTCGACAGAAAAACTGGATCAAGTTTCTGCCACTTAAACGTCAGAATAGATGAGATGTGAAAATAAAATGTGTGTATTAAAAATATGGCTTAAACACAGTGTCACTAAACACAAACTAGGATCTGACGGTTTTAACAGTCAGAGCCTTAAACTCCAGGTTTTTATTCTTTTCACTTTATTTTTCAGTCGATAGAAACAAAGAGTCAAACACAGAGTAAATCTCAGCCTGTGAAGCCTCCACGTCGTCCGTCCTGCAGCCGCTCGCTCTGGTCTCGTCCTCAGACTGGACCTCATTCGTCCCATTGATTGAGTTTCTTGTCCAGCTTCTCTTTAATGTCTTTCTAACGTCCTGATCAGGTTTATGTCTTTACGTCTTTACTTCTTAGTCCGTCTGGTGCAGGTCTGAGATAAATTTATAAACCAGAGGAATCAGCGTTAATATTATTGGGTCTAAAATTTCGTCCACGGTTCAGAACTCGTCTCAAAACGTCCGTATTTTTATACACGACCAAAACACATGAGAGATGTGACGTTTACATTTTCTCCAACAGTCTCACTGATAATTTACGCGTCTTTTAGATATAAACCAACAATCGCTCCATGTTAAATTCTTCCTCCTGTTTCAGATTCACTGAGTCTGAAATAAATCACAGAAACTGACCTGGAGCCTTGTTCATTTAAGACCAATTTAACATTTATGACGATTAAAGACTCAATGGAAAGAAAAAAAATTACAAATAAAAATTTCAACCAAATGACTAAAATGTGACGGTTTCAGTTCTGATTTTTCTTATTTATGTCAGAGAAAACTGAGAATTTAAAATGAAAGTGACTTTATTGCCTCGATTGATTAATTCACATTGAAAATAATGAACATTTAAACCAATAATTAGCTGCAGACCTGAGCTGGTTCCTGTATTTAGTTATTTTTTATTATACATGATGATTTCATTTAATTCATTCATTGATTTTTCTGTAAAATGTCATAAAAACACCAGACAATGAATTTATTTGAGATTCTGAACTTAATGAAGCAGGAAGAGTTTGAAACAGCCACTAATTAAACCAGTAATTAGCTGCAGATCAGGTTCATTCATTCATCTCCGTCTTTTTAATTATAGACGATGATTTTCTCTGAATGAATTCACTGGTTCCTGAATCTGAACTCAGATCAACGACTTTTCTCCTCCTGGTTTTAACTCGTCTGCTTCATTAACTGTTCCCTGATGATGCGTTCAGGAGCAGCTCGACTGGGTTTGAAGAAGAAATGTCTGTTAGTGGTTAAATCACCAAATCAATTACAAGAATCAAACAGTTTTAGCCAAATTCTCAAATAAATTCATCGTCTCGAGTTTTTGTGACATTTTACACTAAAATCAATTAAAGAAACTGAATGAAGGAAGAAACTCTGCAGCTAATTATTGATTTAATTATTGATTTTATTCAGTGTGAATCAATTAAACCAGAGAAATAAAGTCCCGTCACTTTAAAATATTCGGTTTCTGTGACGTAAAGTAGAAAATCAGCAAATTATCAGATTTAATGAACATTTTAAATCAGTGGATTCATGAATCTTCATCAGCGGCTCCAGAAATCTTCCATGTTTCCTCTGAGAATGATTTTAATTTAATTTAAATTTAAATTTTAAATGTAGAACTTAACTGAGATTCCTGCTGATTGATTCTTTTCTGCAGCAAAACGTCACAAACGGCTTCGTTTTATTTCTCCTGCTGCAGAAAAGAATCAGCTCAGACTTTGGAGGATTTATTTAAACCTCACAATTAAATCAGATTTACTTTGTGTTCATGTTTGTTAAATCAGAAAAGTAGATTTCCTGTTTGAAATGAGTCATTTTCAAATGAATAACTTAAAAAATATAATCCAGAATGTTCTCCAACACTGAGAACATGTTTCTGATAAATCAACGGAAGAACTGGTCAGATTTCTGCTTCTCTTCGTCACATTCGACCAAAAACCGAAGATCAGTTTGATTCTGCTCCTGATTCAAATCAAACTTAACGAATCTGCTTCTTCATTAATTAAACAATCGATCCAAAGATTCCTCAGCGTGATCTATATCAAGTCCTAAATGTCTACAGAGATCTTTCATTCAGGATGAAAAACCAACAGGTTTTTGAGAAAAGTATCAAATCATCGTCCATTTTAAAGTGAATCAGAGAAAAATGGATCAAAGTTTCAGAACTGATGATGATGGAGTTTCTTCACAAACATTTTTTTCATGTCAGCTTCCTGTTTTTCTTTTAACTATTGGAAAAAAGTCCAGTTTCTGTCCTTAAATCTGTCTCAGTTTGGACAGAACCGTTAATTTTGAGACAAATCAAAAAAAAATTGCCGCAAATTCTTTCTTTTATTTTTATCTCAAACTTCCAGTTTCCTTTATCACATTACGAAAGTTTTCTGTCAATCATTTCATAAAGTCTTTTTCTTCCTTGTAATCGTGGATTTGTCGTTACTTTTCTTGAAACCAGCAGGTTGTGAGTTTTTCTGTGAAGGTTTGACATCATTTCATTTTCAGTGAGAAGGTTTTAAATGGCACCGTGAGGACGAGGAAATATTTCAGCTCTTATTCTGAAATGTGTCGCTGCTGCAGCTTCAGGAACATTAGAGGAAAATACCGGAGACGAGAGTAGATGGTCCGACCTCCTGCAGAGAGACGATGTGAAGAGATGAACAGAGAACGTAGACGAGGAAGAAATGTGACGACTTCTTATTGTGTCGTTGGCTCAAAACCTTCTTCACAGAAGCCATTTCAAATCTCAAACCTTCACAGGAAAACTCACAACCTGCTGGTTTCAAGTAAAATCACAATAAATTCAGACTTTTCATTGATTGTGAAGAAGAAAACGAGACACGGTTTGATTATAAATGAGTTGATGGATCAGTTTAATGAGGTTAATGAGAACCAATGGTTTCTCTTCTCATTCATTCTGTGAAACATCTAATTTTTCTTCAACTAGAATTAAACTAATCTTCAGTTTTTAGTCAGATGTGATGAAGAGAAGCAGAAATTTGACCAGTTTCCTCTCGTTTGCTTTAAAAGTGACAGTGAATCCATCAAACTGAGACACTTTCTGGTAAATATTCCCTTTAAAACATCTGGTTTCAGGCAGAAAATGAACTTTTTTCCAGTAATTCACAGAAAAAAAAGAAACGTTTAAGAAGAAAATCCAACAGGATCAGTTCTGAGACTCTGATTCACTTTAAAAGTGAAACCTGAATCCTCACCAACATTTGCCAGTAAATCGAAGGAATAAAATCGTTTGGTTTAAAAAACAGTATCAGGTCAGTGGATCCTGATCAGATTTGATTCATCCTGACTGTAAGAACGATGCAGCTGAGCCAAAAAAATAAAAATTCACGTTAAAATGGTCTGAATTAATCAAAACTTCCCAAATTAAATCCTCGGCATATTAATTATTTCAACTATGAAAGATTAACATTGTTCCATAATAAAAACGCTGGAACGTTTCAGTGTCTGTGACAAAAATAAATCATGAAAATCTGTAAATTTAATTGTTGAAAGTTTTGCAGACGTTGGTCAAATGAAATCAGTGTTTCTCTAAAAGTTTTTCTGTGGGGCGACGTCAACATTAACTTCCTGTTTCTGTGCTGAATTATTTAATAAATGCACAAAAAACACATTTAAACATGAAATAAAATCAATCTACATCTGTTAGAGGGGTATGTTGGTTTGAGGGCCTCATATTCCTGCAGATTATTCACATTTTTAATCTTTTGCAGAGTTTATCAATGACGAACGTCTCTGCAGTTTGTTTTCATCTCTGAGTTTAATCCTTTAACTGAGTCTAGTTTTGATGCTGAACCTGAAACCAGATAAAAACCTTTAGATTGAAGGCGATTCATCAACAACGATGTTTCCCTTCTTTTTCTAAACCTGGTCGGTTTAAACTCGCTCGTCCTCCTGAGCTGGTTCCTGGTTTCTCTGACCTCGGTGTCTCTCTCTGAATCAACTGACTCTTACTCGGTCAAACTGAATCTTTCTCCGTTGTGACTCTGTGTCACTAAATGAAATTATGTGGAAATGAAGAGTTCTTGTGTCTCACTCTGCTGCCTCCATGCAGCCAAAAAACAAGCAATAAGAAATGTTAACTTCATTAAGGTTTCCTAAAACCAGAAACATCTCTGGGCCAGAAAAAAAAAAAAAAGAAAGAAAGAAAGGAAAGAGTGAACGGAGCGAGAAGCTCCTGATGGATTTAATAAAAGACAAATGGCGGAAAACATGAGTTCATCCAGAATGAATCCGGTTGAGACGATTCACCGTCGGCATATTTGTACGAGACGTTTAAAACAGGACATCTCTGGAGCTTTGAGGAGGATTTTAACTCTGAAATAATAAAAACTTCCGCTGACGTTAACAAGACAAGCTCAGAGTCTTAGAAACGTCTCAGAAACAAGTGGAAAATCTGAGGAATTCTGAAGCTGAGAAAAGATTTGCAGGAGAAATGTGAAGTTGTTCTCAGAGCAGGAGACTGTGAAGCTCAAGGTTCCCACACACTCTATGTGACCCTAAAGTACCCAGTTCTAGAAAAACAACAGTTCATTTTCTACACATCCACAGGACAACGACATTCACTCAAAACTACTTTAAATACTCTGGATGAGCTCCATTTCACCAACAGACCAACAGACAACCACAGTATGGGATCATATCGGCCTGCATCTGTAATCTCCAATACAAACGGTCCGTTCCAGACTTGGTTCAGTTCTTCCATCCAGTGGAGCTCACATGATCACAACAAGACGAACCTGTGCTAACATGCTAAGAAATTATCAAGGAGTAGGAGTGATGTTGTACTTGTCATTAAAGTTTTAGTTTTAATTGGGTTTATTGAGGTTAATTTTCAGAGTCGGCTCATTTATTTTTTATTCATCAGGACACCATCAACTGATCTGAGTGTTGATCTGGTGTTAAATGTCCTAGAGTTGGACTCCTGTAACTTCCTAAAGTCTTTTCTTGTTTTCTCCTAAAGTCAACAGGATTTAGTCCAGCAAATCTTTCTTTCTGTTTAAGTTAATGTGGAGAGGGGAGTTCGTACCTTGTGTTCTCTACTTCAGAAATGTTCTGGTCATCCAACGCTGCCATAAATTCCCAAACCCTCTCTGGAAGATTTTTCTCTTCTTTCAAACGTTGTTGTTGATGTTGTTGTTGACATTGTTGTTGTTGACATTGTTGTTGTTGTTGTTGTTGTTGTTGTGTACTCGGGATATTTCAGGACATCCCCAGTTCTGCTATATGATAATACGTGGGTGGGGGAAGTCGTTCTGTTTCCACGGCAACAAATAACATTGGAGTAATTAATATTTGCTTAAAAATAAAAATATCGACTCATTTTTGAGTCGTGTAGTGTAGTGTAGTCTCTGCAGTGAAACCAGCCGCTGAGATTCTGAGAAGTTCTGCAGTTTTACATCATCTGGGTTTTAAATGATGATTGTAAGAAGCACCAGGTCCTCATTGAGAACCAGTTCAGTTTCCTGCATCTCAATGGATCATGGATTGGACCATGTGTTCAAAGTCTCGGCTTCATTCGGATAAATCAGATGGAAAAGATGCTTTTTAAAACCAGTGCGAGGTTCTGGTTACATTCATTCCGTATTAATTCGACTACTGTCACTACGTAAAAATAGTTTCAAACGTCTGAATGAACTGAAACAATATTTTTCTAATTTAGTTGATTCTGAATCGTGTGCACATCAGAACTGATCAGAGGTTGATAAAGAACTGGATCAGCAGTTGACGGTGGCACCATTGTAGACGGCCTCACTGTTCTCCATGAAGGATAAAAGGCATGTGTAAAGTTTTTGAGTGAATAATTGATTCACTGATGAAGAACCGTTAGCCGGCTCACTGATTGGTTTGAAATAGATTCATAAACATAACAAAACAGTGAATCATGAGTCTCAGATGGTTTTGAATCAAAAATATTTGAGTCAAAGAGACTGAAACCGAGTCAAATAATCCTTACGGTAATGGCAAAACAAAAGAAACGTTAATGAATTGTTAAAAATTTGTTAAAATTATTAAAAGCAATCAGAATAAATCCTGGTTCTTTGCAGAGTGAGGATGAAGGGTTCAAGAAATTAAAAATATTTTCAGTCTGTTTATTGTTCCTACGTCTTCGTCGGAAGTAGCACCTGAATACACCTTACACCAGGTTTGAGCTTCGTGAGGCATCTTTGTGATTGGCCGGGGCCTAATAATGAGAGTTCAGATGTGTGTCAGTGTCCATTTATGTCTGGGGTCAAAGTTCAAACGAATACCGTAAAGAACTGCCTCTGGTTCTGGTCGCTGAAGTCTTTCTGTCAGTTTTTTGATTCTCTTCAAGTGTCAGACCCAAACGTCTTCATCTCCTGTTAATCAGGAGATAATGAGCGGTGGCGTCTGATTGGCTGATTGTCTCGTTAACCTCCTCTTTGCTTCTTTTCTCTCCTTCTCTGCACCGCTGGAGGAGAAAATGGCCGACGGTTTCCTTTCAGAGTAGTGACGCACCGCTGCAGCCGCCATTTTGTTCTTTCCCTTAACTCTGGCTGGGTCAGACCCCCCCTCCCTCCCATTCCTTCCTCCCATTCCTTCCTCCCCTTTCCTCCCCTCGGCCTCCACCCACCACCTGCATGGAGATCAGCCCCGACTGTTCGGACGGACAAGAGACGAGGCTGAATTTACCAAAAAAACAGTGAACGTCTGCGACTGTTAGCGACTGTTATAAATCTGATGAATTCAGTAAAAGATAAATATTGTAGCATTTTAAATATTAAACCTCTAAAATTCTTTTGTTATTTTAGATTCAGATTTGAGAACGGAGAGTTTAACAAGTTTCAGACAAAATGTTCAGGAACCAGAGAGTTGAGTCTCTGAATGTGTTTTTAATTATCGGGACTCATCAGTTCATCGCCTGTCGTTATTTTTCGTTCAGTCGACGGCGGTGACACAATTTTAAAACTTTTTTCCCAAGTCTGAAGCTTCAAATTTAACCTTTGATGGTTCAGGAAGAAACTGATTCAAACTGAGAATTAATAAACAAATCTAAATTAAAAAGTAAATTAGTTTGAAATGAGAGAATTATCTAGTTTCATCTGCAACATAAAAAACTAAAAACAAACTTAAATTAGTTTCTCTGATTTGATGTTTGTTTTTTTGAGAATCTATAAATGAAAACCACTTTTCACGTTTTCAGTTTATCACGATCTTTATTTTCCTTATTAGAAGACGAAGCCGTTTAATTTTTACGTGGCTGTAGCTGAAGCTGTTTGAGTTGTAGTTTTTATTTAGGGACAGATTTATGAAGGTCTGCATTTCAGCGACGAGAAGAACTGAGAGACGAAGGGTCGCAACAAAATGAATCCACAGAAATCTCACCATAAATCTAAATCTGGTACTGAAAACCATTAGCATCGCCATTAGCATCGCCATTAGCATCTGCTCTAGAAAAACATAATGATGTCTTCCAGGGTCACAATAAACTCACTGCAGTAGTCCAGATACTGTTCAAGGTTTGTATTAGATTGATTTAGACATTTACTTTCCTCTAGTTTCTCGTCTTTCACGTGTCCTCAGTCCTCAGACTTAATCCTGACTCAGATTTCAGATCAGAGTATTTTATGAATCCATATCAGGTCTTTGAAAAGAAGATCGATCCTTTCATTTAAAAACCAGACCTAGTTTCCCTAATTATAATGCTGGCTATTAAAAATAATTTATGCAGTTTTATGAAATGTCTACACATAAAATAACATCCACCTCTAAATCACTGTAATGACGCAAATATTGGTTTTATTGACTAATGGCTGGAAAACTAAATATAAAGCTGTAGAGACGCGGCCTTCTGTGGAAAATGTATGTAGGATTAAATAAAGTATCAGCAAATAAATCTAATTCATAGTAAACTGTTAATTAATTATGCTAGCTAGCTCTTAAATAAAGTGAAGCGAGTTCACGTCATGTCATCGGGTTGTTTCCTCCAGGTTTTGAACAACTCTCTTTAAATAATCGTAAATGTTCACGGTCGAAAAAATCACAAGGATTTTAAACAATGATGGAAAAGTACATTTTTGAGTCTCGTATGTTGTTTCGTGCTGTTTTTTCTGTGTCAGTTTAATTAAGAACGGAGAAGGAGCATTTCTAGTTTATGGTATTAACGTTGTGTTTGAAACCCTGTGGTTGAATCCGTTCGTAAATTAGAGGCTGTGATGCTGTTGTTTCATCGTCAGTGAGTTTTCATCTCATTGTGTTTCGGGTTTGTGCATAAAACTGTGCGATGCATCGAACGGTGTCTTTATTTCTAGTTTCACTGAGAATAAATTTAAAACATCTAAAAACTGTCTGACAGATAATTTCTGCAGATTTTCACAGAAATAAACAACATTTCATACAGAACTTTCACTTTAATCCCGTTTTGAGGAGTTAATCTGAGTTTCCTTTGGATTTATCTGAGTCGTCTGATCACATGATGTAGGTTCAGGCTCTGATTTGACGACTGAAACACAGAAATGTAGAAACTTTGGGGCTTTAATGTGAAGATGAAATGTTTACGTCGTATTCCTGGAGCTCCTCCGTGGTTCTTGAGGCCGTGATGGGATCCGACCGGCCAGGCTGCAGGAAACAAGCCTCTTTCTTTTTCTCTTTTTCTTTTTTGCTGTTGGTGGTTTGGACCAATGGCGCGGCGTCGTGGCGTCAGCTTCTGTCAGAGCCGCTCCTCCAGTTATTTTTACATTCTCTCCTCCTCGTGTCTCAGCACTTCATCATGCTTTCTGCTCCCGCTCATGCATTTTAATGTCTGACCCACATTTCATTGGATCTGCACACACACACATCGGGGAAACTTTGAAGTCCTGGCAGGAGGAGGAGGAGGAGGAGGAGGAGGAGGTGGAGGAGGAGGAGGAGGAGTGTGAAAAGCTGCAACCTTCCACTGTTTTCTGATGAAATTTGGCCTGAAAAGCATCAGAAAAGCTGGGAGCAGGTCATGTCAGGAGAGAACTCTCTGTCTTTTACTCCACATGAACAATGAACTCATTCCAAGCAAATAAACCAACAACAACAGTCGTGTTTAATGAGGAGCTTCAGAAATCAGCAAATGATTCAAACAGGAATCCAGACGTTGTGAAATAATCTAAGTCCAGTAACTCAAACAGGAATTCATGTCTTTGCAGTGAGGTGTTCGTCCTCACACATAAGTAAGAAAACTAAACGATCTTTTATTTGTTACATGTCTGGTTGAGAGTTTTATTTTCTGTTTCTAATTAACATGAGACCAGAGTGTTGCAGCTTCTGTTTTGCATTTAAGGCTAAAAAAGTGGGACTGAATTTGCAGATGATATTTTGGATGCTGGCGGACACAGTCTGGCCTCTGCACAGATTTCTTTTAGTCTTCTTCATCGACTTCATACAGAGACAGTGTGTGTTGTGGTCTCCTGAAGTACACAAATACCCAACACATATCTGAGCATGTTACAGAAATAAAGCCATATGATTGTGGACTAGACGCACACATGATGCTTCACTGTGATGCAGAATTCATGTCGAGGGTTCGGGGACTGAATGAGACGACTGCAAACTGAAGTTTATTTAGTGTCTTTATTTTCACTGTGATTAATTGTGATTCATCTCTGAGCCCCCGTGTTGACACGTTATGTTAATTAATTAAAATGTCTTCTTTATTTCTGGATCACATCCTCCTGGTTCTCTGATCGATTAGCTCCATCCTGATCAGCTGTGATTGGTCTAAAATCGTTTCTTTGTTGTCGTCTCCAGTAAGTTCTCCTCCTACAAACCATCTACTCAGACTCAAACATCTTCTTCTCTCTTTTCTGCTGCAGTGATTTCAGTAACTCTCGGACAAGTGTGCAGCCTTTCAGTTTGGAGGGTTTTAGGGTCTGAGCCGTGAACGTGGACGGGATCAAACCCTAAGCTGCTTCCCTGACCACTGCTCCACTTAGACGTCTGATCCTGAAAAATGTGTCAGTAAAAAGTCAGAAGGCGATAACTTCATTTAACTATCAAAGTACTTAGATGAGACTTATTTAACTTCATCGTTAGCTCGGTGACTTGGCTTAGCTTGGTCTGAATAAATATCGTCGATGCTCCTTCACATGTCGGATTCTTCCACCTCATTTGTAGCAGCTCGCTAGTCTTGAGACTGGAGCCTATGACTGATAGTGGGTCTAGAGCATCGTCCTTTTAACAGGGACAAACCGAATTAAACATACTTAAAACTCTTCCTCCGGTCTCTTAGAACTGAAGAAGCTCCTCAGATGAAACGTCTTCTCGTTTTTTTGAACGGTTTCTGGAACTAAACCTGGAGAACTGAGAACCTCCACAGATGGGTCAGTGTAACATGGTGCGGTGTGTAACCTGAGACCAGACATCAGGTGGCTGGTGTCTCCGGATTGGTCCGCCGGGTCCGAGCCGGGGGATCTGGAGGGTTCTGGAGCAGATGGTGACCTTCGACCTTTCAGCAGCTCCAGAGTCGAGGAACGTTTGAGCCGAGCTTCAGACCGGTCGTCTCTGAGCGGAGGTGTTTTTATAATCGGTCCTGGAACAACACGCTTTAACAGATTGATCAGAAACACTGTGTCTCTGTTTGGGATCCATTTAAAATGACTTTCCACCATCTTTTTTTTTTATTTAGTTTTCTGCTTCAGATTCTGTCGAAGCTTTGTTTGTTTAGCTGGTTTTGATTTCCAGCTCTTGACGCGGAATCAAACTCACTTTCAACATAAATCATCAAAAGCCAAACAAACCTGTTCAGATGTGTCAGCTCCAGAGTCGCTGTGGGTTTGTGTTGATGGAGCTGAGGGATGTTCAAATAGTACAAAGTGCAAATTGCTGGAAAGTTGCTTTAAAATAATGTTTTTTCTTCTCTTTTTATGAGGTTTTCCTGGAGCTGCCGACATATTGTGTTTGTGTTGGTGTGTGTTTCTGAGCTGGAGTTGATGCGTTGCCTCAAATCAAATCAACTTTAAATGTTGAAGCGTTTTTATTTTCAGTCCATGTTCGACAGTGTGCGTCTCCTCTCAGGATTCACTGGGAGTTTCATGGATATTTCTGCATAAAAATGACTGAAAACATCCTGAAAGTTGACAAAGAGAAAGGTCCAATGTCCCGGTGAAGTGTTTCCAGCGTGAGCTGCTTTAGACTAAATGTTTGTGGTAACTGATGATCTGCAGCAGCTTTGGAGGAATCTGATCCCGTTCCTCAGAACAGAACTAGGGATGGTTCAGGTTTTATCTGATACCAGCGAGAAACCGATTCTTGTGCAACGTCACCGGTGCTTAAAGAATGAAAACATAGAAACTTTGTCCAGAAACAGAACCTGTTTATTTTTAAGGTGTTTTGTGACGTGGAAGTTGAACATAATAAGAATTTGAATTTAGATAATATGAATACAACTAAGAAATAACCAATATTATAATACTAATAATAATAATAACTCGGTGTCGTGGCATCAGAGACGCTACATCTCTGCTCCTTTAATAAAATGCTAATGCTAATGCTAATGCTATGTGTGGTCAGATGTTGAATCTAATTAAAAACATGTATAACGTAGCCTGTATATAGGAAGTAACATAAATGGTCTGGTTCCACAACATCTCTCTGGGATGAAGTTCAGCTCTTTGACTTGTCCGTTCCTAAACATTCACCTGGTTCTTCTTTTGTAGAACGGATCAAATAAATTTTACATTTTACATTAAAATATTAAACCCTGTGTCTTAGCTGCTCTGAGCCTAAATTCTGACTCGACCTAAGAGTCCAGATGTGTTTCGATGCCATTGACCTGCTGCTTCCTTTCTCCTGACGTCGTCGTGTCGACAGTTTGAACCTCTGACAGTGAAGCTTTTAAAACCCATAACTGGAATCAAATCAGATGTTTAATCTGTGATCGGAGGCGAGCAGCGTCCAGGTGTCTCAGCTGTGTGTGTTGAGCTTTAAACAGGATTAAGCTGCAGCTCAGGTGTTCTCTAACAGGATTAGCGAGTCCTCCTGAGCTCTCACGAAGCTGTTAAGCCGAATTATCACCGACGAAAACAAAAGGTGTGTTAGTGGATGCAGCCGAGACGCAGAGGGGAGCGAATCTGGCCGGGTGGTGTTAACTCTTGGAGCCGGAGCTCTGCAGCGTCCGGACCTGCCGCCGCCGGCCTCCAGCAAACTGCAGCGTTTAACCTCCTCACCCCGAGTGGAAGCTGCTTCCTGCCCACGGGCTTCAAACCTGCTGCTGGATTTAACCCTGGAGGACAGAAACACAGTTCAACTAAATCAGCTCGTTTCACTTTGTCGATAAAAATAAAAACACCGCATCGTTTTCTGTTCGTCCTCCGTCATTAAAACCAGATTTAAAAACATTTCTTCTTCTTCTACTGTGGCTAAAGTCGTAGCTCTGAGCGAAGGAAAGTAAAATAGAAATAAATACTGATAATAATATTTAACACGTCCAGATTCAAATGATCAGATTCCACGTTTAGAAACTTGATTTATTTCTGAACCCGTTTTCTTTCCTGACTGAATCAATGAACGGAGCCGCTTTCACTTTGTGAGTTTGACATTGATGTGAAGGTGGATTTTAATGAGGAGCGTTTGAATTCTGCCTGGTGACGCCCAGCAGGGCGGGGGGAGTTTATTCTTTATTTTTTTTGGATGCAGAATTTCTCTTCATCTTCATTCACCACCCTCCCCTCCATCCTTCACCCGCCCCAGAGGTTAATTAATGTCCTGGATGTGAGGCCAGTTTCGATTCAACCTCTTCCTCCTCTTCCTCCTCCTCTTCCTCCTCCTCCTCCTCTTCCTCCGGCCCAGAGACGGAGCTCTAGCTGGAGTTATTCTATGTCAATTATTCTAGGAAACAACTTCACTAAATTGATTTTAGTGAATTTATATTTGTATTTGGCAGAAAGTCCAACGATCTTCAGTCAGACCTCAGGTGTTTTTTGTGCCCGTCATGACGTCATATGAACCTCAGATTGAGTCCAGAGCTCCATCACATTCTCTGTTGACTGATAAGACGTTGGACTCTCCACTGCTGCTGCGTGTCCCTGAATGCATCATGGTGAAGGTCCAGGATGTGGAGATGACATGTACTCTGGTTCTAACCGGCTCTAACCGGTCCGGAGTATTTTAAGCTTCAGGTCAGAGTTTGTGTTAGAAACATTATTTATTATGAATGAACTGGAATTCCTCCGAGACGACTCATGAATCATTGACGGACGACCAATCAGAGCGGGAACCAGGCTGAGGGGACCTGGACCTGGACCTGGACCTGGACCTGGACCTGGACCTCGACAGGGAGCTGGACCTGGACAGGGAGCTGGACCAGAGGACCAGAGGATCAGAAAACCCGGACCAAGACCAGGAATAAGATAATGGCCTAGATCTGCACCTGGATGAGGATCTAGACCAGGATGAAGACCAGAGGACCTAGAACATGGACCTAGACCAGAACAGACAATGCTCTCTGGTTCAGGAATGACTCCAGATCCACCTGAAGCTGGACTTAAAGGATCTGATGAACCCCTTTAGAGGTCTGGAGGAGTCTGGAGGAGCCAGGAGGAACCAGACTGAGGGGGACCTGGACCTGGACCTGGACCTGGACCTGGACAGGGAGCTGGACCAGAGGACCAGAGGATCAGAAAACCCGGACCAAGACCAGGAATAAGATAATGGCCTAGATCTGCACCTGGATGAGGATCTAGACCAGGATGAAGACCAGAGGACCTAGAACATGGACCTAGACCAGAACAGATGATGCTCTTTGGTTCAGGAATGACTCCAGATCCACCTGAGGCTGGACCTAAAGGATCTGATGAACCCCTTTAGAGGTCTGAAGGAGTCTGGAGGAGCCAGGAGGAGTCTGGTGGAGTCAGGAGGAACCAGGAGGAGCCAGGAGGGTGGTCCTAATGTTATTTTCATATTTTTTTTCTGGCTGCGGTGTTTTTTCTCCTTTTTTTCCAGGTCTGAGCTCCAAACAGAACCAGATCCTTCTCCTCTCTCTGCTTCATTAGCGTTTCCCTCAGGAGGCGTCTGCTGTTAATTAATCACTAAACCACTTTCCTGCTTTGTTATCGACCTTTTGATCCATGATGGATGTTTCATTTCCGTCTCGCGGCCTCTGGATCTTTGTTAATGTGCTGGTTGGAAAAAAAATAAAAAAATAAAAATAAAATCTGTTTTCTGGGGGAGGGGGAGTCTCAGGTTCTTTTTTTTCAGAGAGGTCAGATTTCCGTGGAGCACTGAGCCGGTGAAACGCCCGGGTTTGGTCTGAATTTAAATCTGACCTACTTTTCTTGTCATCCGAAAGCGTGAATCTGTTTTTCTTCTCCTTTCGTCTGAGGAGGAGAAAGAGGAGGAGGAGGAGGAGGAGGAGGAGGAAGGGGGAGACAGGAAACTCTGTAAGCGGACTTTTCCCCAGACGAAGGGGAAGCACCAGCAGATTTACACCAGGATGAAGCCTCCAGACTAAAAGGGGTTTTATTTTGGCTCAGCCTCCAAACTGTCAGCCTGCTCTTTTAACTCGTCTTTTATTCATTCACAAACCTGACACCGACTAAATCTGTCTTTTCTCTCCGACGCTTTTTCTTCCACCTGAGCTGCAGCTCCTGGCGGCGGCGGCGGCGTTGCGTCGGCCGCGGCGCTGCAGCTCCAGAGTTAATGGGATTATGCAGATGGCGGCGCTCCTTAAGAGAACATCTGAAGTGTTTAATGGAGATTATGGAAATGGTCGAGCGGTTTAGACCTTCGCTCGCTCAATGAAAAGACGACACAATGACAAGAAAGGAGCTGAGCTGCAGCTGCTGCCGAGAGGGTCGGCCCAGGGAAGTGGAGGTGAAGGGTCGGCACAATGATTGACAGCTTGGTGCCTGGCTCACTATTTGGCAAAGAACAACCAGACAAGACAATGGCAAACAAATGAAACAAAAAATGAAGAAAAACTCATTCGGTAGCAGCGTGGTGCTAAAAATCAGTCGGTTCAGCTAGCAGTAGTTGCTAGCAAATAGTCACAACACTAGCAAATAGTCAAAATGCTAGCAAATAGTCACAAATAGTCACAAATAGTCACAACACTAGCAAATAGTCACAAATAGTCACCAGTAGTAAATAGTCTTGATGCAACAAATAGCCATGATGCTAGCAAACAAAACTACACAGAAATCTCTTCTCAGTTCTGACATGTTTAGTTCTGGTTTCCTGGTTTCCTGGTTTCCTGGTACTGATCGGATTCAACAGAGTGAGAATTGTTAAAAAACGATTTTTTTCTAGAAGCTCTAACATTAACTCATTATTGCTGCTGCTGTAAAGTCTTGATTGTTTCAGGTTCTGGTTTCTCTGGTTCAGTGTTTTCTCTGAACTTCTGAACTGAGATGTTTGAACCTTAAAGCCAGTTTTGCTTCTTGTTTAGTTTGCTCCACTTTTCCTTTAGTTTTCCTACATTTCTCAGAGTCTTTGTGTATTTCAGGAACTCCTCTTTGGTGAAGTCAAATCTTGGCTCTGTTCTCCGTCCGTCTGGTTCTGATTGGACGAAGCAGCCGACTGTAAACTCTCTCTCAGCTTACTCATTCATAAAAAATGTTCATAATATAGCTGATATCAGAGCGGCCGGACAGACGTGGCAGCAGAAGAAGAGAAGAACGCCGACTGTGTTTTACGCTCTGATTAGAACTTAATGACACCAGGATGTTCACACTGACTGAGAGAGAACGAAAAAAAGATTAAAAACTAGTCGTCACTCGAAGACGAGTCTGAGTCTGAAAACAT
Organism: Mugil cephalus; assembly: GCF_022458985.1. Taxonomy (NCBI): domain Eukaryota; kingdom Metazoa; phylum Chordata; class Actinopteri; order Mugiliformes; family Mugilidae; genus Mugil; species Mugil cephalus. The sequence continues at coordinate 28,428,718 of NC_061775.1, forward strand.
CTGGATTTGATTCTGATCCAGAGAAAGAAAAACCTCTTTATCACCTGGACCGCGTCCTTTATGACTCCTGTCTCTATTCTGTCTTCATGTTTGACACCTGGACACTGAAAAAAAAAAAACTGGAAGTGCTAAAAACACTTTCATTTCTGCGCCTCCAATAAAACCATAAATGACTTTTTTAGTTTAGTTTTATAGATTCTGGCGTCGTTTCAGCGCCGCATCGGCCACATGTTCAGTTACTGAGTGTTTAGTAACTCCAGTTGGTTTGTTCCAGGTTGAATCAGTTGGTTTGTTCCAGTTTGAATCAGTTGGTTTGTTCCAGGTTGAATCAGTTGGTTTGTTCCAGTTTGAATCACTTGGTTTGTTCCAGTTGGTTTGTTCCAGATTGAATCAGTTGGTTTGTTCCAGTTGGTTTGTTCCAGTTTGAATCAGTTGGTTTGTTCCAGTTTGAATCACTTGGTTTGTTCCAGTTGGTTTGTTCCAGATTGAATCAGTTGGTTTGTTCCAGTTGGTTTGTTCCAGTTTGAATCAGTTGGTTCGTTCGAGGTTGAATCAAAACCTGAAAGGTTAATTTTCATCTGATCTCATCTTCCATTCCACTTAATCCTGGCGGGTCGCTGGTTTTTGCTGGAGCTTTTCCAAACTGGCATCGAGCGAGAGAAAGGTTCATTCTGACGTCTCTAATCAAACCATAATTGACTTTTTTTTTAGTTTAGTAGATTTTTAGGTTAAACGCTCCATCAGACATATGTTCAGTTCCTGAGTGTTTACTTGGATCTGATTCTGTCTAAATGTCTTAGAAAGTTAAATTCATTCTCTGTTTTTGTCCCTGCTCTGTCCCGTCGTGTCCAGACTGATTTCGTTCCTAAATCATCACATACTAACAAATAGTCACAACAATGTTTTACATCAAAAAAACATGGATTTGATTGAACAGGTTCATTTTGACGTCTCTAATAAAACCGTACACGATGTTTAATTTGATCTCCAGTTTAGTTTTTATATTTATTTTTCATGCTTTTTTTCACATCTATGAAAATCTTCCTGCACAAAAACATTGAGCTGTTTTCTCTGTAATTTGACTCCATGAGTCAGATTCATCACCTGCTGGTTTTATGTTGTTGGGTCTGATGCTGCTGCAGAAATAAAACTAGAACTCAGTGAATATCTGGGTTCACTGTGAATCACCCGGAGGAGAATACCTGGTTAAAGCGTCACTGACTATCTGCTGCAGGAGAGGAGGAGGAGGAGGAGGAGGAGGAGGAGGAGACCAGATTTATTTGGCTTAGTTACCGGGATCCCTGCTCTCTGATTGGCTGACAGCATATCAGCTCTGTGATTGGTGGACTGCTCAGGGAGCTCTGTGATTGGCTGACGGTGTGTTCACAGCCACTAATAATTGATGGAGTGTGAGTCTGAGCCCCAGCAGCTTGTTTTCATTTTATTTTTAAAAAAAAACCTTATCTTCATTTAAGTTAAAACTAAAATCTATATTTTTTAAATCATTTTCTTCCTCTGATGCTGAAAGATCAGGTTTAGATCTCAGGCCTGGTTCAGTTTTCCTCCCAGCAGCCTTTGCGGCGCTGTGGGACGTGTCTACTTCCTGAAGCAAACACATGTTCTTGAGGAAACCAGCTGAACAGATGACACTACATTCCTCCATCCATCCATCCATCCATCCTTCCTTCCTCCTCGCCCCCCCGTCATCACTCTCTCCTCAACCACAGCTCAGGGGACTCCATGGAGGATGTTGCCATGGTGATGTCCTCCCTGGCTGCCGTGGCGATGAGTTGTAGGCCACCCAGGAAAACAGCGGACCATGGGTTCACCACTGCCCCCCTTTAGAGACAGAACAAACCGCCCTGGATGTGGACCAGCTCCTCTCTGGTTATCAAACCAGAACTAACAGACATCACATCCCTCACACCTTCAACCTTTGCTTCAATAACCAACAGAGTTATATTTATATTCATGCCCCAGTCCGTCTACCATGAGTCACACTGGCATTAACATACCATTTATACTATAATTTATTAGTTAACTCTTTTAAATGCTGATATTTTCTCCTCATTGTACCAGTTTCATTCATTTCTGTGCTACCGTTGCTTTTTATTGTATAGATTGTATTTAATTGTATAGATTGTATAGCTGCTATAGTTTCTATTTCTTATTGCTCCTGAACCAAAGAGCTGATAAACTGCATTTTAGTTGTTTTTCTCCAGATAATGACGATATAAAAACCTCTTATTCTTCTAATTCAGATTCTTGGTGAAGACAGTTCAGGTTCAGTTCTGTCTCTCTGTCTCTTTCCGTCTTTCTTCACCTGAGTGAGTTTTTTCTTCCTCTCCTCTCTGTGGCTGTCAGTCAGAGCCCCGAGGCATGCTGGGAGCTGTAGTTGTGTCTCTGCAGTGTAATCCCCAGGCGTGCAAACTCATTACTTCCTGTTAAACTGGAGCTGTGAGCAAAGCAGGACCTGTATCAGCAGGATATTCACCTGGAAACTTTCCTCATAACTTTTGGAGACTTTAAGAGTTTACTGGACATTTTTGTTCAGAAATGAATGAGTTAATCTGTGTAAATATCCCAGCAGATGTTGCCTCATACTTTCATTACGTTTCCTACATTAACTTAGCTGCTTGTTAGCAACTGTCTCAATGCAAACAGTCAAATCTTCTTCAGACCAACTTTCCTCATCATCTGTGGTCAGACTGTTACCAGGACGTAGACGTCTGAGACCCACGAGAACAGAGATCGATAATCTTTAATCTGTGAGTTACAAAAAAAAAATATATATGTGTTTTTAAATTAAATGTGACTTGTTTTACTCATGGTTCTTTGATACTAGATTAATATTTACTGGATCTGGATCAGTTGGTTTGTTCCAGTTTGTTTGTTCCAGTTTGTTTGTTCCAGTTTGGATTAGTTGGTTTGTTCCAGTTTGTTTCACTTGGTTTGTTTCAGTTGTTTCAGTTGTTTTGTTCCAGTTTGTTTCCGTTGGTTTGTTCCAGTTGTTTCAGTTGGTTTGTTCCAGTTGTTTCAGTTGGTTTGTTCCAGTTGTTTCCGTTGGTTTGTTCCAGTTGTTTCCGTTGGTTTGTTCCAGTTTGGATTAGTTGTTTTGTTCCAGTTTGTTTCAGTTGGTTTGTTCCAGTTTGGATTAGTTGGTTTGCTCCAGTTTGTTTCGGTTGGTTTGTTCCAGTTTGTTTCAGTTGGTTTGTTCCAGTTGTTTCAGTTGGTTTGTTCCAGTTTGTTACAGTTGGTTTGTTCCAGTTTGTTTCAGTTGGTTTATTCCAGTTGTTTCGGTTGGTTTGTTCCAGTTGTTTCGGTTGGTTTGTTTCAGTTGGTTTGTTCCAGTTGTTTCGGTTGGTTTGTTCCAGTTGTTTCGTTTGGTTTGTTTCAGTTGGTTTGTTCCAGTTGTTTCAGTTGGTTTGTTCCAGTTGTTTCGGTTGGTTTGTTCCAGTTGTTTCGGTTGGTTTGTTCCAGTTGTTTCGGTTGGTTTGTTCCAGTTGTTTCGTTGTATTGTTTGTTGTGTTTCTGTCCAGGAGCCGTTGTAGCGTTTGACTCGTGATGAGTTCCCTCCTGTGACGTTTTCCTCTAAGAGTCTGAACTCTGCTGAATGTTTGATGGTTTTCCATGAATAGGAATGTGGCTCCTGTGATCACATGAATATCAAACCAACACTTTGTGCTCTCCTCCTCCTCCTCCTCCTCCTCTCAGCTGACTACTCTACCCACGATGCACCTGCAGAGCGTTTACTCTCACAGTGGTCGTCACCGTGGTCGGTTCAAACGCTGAACTCTAACTCCAGTCGTCTGATTCTGTGCTGCAGATGTTTGTTGGGATTTTACTTCAAGAAAAATTTAAGAGATTTAATTCAGTTTCTGGATCTGGAATAGTCGTACAATTAGTTTAATGAAAGTTTCACTTCAGGAAAATATGAGTGACACTGACGTCTTCTTTAATTTAAGAAGAAATGTTATTTTTGTAGTTTATATTTAAACGCTGATAGTTCATGTTTCAGCTTCTCGTTCCTGAACGCAGCTCAGATAAAACACATGAACTCAGATTTCCAACGCGCCCTGAATGCATCGCGTGGCTGACTTCAGATCAGCTCCCATCATGCATCACCTCAGGACGTCGTGGGCGGAGTCAAAGAAAATCACTTCTGTCTTCAATGAATACATAAACAGGCCCCCCTCCCATGATGCTTTGCAGCACCTGCCGAGCCCATTTGTCCGGGCCGCCCCCACTGCATGCTGGGAACACAGCTTCACCCCGTCATTCATCACACGGAGAAACCTTCGGCCTCCTCTTCCTCGGGTCCGAGGGAAACAAACTGTCAAACTCGTAGCGTTGCTGTCGTGTTCATGTCACGTTTTTCACGTCATGTCGGACGCCGATTTAGATCCGTCCGTCACCGCCAGGGTTTTTAGCTTTTGTTTTGGATGCGGATTCAATCTTGTTCAGTTGGTTTGTTCCAGTAGAAGCAGTGTGTTCATGTTCACATTTTTCATTCTACATACATCTACAGATTTATACCCTTCAGCGGTTTTTAAGATTTGTCTTGGATCCGGTTTTAATTTTGTGAGTAACAAAAAAACTGAAAAATAAACACGACTTTCCAGATTTAACTGGATCTAAGTCGACTGGTTCGGTCCAGATCAGTTTTCTTTTAGATGGATTTAAAGGTGCAGATGTGAGAAGCTGGTGTTTGTGGTTCTTTGAGGGTTTTCAGACACTGAGTTTGTAAGAAAATTGTGTGTTTTTGTGTCTATCGTGTTTTTTTACCACCTCCAGCAGACGGTGAATGTTTCATCCTGAGCTGTTAGTGCAGAGAAGAGAAAGTATGAGACGGTGAAACCATCTCTCAGCACAGGGAGGTTGGTTCCAGCTGAGACTGTGTGTGGTAAAGAAAGCAGTTTAACAGAGCTGGAAAAAATCTGCCAGAGGTTAAAGGACGGACCATTTGTCTTCAGTGGGTTCAGTCCATTTACGAGAGAGATGAACCGAGAAGGAACCGAGAGCAGGACTGAGAAACCAGACGCAACAATAGGGTTTCAAAGTTTGGTTTTAGGCTCTGAAATAAAGAATATTTCATTTATAGGAACTAGGAACTAACATCGGCCCAACAGAAAAACTCTCCTTCACGTCTCTACCTGGTTTCATGGTGACACAGAAACATAACTTTACTTGTTTAGTTTAGAACTCTTAGTTTAAGTCTAAAACCAAACTTGAAAAACCAGAAAGTCCACGGACTCAAACCTCATCACACAGAAATAAATATTATAAACAAGTTGCTACAGAATCTGAACTTTTCTGACAGTTAAGAAAAATAAATCAAACAGAACCGAGAGCGTTCTGCTTATTTCCATTTATTTATTGACAACGCACAAAGTACATTTGCTTTTTTATTCAGCTATTGAATAAAATAACAAAGAAGCCACATAACAGTAACTTAACTCTTTCCCTCCATGGATGGAAACGTTTCACACTCAGTCCTGTTTAGAGACGAAGGAAAAGACGAACGAAGAATCAGACGAGTAGAAGAAGCTTCACGATGAACCCAGAGGGTTAATGAAGAAGTGTCGTTCGTATGTTCGTTCGCTCAGTGTTTTCGTGAGAGTGGGTTTTCAGTGTCATTATTTCTGGTGGATTATTGAGGACGCAGCATTTCACATCTTTTTGTGCATGATGATCAGTCTCCATCACAGCTGCATCGTGGCTGATGTTTCCCTCTAATCTCTGGGTTCATCAGAGGAACCCGCTGAGGCCTGTTTGTCCCCGTATAAATGTGGCGTCTTACCTCAGCAGGTCCACCCAGCAGCCAATCAGAGAGCAGGGAGGGGGCGGCGTGGGGGCGAATTAATGAAGAGGACACAGGACGGCAAGGACGGACAGAGGACGGGTCCAGATCCGTCAGAACCAAGTTCATTCTTTTAATTATAGCGTTAATATTAGAGCTGTCAAATGATTCAAATCTCAGGGTGGTTGTGGATTAATCTCCATTAATTACAATTAAATTAGTTGATTCATTTTTCATCTATGTTAATTGTGCTTCTTATTCCAGTGTTGCTGCAGCTGAGAACAGTGTCTCCCAGTGAACAGTGGCTGCAGGAGTGGACACATATTAGCAGCAGCATTGGCAGCTTGTCTTTGTCTTGGTTTGTCTTGGTTTGTCTCCAGCTGTTAGCCGCGTTAGCCCAAGTGCTAGCAGAATCCCCGGCTAACGTATGCTTGGCTTGGTTCATGTGCTGTTTGAAGCTGGAAAGAAAACTCCTTCCTGCAGAGTGTGATGATACTTTATGTGTCTCCACTGGTCCCTCTTGGTGTCTTTGTCCTCAAATGTCCCATGGAGAGGACCAACGTGCTGTTTAGCGTCTTCCATCTTTATGGAATCAGCTGGTGCTAACGCTAACGCTACTTGGACAAACTGAGACACGTTCACACAGTGAATTAGCAAAAAGAGTGCGTTCACATGCAAAGTTTAATGGAGCTACGCTAAAAATTCAGCTTTCTGACTGTAGCCCCCCCCACCACCACCACCATACCCCCCATTTTCCAGCAGTTTGTTGTTTTTATTGTCGAGTGTCATGTGTGTGGCTAATGAGGGGGTGTAATGTCAGGGGCTGAGGTAATTAATTAACTGTGTGTGTGTTTCTTGTCCAAACACTAATAGAAACACTAATTGTTGCCCCGCTGGTCATCACCACCGACCTGCTGTGATTACACAGTGGAACGGGGGAGAAGAGGGAGGGGGGCATGATTAATATGGGACTAATTAAGATGACCTAACGAGGGGGGAGGAGGGGGGGGGGTCCCTGAGGAAAGAGGACAGATAATTACAGCCAGACAGTCATTAGAGGCTTCACCTGTGGACAACGACGACGATGATGATGATTTATATTCTCCACAGGCGTCTCCAACCAGAACTTAAGATCTGATCTCAGGAGAACGAGGGGGGGGGGCAACATAGTGAGGTCACAGAGAGTCAATGGTGACGTTTCTCTGAGAGCTGGACGTCATGATGGTTTACACTGGTCTGATTAACAGGGATAAATATCAGCTCCTCTGGACTCTTAACAGATGTCGCTGAGACGTCCTGAGTCCAGAGTCTGACTCTGTTTCACCTTGGTCCTGGTTCGGTTTCATTCTTTCAGCTCAACTTTACAAACTGTGTGAACACGTTGGAGCTAAAACCAGACTAGAACCATCAGATCCAGGAGGAACAAGTTAGAAAACCACAAACATTTCTAGAACTTAGTCATGTGTTGTTTCTTCGTGTGTAGCTGGTTAGCTCTCTGAAGCTTCTTATTGAACCAATGGAGTCAAAGCTGGAGGAGCTCCGCCCACAGACTAGAGGGGAGGAGCTAAACCCACAGTATTTTTGACCAGGTGGTGCATTTCCAACAACAAAACCAGCACCGCTGAGAGTTTTGTGTTGAGTTGTGCAGGAGAAGCTGAATCCTGAGTTTGTCTCCGCAGCTTTGACCTGTCAACATGGAGCAGTGCATTCTGGGTTAAACGGGCCATGAATTTATGGGTGAAGGATGAGTTTTTAGCTCAGGATGAAACATTTTAACATCCCGTCAGGAAATGACCCGTCCCAGCCGACTCCCCGTGATGAGTTACAGTCAGACTGAGAGGTTAGACAAGAAGAACGAGGTGAGAGGAGACGAACGAGACGACGATGAATCAAGACGAAGCCTCCTGGTCCTGGAGAAGAGATTTAAAACACACAAGGAATAAGCTCGTCTGCTGTGTAGAGGTGAACTAACAAATTGATGAAAGCTGAGCCATTTCACCCTTTTAACAACGAGCAGCATGACTCTGAATGACAGTTTAAAGTTTCTGTCCCATTAGTTTGTTAAAAACGTTTCTATCATTTCATCCAGTCACTGTTTCTGTTTCCTCTCTATGATTCTTCTCGGGTTTTTTTTCTTATTATTATTTTTTCCTCTGCAGCCGGTTGTTAGATCTCCTCCTCCTGCAGGAAAACACGAGACCTTAACGCTGTGAGTAAAACCTGCAGGAAGGTTTGAAGGAGTGTGTGAACACGGCGTCTTTAAAGCTGCAGAACATTTGTAACGTCAGGAAATGAGAGAACAGCCAATCAGAGGCGAGGGGGAGGAAAGCAGCTGTTTTACATCTGGATCTGATCAGGTTTATGGGAGTTTTACTGTCATTATGTCTCTGATTGTCTCCTGCTGGTTCACATAGAGAGTGCCCCCTGCAGGCGTGACAGCTCATTACAGCCGGCTGCTTTTAATTATCCGCTTTTAATTTAAGACTAAAGACGCCTGAACTGACAGAAGAACTGTTAAAACCTGTGTGTCCTAATTCTTCTTCTTCTTCTCTTCTTGTTTTTCCGGTCGTCTTCGTGCCGCCTGCCTCCTCTAAGGTAAGTGATTTACTCCTTTTCTACCTGTTCTCTTACAGCAGAGATGAATCTCGGCCTCTGAATTTACGAGTCCTAGAGCGGAAAAAGAAGCTGGAAGTTTTGGTGCTGGTGATATCGGGTTTAAAGTCGCCCGAGACTCGAGAGAAAAACCTGAAACCTGAGAGTGTTTTTATCCCAGATCCAGTGAAACTCAACCACGGCAGCAGATTCACTTTTGTTTTGTCAGGATTATCACAAAGAATTTCAGGAATTCTTTTTACTTTACATATGTTTTTTTTTCCCAGCAACTTTATTTATTTATCAGAAAACATCAGCAGCAGAAAAAATAAATAAAATAAATTAGAAAATAAATCAAATACTAACCAATATTAAATAAGTTTAATTAATATGAAAGAAAATGATAATAGACAGCGTGAAGGAAATCAATCTGCCATAATATTATGACCATAATCTTTTGGTGTATCAGGTAGAAGTTGATCATTTCATCCAGTTGATGTTAGAAGCAGGAAAACGTTCCAGATTTAAATGGGAACCAAACCGTGGTCCAGTTGAAGGATTATTGAGTCTGACTCATGTGGTTCTGGTCTCCAGTCTCCACTCCTTCACGTTCAGTGTTTTATTTATCATCTTCTCCCCAGTAGATTAATATTGAAGATGTTAAACTATAAAGGAACATGTGGAATTATGTCTTAAATAAAATAGGAAGTATGAACTGATTATCTTCCCTGTTTTTGATTAGATTTGTTCAGTCTGAGCCTCATGAGGTCGTCTCCTGGTTTAATGTAACATTTGAGCCTCTGCAAGAGGGAATTAGTGGAATTTCTTGTCAGTTGTGTTGTTGTAGCGGTGGAGTTGATCCACACGTCTTTATTCAACTGCCTGTTTTAATCCATGATCCGTCAGGAAGCACTCGACAGGCTGCAGAGAAGTGACAGTCCATCATTACCTCCTGGTAGAAAAGCTTTGTGGTCCAGCACTAAACATCTCATCCGCCAGCCTCCCTCCATGTGTTCATTGTTGCTGCACACGTTGTCATTGTCGTCCGGTTTCTGCTGAACCTGCAGCCTCAGCGCTGCCTTCGCTGCCTCCACAAAGAAACACAGAAACACGAGGACTGACATGTTTTCAGGAGCTTGTCTCCGGATCAGAATCAGTTCTCAGCTGTCGACAGTCGACTCTGTGAGTGACAGAAGAACGACAGGAAGCAGCTGCACAAGTTTCAGCCTCTCGGTCACGTAGACGTTTTAATGATATTTAATTAACCCACGATGTTTGAAAACGTTAAAGATGCTAAAATATTCCTCCACTCAATCAATCAATCAGGCTTTAATCATATAACATTTTTCACAATGTGCTTTATACAATAATCTCACCTTTCCCCAATTAAATGATCAGATTATGATTGAAGAGGTTTATCCTCACCCAGACCTCCTCCTCCTCCTCTTTCTCCTCTTTTTTCTCTTCCTGTTCTTCCTCCTTTTCTTCCTCTTCTTACCTTTTATCATCCCCCTTGTCCCTTTTCTCTTTCTGTTCTTCCTTTTCCTCCTGCTCCTTCTATTCTGCCCATTCTTCCACCTCCTTCCCTCTTTCCCCCTTTCATCCGTTTCCTCTTCTTTTTCCTTCTCTTCTTCCTCTTCCACCTCTTCTTTCTCCTTCTCTTCTTCTCTTTTCCTCTTCCTACTTTTTATCATCTTCCTCTCTTTCTCCTCCTCCTTTTTCTCTTTCTGCTCTTATTCCTCCTCCTCTTCCTCCTCCTCTTCCTCTCGGGTGGATGGTTCACGCCTCGACTCCTCTGCCTCTATCAGGATGGAAATCCACTTCCTGTTGGATTAAGGAGGCGGTGGAGTGCAGGATGTATCCGGGCGTTAAATCCCGTGACTGTGAGTCAGTTTATGACACAGGGTCCAACCCATGTGACCCGATCAGAAACAACCAATCAGAGCTGCTCTGCTCTTATCAGGAAGAAATGATATGAAAATATGAAGCATAAATCTTCAGCCTCAAGAAGCTTCAGTGGAGGATTAAAGCGAAATGAGCTTTTCAACATATTTTGACACAATGTCTGTTCCTGAAGAACCAGACTCAGACTTTTAAAGTTCAAATTTATTCAGTGTCCTTAGGAAAGATGTTTTATTTATTTATTTTAATTCTCTTCCATAGAGTTGAGTCTGACTTAATTATTGATCGGCTAAAGGTCGGTAACACGCACATAGAGCAGAACGCTGATGGACGTTTATAAATGTTGCTATTGGCGCCACCATTAGCTTCGCCATTAGCATCGTCTTTAGCGTCATATTGTGTCCAATGAGGAAACAACGTTGTCTTCCAGGCTTTGACAAACAACCAGACTAAACTAGAATAGTCCAAATACTGAATTTCAGTTTTTTCGTTGGCGTGCAACTTCTTCTTTCGGGGTTTCGATCGTTGTATTACTGACTTCTGCAGAACGAATTAACATTAGCACCACAATCTGCTCACCTTTGACGTTAGGGTTCACATTGTGATATGTCGACATATTGCAGGTATTCAGCCCACACTTCCTCCAGACTCATTGGTGTGGCCACCAGGGGGAGCGCTACTAGGGTTGGTTTCACTTTAGAGGAGCTAGTTTAACTTTACACTCCATGGTTTTTCCTGTTTACACTGGAAGTAAAGAGTGTTTCATCATGAGGTTTGACATCATCTGTTCGTGCTGTTGTTATTGTTGTTGTTGTTGTTGTGCCAGCTAGTTTTTAATTTAGGTTTATTTGTCTGTTGTATTCCTGCTTTCACTTTGTCACCAGTAGTTTTAGTTTCCGTTAAATGTGGAGTTTGGATCATGGAGTCTGGTACAAATTAAAAACCTATCTCCACGTTGCTGCTTGTTTGTTGATGTCATTGACCTGGAGTCCGGTCGGGTCAGCTGTGGGTGAGTGGGTCAGATCTGTCCCTGTGCATTGACTGACAGGCTCTGCAGCAGGGGAGTGAACGCTGGATCTGATTGGTCGAGTCAGAAACCAGACAACAACAACAACAACGCTGGCTCTCGGCCAACCAGAGAGAGAAGTGTCTCCTGGCGGGATTTATGTGAAATATTAATGAGCAGAGCGATTAGCAGAACTCCCAGCAGCCACTGGGGTCGTGTAATCCAGGCCGTGTCGCGGTGTTGATAAGACATGGATGGAACAAGGGGGGGCGGCCTCGTTGAACCCCCCCCCCCCTGGTGGACGGGTTCAAGAACCAGAGGCACAAATAAATAACTGGACGTTAAATTCAGTGTTATTTTGATTTTAAAGTTTAAGTCTAAAGTAGGGTTGTCAAGATTAACTCATTAACGTTAATTAATCATCATCGTGATTAATCTGATTAATAGTTTGAACCCAGTGAAGCATCTGCAGCAGAACGACTGTGAACGTGTCTCAGTTTGTCCAAGTAGCGTTAGCGTTAGCACCATTGGAATAAGAAGCGTCAGCTCTCCTCTCGTTGGACAATGTCAACAAGTTAGTTTGTCTCCATAGCAACAGGGACACATTCATGTGGACACATGGTGGACAAAGAAAGTTGTTGAGTTGTGTTTAACTTGTTCAGTGCAGATATATTCTCTTGTTCCTGGAGTCTGTTTGATCATCAACAATGAAACGCATCAACAGAGATTAAACTGATTAAAATGCATCTCTAGAGTTTCATCAAGTTCACTGAGCTAGCCGTTAGCCTGTAGCCGTTAGCGGTTAGTGGTTAGCTGTTAGCGGCTAGCTGTTAGCGGCTAGGTGTCTAGTGGGTCTGGTTTCCTCCAGGGGTGCGAGGATGAAGAGGATCAGAGCTGTTTTCATGGTGGCAGCTGTGTTCAGCCAGAGCAGCTTCAGGTTTCATGGGGGGGGGGGGGGGGGGGGGGGGGGGGGGGGTCAGGGGTCGCGGGTCGGGGAGGAGGGGGGGGCGGGGTTCTGGGTAAATTAAAGGAAATTACACACTCGTCCATTTTGGGGAGATTCAGTGTCGGCTGATTGCAGTTATGTTGGATTTTCACCCATCTGCCCCTGTGGGGGGGCTGAGGGGGGGGGGGGGGGGGTGGGGGGGGGGGGGGGGGGGGGGGCATGTCTGTGACCAATCGATGGGCGTGGGGGGGGGGGGGTTAGTGAGAGGACAAACTGTTCTCACTGAAACAGGAATCTTAAAGAGTTCAAGTTCCACTGATGAACAAAGTCACAGTCACGATGTTAAAATACAGATAAAAGATATAAGATAAGATGTTTTATTTGTCCCACGCACAGTGAATGTTTCATAGGAATAACAAATAAAAACAGAACATATATCATCACATCACATGTTATGTGTTGGGGACAGTGGCTGGTGAGATGGACCTGGATGTGACTGTGGAAGACGGAGTTAAACTGGATCGATCTTATTTTAGAACCAGCTCCAGATTCAGAATCACAATTTATTTATTGTCATTTCACAGAAACACAACAGAATTAAAAGCTTAACCTTTAACCTTCACATAGCAAAACAACATTTAATGCGCATCATGAATATATAAAGAGACAAATAGTGTTAAGTAAATCTGTATCTATATATGTGTGTGTCTATACATGTAAATGTGATGCAGTGGGTGATGGGAGGAGCTCGGGGTCGATGGTTTGAGTTTTGGTATTTTATCGACCAAACGAATCGATGATCGACACATTCACAGCAGCAGGTTGTTTTCACGGAGAGAAACGTTTCATTCTCGCAGTGAAGTGTGATCTGATGGTTAGAGACCTTCTTCTTCTTCTTCTTCTTCTTCTTCTTCTTCTTCTTCTTCTTCTTCTTCTTCTTCGTCTTCTTCTTCATAGATTTATTGCAGCTTTGACGCTCACCAACGAAGAGGAAGAACAAGTTTTGATGCTTCAGGCTCGTAGTGGTTTTGTTTTACGGCAGAACTAAAATAAATAACTGCTGAAGACCAGTCAGGTCGTTTTCCTGGACCAGGATCCTGATTCTTTCACAGATATTTTAGTTGTTTCCTCCTCGTTGGTTCCAGAGGTTTGTGGCGTCTCCTCCGTCCAGTTTCTCTCTGCTTCGGTCCAGAACTTCTCTCCTCAGAGTTTTTAAATCGTCGTAGTTTCTGACCTGAGGACGAAGCAAATAGAAGCATCCGAGGATTTTATGTGTCGATATCGAATCTGATCAAGTTTGAGAATAAATCTAATTTAGACGAGTCTGAAGATAATTCAGTGGCTATTTCTGCTCTTTTGCTTTTGATTTCTTTAAATTTATATTTGTACGTTTAATAATAATAATAATAATAATAATAATAATAATAAGATGCTTTATGATAAATTAATCAGTTTTTTCCTTTTAAAATATTTGTGGCCGTATAAAACAGATAATTTCCTGCTTCTCTCGGGAAATATTTAAATTTTAAAATTTTTAAATTTAATGACGACTTTATTCCATTTTACTTTTCTAATTTGTGATTTAATTTATGTATTAACAGAAACACTGGGTCTATAATGTAGAAGATGCACCAGCTCTAATCATTGCTGCTGTTTTTATCATCGTTATTTTTACTGAATTCTACTCACAGAACTTGTGTTGTGAGTATTAATACTGTGAACTTTCAGTACTTTTACTGCAGTGAAGGCGTTAGTTACTTCTAGAACCGGTTTAAACGCTGGAGACGTTTTCCTGAGCAGCTGCTTCCAGAGCGAATGAACGGAAACAGCTGGAAAACTGTGGCTTGAAACACGGTTCAGAGTTTAAACTGAAGCAGAAGCCTGAGAGGAACCAGGAGGACGGAGGAGACGCTCGGAGGAGACGCTCGGAGACGCTTCCTGCTCGTCTGGAGAAAGAAAATCTGCTTTAAATGAGTCTAAAGAGCCGCCTGCTAAAGGTCAGAGGTCACAGCGCCTGAAACCTGAAGCTCCGCAGAGCGACACCTTATTTATGGAGAACAGTGTGAATGTGATCGCTCCAAGATTTAGATGAACCCGACCGCACGAAACTTTACTGGACAACACGACACAACACAACACAACACAACACAACACAACACAACACAACACAACACGACACAACACAACACAACACAACAGAACACAACACGACACGACACGACACGACACGACACGACACGACACGACACGACATAAAACACAACACAACACGACACAACACAACACGACACGACACAACACGACACGACACGACACAAATGTACTGAGAAAATATCCAGGATTAAAATAGAATAAATTCATTAGAGATTAAATCCGTCTTCATGTCATGAAATCTGAAATGATTTATTTTAAACTATTTTCTTCAGTTAGTGAATTTTTTTTTTTTAAATTTCTAAAATAAATCATTCAGTCGCTGAAGAAACGCACGAGACTGAGTCCAGATTCTAAAACAGACAATTTAAGATTTTAATTTCATGTATAAATTATAGAAAATGTATTTTAAAAATTACAAATAATTAATTAAATATAAAGATTTATTTAAATATAATGTATTTAATTATAATATAAAGATATGTATCACACACACAATGATTTATTTATTTATTTATTATAGTCATAAAATATTACTCATACTAATAAAGTATTTCACTGTTATTAATATTATGGTTGATTATAAATAATCATTTTAAATGATTTTAACTCCATTACATTATTGTGTATTCGTATTAAAATGGTTTTACTCTAAAATTTAATGTTACTCAAACTTTAACACACAGTTGTAAATATTAAATTATATAATAAATAAATTTTAAATGAAAATAAAATCCTGTATTTTATTACTTCAATGATAAAATCAGTTTAAAAATCTGCAGTAGAATTATTTAAATGTATTTATTAGTATCTGTCCTCATTTAACCTTTAACATTATTTTTCAAATTTAAGTTTAATGTCGTCGCTCAAGATGAAAATCACTGGTTTCACAAAAAAAAACTGTTAAATTGGCTGAAATATAAAATGAGCTGAATAAAATATTAAATCTAGAATATAAAACTATAAAACTAATAAAAGAGCGGTTTGAGTTGTAGTTGGAAGTCTGTGGGGGGGGTGAGTCCAGGGGGTGAGGAAGGGGTGGATTAGTTCTACTCGGTCGACCGGTCCCCGCTCCCCCGTCCTCCCCGTCTCCCCCCGTCTCCCCCCTCCCACCCTGCCCGCTGTCAGTAGACACGCTCCACCATCACACCGCGTCAACAGGACCCATCATTCCCAGATTCCCCTGAGAGAAGAGACCGTTCTCACCAATCACACGCTGGCGTCAACAATGGACGCCATCATTCCCAGAATTCCCTGAGAGGAAGAGACCAAGTTCTCACACTCTGGAAAAATCCTGCACCACGAGGAGACGGAGCAAAACCTACTATTAATATTATTATTATTAATATTATCTATCTGATTATGATTTTAAAAAAATATACAAATAGTTTGAAGGAGTTTGTCCAATTCTGAGATTCAAAATTAATAAATAATATTTTTATAAATGAATTAAGGACCAAAATTCACTCAGACTTTTTGTTTAAAGAAAAGTTCGCATCCAGTGCACTGAAATTATTACACTTATTAATAACAATTAAATATAATAATTTAAATAATTCACAGGGTGAAGTGTTGAAAACACAATAATCCAAAATAAATGAAAATAAATTCTAATTTAATTTAAATTTAATTTGAATTCTAATGTAAATGACATAAATTCTAACCTAATATATGTACCAGGCTTTAATATTAATAAAAAATAAAAGAAAATAATAATTACAGTAATAATTATAATTAATTTGCAGGAGCATCATTAACATTAATAATAATAAGTATCATCATTTTAATATTGCACAGGGTTAAAGACCAAACTGTTTCTGAAAACAACAAAATAACTAAAAATAACTTACAGCTCTAACCTAAAGTCTAATAATGTAAATGTTAATAACTGATTTTAATTAAAGTTTTAATTAATAATCCAAAGTCAGCAGGAGGAGCTCGGGGTGGATGGAGGGTGAACATCTGAAGCTGAACCTTGTTTCAAAGGAATAAATTCAGATTCAGATGAATGAAAATGAAACGTGGTGATGAACATTTTATCTAACACATGTGGAATATGTGGATGTGGAAGCAAACGCCGACTTCAACAAACCTCTTTAAATTATCGGACGCTCCGTCCCTTTTTACTTTCGTCTCCAGCTGCAGACGTTTATCTCTCAGGCTCCGCCCCCTCACAGCAGGTGAGACCTTTTATTAACAGGAAGATGATTAAGGGAACCCCCCCCCCCCCCCCCCCCCCCATTGAACTACAAGGTCAGAGCGTCTCCACGTTTCTCTGAAGCTGTTCAGGTTGAACTGATCCAGGATCGAGTCTCATTATCGTCAGTTCTGCTCCGACTCCTCGTCACCGTTTGTTTGTGTCGGATCTGAGGAGGTTTTTCATTTCAGAGTTTTATTAAAACTACAAACACTGAGAGATGAGATTAAATGTGCAGCGGATTCAGAAACTTCTGACTCGCATCATTTATTTATTTCACTCTTTTAATTTAACACTAAAACAAAAAAAAAAAAACCTCTACAACCTTTTAAATAAAACCTTGGAGCAGAATAAATCTGATGCAGCTGTTTTAAATCATGCAGAGCTGATCAGGCCACATGTGCATGAAAGTTCACTTCAGGAAACTGGTTCAGACGGATCAGCAGTTACTGGAAACCAGGCTCTAAAAGCACTGATGTGTAACAGTGACACAACTTCTTCAATAAGCAAATACACAACTATAAAATAAATTTAAAAAAGTCTGTTTCTTCTGCCTTTTCGACGTCTAAAATTCTCAGCATGTTTTTGCTACGTGCTACGTGTTAGATGCTAACCACATGCTACATGCTACATGCTACACAGTTTACACAAGGAAAATGACTTGGTCACAGGAGCTCAGTGGCAAAAAAAATAAAATAAAATATATTAATCAAAAAAAAAAGGAAAAAATCAAATATAAGTAAAAATCTAGTAAAACAAGAAAGTATAAAAAACGGGGGAAAAATACAAAATTTACAAAATGTGCATCTGAACAAATGTAGAAGAAACAGAGATGGAAGTAAATTAATCAAAGTGTTTGTCTCTCTGCTGATTTAAACTGTTGCTTCCTAACGAGGTCGTGCGCAGACTGATTTGATTGGCCGATGGTTCTGTAACGAGAGGGAAAACCAGACACTAATTATCCTGATGAGTGTGAGTCTGTGTCGCGGGATCAGGTTCCTGGTTGATTGGTCTCAGAGCAGCTGTTCAGGTGCGTCTACCTGAGACACCTGATGGATCAGGAGGCGGAGTTAGAGGGTCTGGAGGCGGTAACCACGGTAACCTGTACCAATCATCATCAGGTCGAGGAGTTTCCAGGAGGGACAGAAACATGGAGGAAGAAGGAGGAGATGGAGGAGGACTCTTCTCCTCCTTCTCCTTCTTTCTTCTGTCTCATCCTCTTTTCTTCTCTTTCTCTTCTCCTCCTCCTCCTCCTCCTCCTCCTCCTCCTCCTCCTGCTCCTCTGTTTTACTTCCTGGTCTCCTCTGTGGAGCTGGAGTCTTATTGGCTGTTGTAGTAACGTGACCTGACGGAGTCTCTGTCCCATCGTGAGGACCGGTCCTCACTAACATGGGAAAACTCACACACTCACACACACACACTCTGTCCTGATGATTGACAGCTCTGATGGTTGCCTCGGTGACCGCGTCCCGCTCCGTTAGTCCGTCTCGATTGGCCGGAGCTGCCTGCCAATCAAACAAACCTCCTCCTCTTCCTCAGTCGAGTGGAGATGAACAAACAGAAGGAAGGAAGGAAGGAAGGAAGGAGGGAAGGAAGGAAGGAGGGAGGAAGGAAGGAAGGAAGGGAGGAAGGAAGGGAGGGAGGAAGTGAGAAAATGTTAAAGAAAGGTTGGAGAACAGGGGGAGTGATGGAGGAACAGAAGAGAAGAAAGGTGAAAATGAGGAAAGAAAGGGAGGATTAAACAACAAATTTGCTGAAGGTCACCGACATCCCTGTTTGTTTTAACCTCTCCTCCCCGTCCTCCTCCCCCTTCCTCCCCCGTCCTCCCCCCTTCATACAAAGGTTTATCCCTCACCCCACCTGGCGAGCTTTGAAATGCTAACGAGCTAACCGCTCATCGAGGCGCCGCGGGGCTGCGTTCAAAGCTGGAATGGAGGAGGTTTATATTTTGGGTTAAAACTTGCTGATGTCAGCCACAGGCCCTCGTTAAGCCTCGTTAGGCCTCGTTAGGCCTCGTTAGGCCTCGTTAGGGATCACAAGTTGCCCGCAGCCTCACGCTTTGACTACGGTACCCATGAGCCTCGGCTGCCGTGGCTATGGAGACGAAGGCGGGACATTTTAAACTACTGAAAGTTCATTCAACCTCTGACTGAATGTTCTTCAGAAAAACAAGAAGGAACAAGGAAGGAAAGAAGGAAGAAAGAAGGGAAATAAGAAGGAAGGAAAGTGGAAATACTCAAAGAAGGAAGGAAGTTGTTTCTCTTTGTTCATCATCATCATCATCATCACTTTCATTCCTGTCGTCTGTAAATCCCTCGTTCGCATCATGTTGCTGAGATTACAGCAGCCAATCAGCTTCGGCCGTGATGAGCAGCAGGAAGCAGAGGAGAATGTGTGAATGTGGGAGGAAGAAGTGGTTCATACGTGACCGGAGGCTCATGTATCTCGGTATAAACTCTGTCAAGTGGCTCTAAACTGTCGCCGTCTCTAAGCTGATTTGGGACGAGGGGCTTTGTGTTTGCAGGGTTTTTCCACGGCAGCATTGTGAAGTGTGAAGCGTGGTTGGCAGCCGGCCGGCCGGGCATCGGGCCAGCGAGCGGCCGGTCGGACTCGGAGTTAATAGACGTGATAAAGACGCTGCCAGCTGGAAGCAACAACCTCCACATCCTCCAGAGACCGAGAGAGAGGAGGAGCCTCTAACTCCCCTAGAGATCACACACATAGACTGTATATAAACATGGAGCTGCTCCTCTAAAGTGAAGACAAAGCTAGTAGAGCTCCCCCTGGTGGCCGGAGGCTGCAGTGTAGGTCATATGCTCCACCCCCTCCATGTTAGTGGGCGGGACTTGAATCAAACTAAAACTCATCATCATTTATTATAATTTATTTCAATGGTTTCTGTCATAGGCAGGTAATGTAATGTTGATGAATGTTTATGTGTCAATTATTTGGATAAGTTTCGTTTTAGTTTGTTATTTGACGCTATAGAAACAGGATGTGACATAGTGGCGACCACCAGTTGCCATGACAACGGCTCCACAAGAGTTGTAAAACCTAAAAAAAATAATCTAATTAATCAGAAGCTTCGTAGTTAATTAATCTTGATTAATTGCATTTTAATCACGTAACAATATTTTCCCCAAAATGAGACATTTTTAAATTTAAATGGATTTTCATTGGAACTGAACCAAATAACAGACACAGACATGAATGTTGTAAACTCGAGCTCTTTTAAAGTTTGAGAAAAACATTTAATTGAACAGACCTGAAGTTGCATTTTAAGTACTTGTTTGCAGAAATTGTTTTTATCGAGAATGACAGAGTCACTGGAGTCTGGTTTCAGTGTTTTAGTTGCAGTAAGGAGCTGATACATGAAGACGGACAGAACGGACGATAGTGACGAAACGTTCACTTCCATTCATTAGATCCTGTCCTAGGACGGAGCCTCGTTACAGAGACAGACTGTCAACGAGTCCGAGGAGCTGTGGGTTGGATGACTCTTGTTTCTACTCAGCGTGCTAACAGCTAACGCTAACAGCTTTGTATACAGACCGTAGCGTAGCTCTGAAGTGCTTCAATAATATGTAAACACTTATTTTTTTACAGTTTGCACAAAAACACACTTTTTATCAAGGCTTCCATCAGGTATTATTTTTAAAGTTTGGCCTGTGAGAGGAAGCGTAGACATGGCATCCATCTTTATATACATGCTATGCACCTTCAATCTCCATCCATCAGCTTAGACCATGAAACCTTTGTACCGTGTATCAGGACGGATCCAGGCCTTTTTAAAATGATCGGACCAGGTATCAGGCTTCAGATCCTGGAGACGTTGTCAAGGAGAAAAATATTCCAGTTCAGGGGAAGAAGCTTTAGGACATTTAACATCAGATCAGGGTCAAAAAACTTGATCAGAACATCCCTGCTCTCCACCTCCTCCTCCTCCTCCTCCTCCTCCTCTTCCTCCTCCTCCTCCTCTTCCTCCTCTACTCTTCATCTTTACCAGCGTGATTGACAGAGCTGAGGATAATGGGGGGGGGTCCTCGGGGCCGATGGGGGCCCCACCATGGAGGAGGCTTCACCTCTCAGATCAGAATATACAAAGCAGCAGCCGCCTGGTATTGTTCATATTGTTTCTGACCAGTGGAGGTGGGGGGGGGGGGGTTCAACGATATGGGAGGGGAGGGAAGTTTGAGTGACAGGTGGCAGATTCCTTTTGGTGGGTGGGTCCTCCCTCATGTTGCTGTCGAACTTTAACCTCACCCTCCCATATTCCCCCACCGACCACCGAGCCTTGGACCACCAGAGGCATTCTGGGTAATCCTGCAGACCAACGCGTTCCTTCATTTATTTATTTATTTATTTATTATTGACAACAACAAAAAAAAAACATTTCCAGCACAGAGACAAATCAGTCTGTGCAGAACATTGAACAACGTAGACGATATTTCTTCAATAAGAAAAAAACAAACAGAAACAAGACAAAGGAAAAGAAAAAGTAGAAATAAATCTATAAAATGTAGCACAGGTAAACACGGGAGAAAATGACGAGAGTAGTATTAATTATAAAACATACATATAATTACAAAATATTTCAGGCATTGACATAAATAAATACTTTACATAATATTACATGATACTAATTTTAGTTTTAAACGAAATAAAACTGATAGAACAATATATTGAGAATATATGTTTTTTTTCATATCCGCGGTGAAGTTCATCATGAGTCGCCGTGGTAACTGGAGTCATGTTACTGTGAACATGTGTTCGTAGCGTGATCAGTGAACATGAGCCGACGTTTTCTGGATTTACAGCCACCAGGAATCTAACAGCAGTGCTACCAAACATTAGCACCTGTCAGTACGAGGAACAGCTACTGTTAGCTAGGAGGCTAGGAAGAGCTACTATTAGCTAGGAGGCTAGGAAGAGCTACTATTAGCTAGGAGGCTAAGAAGAACTACTGTTAGCTGGGAGGCTAAGAGGAGCTACTATTAGCTGGGAGGCTAGGAGGAGCTACTGTTAGCTAGGAGGCTAAGAAGAGCTACTGTTAGCTAGGAGGCTAAGAAGAACTACTGTTAGCTAGGAGGTTAGGAGGAGCTACTATTAGCCAGGAGGCTAAAAAGAGCTACTGTTAGCTAGGAGGCTAAGAGGAGCTACTATTAGCTGGGAGGCTAGGATATCAGACTGATTTAGTGTCACAGAGGAGCAGGTTTGTCTTCATAAGAACAGAAAAGGTGTGTGTGGTCTTTATTTTATTTGTTTGTGGGGCTGTTTGTTTGTTTTTCTTGGTCCTGTAACTCATTGAGGATTTAAACCCGGTTGAGACGTGGTTGTGGGTGAGGGTGGGGGTGAGGGTGAGGGTGAGGGTGAGGGGTTATGGGAGGCATCATGTCAATGGGAGGCCCTCAGCATTGAGCCGGGAGGATCAGGTGTTCGGACGACAGATCAGATAGTTTTGTGTCGTAGCTTGTAGCGTCTTGTCTGAACCTGAAGGAAACACTGAGGCCATTGTGGCCGAGTCTGTCAGGACGGACTCAGGTTACATTAACACACAGGGACACAATGGACTCCAGCGAATCTATATAGAGGGCGTCCATCATGTGACTGTGGGAAAACGCTGCTCTGTGATGGACTCCTGGTCCTGTGTTCCTGAAGCTGCTCCTAGTGGACGAACTCTAAGAAAAGTCTGAGAGTCCTGATGAGTTTCAGAGAATTTCAGAGTCGATGTCGGTAAAGATTAAAGGTTTTAGGAGCTAAACATGAGGATTCTCACAGTCTGTAGGAAGACGGGCCCTGAAAGACTGACTCGTCTTTTCGTCCTCTTTTACTTCAGTGTTTTAACTCAATTTATTTTGCAAGTTGTTTTGTTAACGAAGCATCAGGTTAGAGGCTGAATCTTCTTCAGCGTCGTCTCTGAAGATGCTGACGCTGCCGATGACCCGGCGGAGACGGACAGGGAGCCTCCCTCCATTAGATTGATGAGCGACAGAGTTCAGTGAACGCACCGCCTGTTAGCGCCACCCGATCCCTCAGCTAACCGAGTTAGCCTGCACTTTGCTAATGGCGTTAGAGAAGACAAAGAGGGCGAGGACGGAGGAGAGTCGCTTCCCTGCGTCCTCCCGTCCATCAGGATCCATTTCATCCCACACAAACTCAATCAGGTCCGACGGGAATAATCAGCAATGATTCAGCAGCTGAACCAACAACAAACCAGGAAGAGAAACTCAAATCATGATCTAAAGGAAACTCACATCTGCCCCGAAACAGAGGCCGTGACTGACAGCCATAACATTATGACCACTGACACTGACCATGTGTTCATCATTTTATGTCGTCTACATGGGTCAAGATTTATTTAAGGTCTGTGATTCTGGAGCCAGATTCACTGTGTGATAATAGAATAGAATAGAATAGAATAGAATAGAATAGAATAGAATAGAATAGAATAGAACAGAATAAAGTATGTTGACATATGTTCACTGACTCCGGTTATCTGGACGTATCAGTCCTCAGAGCTGATGTTAGAAACCGAGGAGGAGGAGGAGGAGGAGGAGAACCAGAGTCTTGGTCCTGGACCAAGGATCATTGAGTCTGATCCATGTGGTTCTGGTTCTGGTTCTGGTAGAAAGGATCTGACCAGTCAGGGGGTCCATGCTGACCTCTGATGGAAGCTCAGAACTGGACCACGGAGACCTGGAGGAAAGTGGTTCTGGTCCGAAGAACAGCCGGTGGAGGCAGCGTGATGTTGGTCCATGTTTCTGGACCAGAGGACGAGATGACCAGAAAACCAGGACCTGGACCAGAACACCAGAGAACCCAGACCGAGACCTGGATCAAAACCATGAACGAGATCGTGACCAGGATGAGTGACTGGAGAACCAGGACCTGGACTACGAATAAGACAGTAGTCTGGATCTGGACCTTGATGAGGACTTGGATCAATATAAAGACCAGAGGACCAGAGAACCTGGACCAGGACTAGATGACCAGGTCAAGGAGCTGGACCAGAGAACTGGAGAACCAGAGAACCAGAGAACCCGGACCTAGACTTGGACAGACCAGGAGAGGACCAGATGACCAGGATAAGGAGCTGGACCGGAGGACCTGAGAACCTGGACCTAGAACCAGGATGGCCTCCTTCAGCAGGACCAGGTGGTCCCTGGTTCAGGAATGACTCCAGATCCACCTCTCACCCTGAAGCAGGACTTAAAGGACCTGACGAACACCTTCAGGGAGGGTGGTCATAATGTTATGGCTCATCCAGGCTGTGTTTCTGTATTTAAATGCATCTTTGAACAACAACTGAATTTAAACGTGATTAACGAGCCAATCAGGACGGATCCTGACCACCCAGATCAGTCGCCTCAAACCTCGTTTACAAAATCTAAATTAGCTCAGTTGATTGGACGGCCCTTTAATTACCCCCCCCCCCCCCCCCCCCCCCCCCCCCACCGTCCGTGTTCTTCAGAAGTCATGAATATTCAGAGGAACATGAAGTTTGATTAGTTTGTTTTGACGAGACGCGTGTTTACTCTAAATTAAATCATGTAAATTACAGCGAGAATCTGACGGAGCAGCTGTGATTCTGAACCAAAACGTTTGAACCAAACTCCATTCAAATATCTGTCACTTTTACACCAAGTGTTCAGGAGTCTGTGACATGATGGTCAATGATCGATGTGATCGGAGACGGACTGTTTCCATGGAGACCAGACAAATGTGTTCACGTCTAAACATCGACCGCTGTAGAACTTTATCAATGAAGAGGTTTAAATCTGCTGGAAATAGATCAGAGGAAGAGAAGAAGATGAAGAAAGAGAAGTTTGGGACGAAGAAGTAGAAGGAGGAAGTTTGTGTAGTAGATCTATCTCCTCTTCTATCTCCTCTTCTATCTCCTCTTCTATCTCCTCCTCCTCTGTGTCCAGCTTTGGTTCATCTCTGTTTTTCTACCTCCACGTTTCTGTCGCTCCTTATTTATTTATTATTTATTTATTAGGAGGTGATTAGTAAAGGTTACCATGGTTACTGCCTCCACAGTCTCTAACTCATCCATCAGGTCTGCTTCTGCCGGTTCTGATTATTAGTGGTCTCCATGGAAACGCAGATATCCTCATGTTTATGCAGCCACTCAAACTGTGAGAAAACAAACAAGTCAATGTTTTGAATGAAATGACATCAACGTCCCAGGAGGGAGGGAAACTCTGGAGGGGAGCGCTCGCTTCCTGTCCCGGCGTCTCCCAG
The DNA here is from genome assembly GCF_022458985.1 of Mugil cephalus. Classification (NCBI taxonomy): domain Eukaryota; kingdom Metazoa; phylum Chordata; class Actinopteri; order Mugiliformes; family Mugilidae; genus Mugil; species Mugil cephalus. The sequence goes on from NC_061775.1 coordinate 28,453,556, forward strand.
GTGGGTGGGGTGTTGACACCAGCCGCGTCCTCATTAGCTCGGTCTCTCCTGAGTTCAGCAGCTCGTCCCCGGCGTCGCTTGTTGTTGTTACAGTTAAAATTCAGCTGCAGGAGGTGAGAGACACAACTTCAGGACATTTTCTGGATGCAGACGAATATTTAACACACGTCAGAGCAACATGTTTTAGCTCAGGGCCTTAAATAATGTACGAAGGTTTTCTTTATATTTCTTTATAAAAATAGCCTCAAAACATCAGTGTAATTCTAAAAGAACCCAACGACACACAAGACGCAGAAATACAATATAATATAATATAATATAATATAATATAATATAATATAATATAATACAATATGATGTTTTTCTTGATATATACACACTGTGTGTTTGGACGCCCATGCATTTGTGAAATATTGCATTAAGAATCACTGTCCACGATACTAAACAAATCCTAAAAAGACATTAAAAACTTAAAATGAGCTGGATCCATAAAAATACTCCAGTGATCCTCTAATGAAAAACATGCTTTTTATTAAAAGACCATTTTCGTTGCTGTGTTTCACATTAATATTATATATTATTACATAAAACCAGCACATTTAAAGTTCTTCAGGGATATAAATGTGTAAAACCAGGAACCTGACGCAGGAAGTGATGGTTTATTTATTTTTTGTCCAGTTTTGACACGTTCTCTGTTATTTGTTGACTCAGACACTGACGACTTATTAACTGACAGATTGAAACTGGCAAGAATTTAGTTTTTCTCATAAACAATAAACCAAAAAATGTCGTTTGTATTTGTCTTGTCACCTTTTGAAACACACAAAAAGTTTTTTCTTCCACAAATATTTCATGAAAACATTGAGATTGTGTTCCCAAGCTTCTCCACCTCCGTCCTCTTCAGCAGAGACGTGTAGTTTACTGTAGTTTCTCAGACGCAAGTTTTCTGCAGCTGGAATGAACAAAGCGCTGGTTCTCGGTCAGAAGTCAGAGCTAGAGTCTGTTCCTACGTCTCTGGGTTAAACGAACATCCAGATGAAAAAGAAAAGAAAGTGAAGTTGGAGCAGAGAGGACGTGGGTCCAGCTGTGAGTCAGATCTCCATCCCGTAAACATGGCGACGCTTTAATAAACAGTTAGCTTTGATTAATTGGAGCCTCGGGGGGTTCGTAGTAAAACACACTCAGTCAGTGATGAATCGCTTCCATGTGTTGGAGACGAAGCTGAGAACCAGCGAGTCTGAAACGAATTAAACCTGGAACGCTGCTGGACTCTTCACTCTAATAACGACGTGCACCTAAATACCAGTGTGGTTTAGTAAAAGCTAACGGCTAGCTAGCAGACTTTATGCTAAGATAAACAAAATAAACAAGATCTGAACTGTCAATGGTTCATTTTTTTTAAGAAATTTAGTTTTTTCTTCAATAAGAATTTTAGAGAGTAATATTTGTAACGCTAACACATTATCTTTGTTTAATGTATTAGCTTCAGTAACTTAGCTTTATACTCAGTTTAGAGTTAGCTTATATGTCATGTTAGCATCAAGAACTTGTTTTAATGTCTTTAAATTATATATTTAAAAAAACTCTTGTTAGTGTGGATTTAGCCTCAATGTTGTGTTTAGCTTAAATTACTTAGCCTAGAGTTAGCCTCTATGTCCTGTTAGCATCAAGGATGTTAGCCTTAAAGATATGTTAATGTGGAAAAAGCCTTAAGAGCCTGTTTCTAATGTTCCTGAGCTGAATCCAGATGAATGAATGTCTCATATCTGGTTCCTGGTCTCATATCTGGTTCCTGGTCCTTAAACTAATGTAAACATGTATTTGTCACATTAGAACATCATCAACATCATCACATTAGAAACATTAGGACACTTGTTCTTCTTCATGGTTCCTAATAAACCAGATCAGAGGGGGGACCTTGTAGACCACATTAGACCCTGATTAGACCTGACAGTGTTTCCTGGATCTTCTCTGATTGGCTCAATGAAAACCACATGACGATAAACCTCACTGAGAGGAACCAGGAACCACGTTACCAGTTTTGAAAACTAACCAATCACAAACATGGAGTGTTTCTGTAAAATAAAACTTGTTTGTCGTCCTCAGGTTTTTCCGGGGCGAGTACACGGTGGAGGTGGCAATCAACGACTACCTGGACATCTACTGTCCTCACTACGAGGGGGCGGAGTCAGCCGAGCGCATGGAGCACTACGTGTTGTACATGGTGAACTACGACGGCTACACGACCTGCGACCACCACAGGAAGGGCTTCAAACGCTGGGAGTGCAACCGGCCGCAGAGTCCCAACGGACCGCTCAAGTTCTCCGAGAAGTTCCAGCTCTTCACGCCCTTCAGCCTGGGCTTCGAGTTCAGGCCGGGACACGAGTACTACTACATCTGTGAGTACTACCACACACACTCAGTACTACTACATCTGTGAGTACTACCACACACACTCAGTACTACTACATCTGTGAGTACTGCTACACACACTCAGTACTACTACATCTGTGAGTACTACTTGAATTCTTGAATGGCCTTTATTATCATTTTTGTAGAAGTCAGTGCTAAATAAAAAAACCCGTGTAAAATAGTGAGAGAATTAACCTCTTTGTCCAGTCAGCATCAGATCTTCTTTACATCAGTGGTTCTCATCTGGTCTGGGTTCAGGACCCACCGTCCCCCCTTCATGACTAAAAGCCACGACACAAGTCAAAGAAAATGTTGTTTGAAATATTGAATGAACAGATTGTTCAGTTTGAAAACACATAAAAATACATGTATTTTTATTGAAACAATAAAAAAGTCCAACTTCTGAGAAGTGATTTCGATAAGAGACAGAATCTGGAGCTATACCACCACCTAGTGTTGAGGAGGGTGAATTGATTTTTTTTCTTGACATCATTTTTCAGACATTATTACTGGTTGGACACCTGATAGTTTTGGACATGGTCCTAAATAGTTTTAATGGAAATAGTTGTAAATAACTAAATGTGTTGATCAGCTTTAGAAATGTCCAGGTTAGATTTACATTCTAAGTTCTAGAAATGTTTGGTTCAACATGTTTGTGGTTTTCTAACTTGTTCCTCCTGGATCTGATGGTTCTAGTCTGGTTTTAGCTCCAACGTGTTCACACAGTTTGTAAAGTTGAGCTGAAAGAATGAAACCGAACCAGGACCAAGGTGAAACAGAGTCAGACTCTGGGACACTAGACTCTGGGACACTAGACTCTGGGACACTAGACTCTGGGACCATTAGACTCTGGGACACTAGACTCTGGGACACTAGACTCTGGGACACTAGACTCTGGACTCCGGAGGGTTTGTGTCCTCTATGTTGTGTTACCTAACTGCTGTTAACAAGCTGTTTGGTTCGTTTGGTTTTGTCTCGACATAATTTGTCGTCCAACCTGGAAAACATTTGCTAAATTGTGTCTCATGTGGACTGAAAGGCGTCCAGCAGAGTCGGGGCCGTTACTTTTAAATGACTTTTAAATGAGTGTTGAAAGCTGCAGGAACATGAATGAACGTCCTCTGCAGGTCAAACACAACAAAGACAAAGAGCTGGAGGTTCGCTGACATTAAAAAATATTTTGTTCAATCTAATTAAGTTCTCAAACTCAAAGCCCTGAACGCAGGTCTGTGATCACGGTGGAGTGACCTCTCACATGCTCCACAGTTTATATTTTATTTTACTTTTGATTTTAAGCACGAGGCTGTGAACTAACAAACCTCCTCTTCCTCTGCAGCGTCGCCGCATCCAAACCTGGCTGGGAAACCGTGTCTGAAGCTCAAAATCTACGTCAAACCAACCAGTGAGATTCTCTTCTTCTCTTCTATCTCAAACAAACTCAGCCAAAACTTTTCATTATGGGATTTTAAATGAAATCGAGATGAAACAAACGTACAAATCATTTTTACCGACGTTATATTTGATTAAAGTGCTCTCAGCACATCTCACTGCAGAACCTTCTTTAGGAACCTTTCATCTCTACCTCCATCCAGGAACAACCTCAGGGTTCTAGTTTAGTTTTCTTAGAACTCGTCCTGTAGGAGCAGCTCTTTGAGGCTTAAGGATGATGGATCCTATCGTCTTTCTTCCTTCGTATAAAACTGTAAATGTCAGAAGCGTCGGTGTGAATCCTGCCAGCTAAGTGTCATTAACACCACATTAACAGCAGCACCAGCTGGAGATGTGGAGGTGGGAACCAGTCGAGCTGTGAAACAGAACAACGACGAGATTTAGACGAGGAGGGAAAAAACGAATTCACATGTTAACACGACTAATCCCTAATTCTCCCACAATAAAATGAAATATTAACAGAATAATAAATCCGTATTAGCTCTCTTCTCTAAAGGAATTAATTCTATATTTTCTTTTTAATTCTAAGATTTATTTTCAGCAAACTGAATGAGCTCCACTAACGTCTTAAATGATCACAACACAAACTTAATTCTGAATTAATTCATTCATTAAAGATGAAATAAGAAGTAGTTACAGTCAAATAAGACTTAGCGGATTCAACATTATAGCAGATAAATACAGATATATAAATAAATACTGTGTATAAATGTGGACGCCCTGTCTTTTTATCGGGCGGCGCCATCATGTAAGTTTGATTCCAGAGTCTGATCAGTACGGTCGAAGGGCGGAGCCACAATATCGAAGCCCCGCCCACACGTTCTCCAGACTCATTCTCATTTTATTAAATGAATCCTATGCTCTGCTCCACCTCCGCCAGCTACAAGGAAATGATGCATCATTCACTGAACTTCATTTTAAAAATAGTTTTTACCACTTAAACGTTTTAAATGACGGGAGGTTAAAATGTTTTTGTTGTTGTAAAGTAGGAGACCTAGAGACATAACTATGGACGGTAACTTAGAGAAAAGCACGTGTCCTCGGTTTCTTTGTGACCTCTGACTTCTCTTTCAGACGACTCGGTGTACGAGTCTCCGGAGCCTTTCCTGACCGACGACACCACCGGCGGCTGCAGCCTCGCTCTGCCGTCCGCCATGTTGCTCTCGCTCCTGCTCGTCCTCCTCCTCGCCTCCTCATAGCACCTCCTCCTCCCTCCAGCTGGGCCGAGCTCCGTCCTCCAGCCGGAGGCAGGAAACAAATCCCACTCCCTCTTCCTGCTGCACCAATCAGAGGTGGCCGAGGTGGGCGGTGGGAGGAGCCTGGAGCGGCGAATCAGCTCCATGTGGAGTTTCTGCTAAAAAGACAAATAAAACTGTTCCAGGGGGACGACAGCTGAAAGAGAAGAAGCTCAATATTGTGCAAATTAAGTGCAAAGTGTTGGTGATAATCTAACAGGTCCACAACAAGCTAACAAGCTAACGAGATGAACCCCTCTGCTGATAACATGTTCCTGATACCAGAGGTTTCATGGATTCTGATCTTATGCCAAAACGTTTCCAAAGACATTTTTCTACAGAACCCTTTTCAAATTGACCTGAGACCTTTGCAGTGGTTTAAAGTTTAGCCACTAACTACAAATCTTTAGATTATTAGATTACACGCATTTGTTTTGTGAACTCACAAATTCAGTTAACGAATCTGAGATCCAGTCTGGTTGGTTCATTTTACCAACATTTACAAGCAACTTTTCCTAAAACTTCCTCAAATTTAGCTTTAAATTATGAGAATACTTTCAAGAAACGTCCCGATAAATTACATAGAAATGTTTTACTACAGCAGCTGCTATCGGCTCCGTGTGTTTCAGCCTGAATCAGCTTCATTTGAAAATAAACTGGGTGAATCCTGGAAATGACAGAACAAGCTAACGCAGCTCAGTGGATGTTGGACATGGAGGGATGTGGCGTCTCAGCCAAATACGACACAAATCAAAGAGTCGGTGTCGAAACAATCAGAGCGAGAACGGATTTCACTTCCATCTCTGACGGAGGTAAAAGACTTTAGAGATTTATCTCTGAAACACGGTTCAAACAGAGACTGAACTCATCCACCACGTCTCGTGATCAGATTTCATCTCAGCGCTGGACGTCATCGACAGAACATCATCATCTTCATCGTGGTCCAGTCTGCATGGACACCAGCACAGAGGAAACCTTCCCCCCGACGATTACAGCCTCAGAACCCACAAACATCCATCTACAACATGACGTCACATTAGGTCCGATATCTGTGGCTGTTTAACCCTTTTATAGGAACCAGGAACCATGTGTGGTAACGTGGTTCCTGGTTCCTCTCAGTGAGGTTTAGTGTCATGTGGTTTTCATTGAGCCAATCAGAGAAGATCAAGGAAACATTGTCAGGTCTAATCAGGGTCTAATGTGGTCTACAAGGTCCCCCCTCTGAACTGGTTTATCAGGAACCATGAAGAAGAACAAGTGTCCTAATGTTTCTAATGTGATGATGTTGACAAGTGTCTGATTTCCTATGATAAGAGTATTTCAATGAGAGGCCTAGAAAGGCTTAAGTTACAAACATTAAAATTAGCCCTTTAAGTCCTCTAAGCTAACACAACATCGAGGTTAACTCCACGCTAACGAGAATCTTTACTTATAACGTTCAAGACATTAAATCCAGTTCTTGATGCTAATGGGACATAAAGCTAAATCTAAGCTAACAGGCACTTAAGGCTAATTTGAGATTGAGGCTAACTCTAGGCTAAGATGTCCTCTAAGCTAACGCAACACTGAGGCTAATTCCACCCTAACGAGATGTGTTGTTCATAGCTTAAAGACATTAAAACAAGTTCTTGATGACATAACCATAAAGTTAACGTCCTTGATGCTGACAGGACATAGAGGCTAACGCTAGGCTATGGAGTCTAAGTGTCTGAATCAGCTCTGATGTTCTAATGTGACAAATACATGTTTACATTAGTTTAAGGACCAGGAACCAGATATGAGACCAGGAACCAGATATGAGACCAGAACCAGATATGAGACCAGGAACCAGATATGAGACCAGAACCAGATATGAGACCAGGAACCAGATATGAGACCAGGAACCAGATATGAGACCAGAACCAGATATGAGACCAGGAACCAGATATGAGACATTCTGGATGTTATACATGAAAAGTAGAAATTTAGAAAAATTTCACAAAGTAAAACAGTTTTCTGACGTCCTGCGATCAAACTCTAGGGTTGGATTTGAAAGTTTTCCAATAAGTGCCCTATAAAGGTTTAAGTTAACTTCACAGATGTACATAAGAACCTAACGTACAGGTGGTGGACGGGATGAGCTAACATAGCTAGCGTAAATAAAACGTACATTATTCGCTATGTCAGCTTTTACTTCCCATCCACAACTGTCAAACTGTTCAGCTCGAATCAGCCGGTTTCTGTGACTGTAATCGTCGTCTGTTTGTGATAATTAAAAATAGTCTGTTTCCGCTCTGTGTCTCATCCAGCTCCTCTCAGCCGACGGCCTTTTCTTTCTGTAAATCTGCCAAAGACTCTTCAATTTTTCTATTCGACGCTTCTTTAGAGGCGGCTAACAGCAGCTAGGGGTCATCTTTGCTCCGCCCACTAAAGATACAGGGGAGGGGACTTTCAAGGGGGAGGAGTCTTTTCTTTTTTGCCGCCTTGTTGAAAAAAACAAAACAAAAAACAACCGAATGTCAAAAATGGCCTTTTCTTCCCACTGGTGCTGAATTTCTAAGACTGACGAACAGCGACGCCGTGTGGTCGGGTGAAGCTTTTCATCAGATCCACACTTTGTTCTCTTCATCTCTTCATGCCATCCCTCCATCCCACCGGTGGAGGGCAAGCGTGTCCCTGTGAGTGGACGAGCAGGGGCATGCTGGGAAATGCAGTATATCTATATCGTTAGCCTCATAGCATAATGGCCTGAGTCATATTTGAACAGAAAACAAGGAAAAACACATTTAGCTGGTGTTTTTTATTGATAACGTGACAGAAAGTCACATAATGACTTGGGTAATTATGCTGTTATGCTAAGAATATATCAGCGACCGCACTGTGACCGAGGACAGACGGACGTGTAGCGCATGGACTCAGCAAAGAGCAACAGATGTAGAACTTGTTCATTTTTATTTGGGTTTTGTGCCATTTTTGTTTGAAATGAGAAAATTCATATGAGATATGAATCAGTCGGAGGAAGGAAGCGCTCCGATGTTTGTTTGTTGTTGTTATTGTTGTCGTTGTTTTGTTCCTGCTTGCATCACAATGCATTCTGGTCTCTGTAGTCCTGTACATTCTGCTTCTGTTGGTGGTTCATGGTTCGGTGGGTTTTCATGTGAACGAAATCGTGTTTTTCTGCAGCGTAAGAATTAAAGAAGGAAGGAAAATTTACAGAAAATGTTCTGATATTTTTTTTGGTTTTGTTCGTTGTTTTGAGAGGGAGTGAGACGTCCCTGCTGTCTCTGGTTTACAACGTCTCTGATGTTTTTCTACATCCAAATGTCTGCATATTATATTCTTTGAAAGACAAAAAAATCTGTTTTTTGTATATTTTCTTATTGGATGCTTATGAAGTCCAGTTGTAAAGAATGCATTTATCTGATTGGCTGAAGAGCCAGTGGGGGTCAGAGGTCACCAGGCCTCTTTACGGACATTTCCTTTCGCCTGCGCTGCATGAGCAGGAAGAAGCAAAACTGCAGTTTACTGAATCCATTCGAAGAAGAGAGAAAATGTTAAATAAAATAGTGTATGAATCTGTGTTTGATAAATTCACCACCAATAAATAAATGAAAAAAAAAAAAGTTCCACCAAAGATGTTTCTTCTGCTTCGTTCGTCCACAGAGAAAAAAGACAACAAAAAAACATGAAAACCCAAAATAATGTGCTGGAAATTCAGAAAATGAACGTGTAATTAATGTCTAGCTTTACAATATAACATTAAAAAATAATAGAAACAGGAAAAAACTATGAAAAGATGCTTAAATAATATGTAATCGTTGAAATTGTGAAATTAATCAAATGTCTGAAAAATATGAAATTAGAGAAAATGAATGAGGTGCTGGAAGAATGACTGATGTACTTTAGCATTTAAGCAGCTGCTTGAGAATCTCTGTAGAAACGTCTGATATTTATTCATTTATTTGATCCAGGAATCAGAGCTCATGACATTTGTTAAAGGAACAATCCAAATCTGATGCCATCTGCTGCATCTGAAGACTTGTTTCCAGGTTCGTGCTGTTCTGACGCTGCAGGAACCTGAGGACAAGATGCTGCGTCTGTGTCCTGACGTCCTCGTCCCTTTGATGCTGTCCTCTCCGTCCCTGCAGCTACAGCGACGGTCAAACACGGCTCAGTTATGAAGCAGGTAAAGAGCTCACGGCTGAAAGGTCAGATCCTCTCTGACCTGAAACTCCAGTTATGCTCATCCGACATCAAACATCCAACCAGAGCCAGAGAAATCTGGCTCAGAGAGTTTGTTCTCATACGGATCTGAGCTGAGGAAACAGATTCAGATGGAGAAATGAGTTCAGAGATATTGAAGACATTCGATGCTGTTTTCATCCCAAACTGAAGTGAAATGATCAGAATATAAATGTTCAACAACATGTTGATAAACTGTTCAAATTAATCCAGTGAATCTCATCAAATCTCTTCTTTCCACCGGTGGAAAATCTGATCAAACAAGTTCATTTAGAACCCTGCATGAGGCTAGCATAAAGCTAGGCTAAAGCTAGGCTAAGGCTAGGCTAAAGCTAGGCTAAGGCTAGGCTAACTTCCCACTTCATTCATGTGTAAAGTGGTGTTGGGTGTTTTTGATGAAGGTTCATTAGTGATGAGTCTCTGTAGCTTTGTTGTTGCTGGAGTTTTGCACTAATGAATCGATGAAATCAGGTTTAGAGACATTTTGACTCGTGTATGTGAAAGCTCGAGTTTATTATGTGGACACTGTTACTGTCCATCCTACTGAAAGTAAAACATAGCATCACACAAACACAGGGAGACGAACAATAATGACACAATGAATATAAAAAAGATAAAACAAATGAAATACTGTCTCCTTATCGAGTCTTTATTTAACTGAAACCTAAACACGGGTCCATTCTCTGTGTCTCTGGTGTTATTACCGGAGTCACGCTGCCCCCTGCTGGTCGGCTCCGGTCAACGCAGCCAGACTCCGACATTAGTGGTTCATGCAAACATATCAAACACATAAAAGTTGGATAATTTGGGCTGAAAATTTTTCAAGATCCACCAAGTCTAAACTGAAGATTTGACCTGATGGTGGCGCTAGAGGGGAAGTTAACTCACTGGTTATTTATATTTTCAACGATTGTTTCTGGAGCCAAATATCCCCAAAGGTAAAATGTGTTGGTGATGTTTGAGGACAATAGGAGACGACGTCTCTCTGAGGACAGAATGTCTCTGCAGACGTTTTATCTGTGTCTGATCTTTATAATCAGCAAACAGAGAAAGAACCTGACACATAAACTTTTAACTATTTAAGGTTAAAACGTGTAAATCTGAAGGTAACAGGAGGATTTAGTGCAGTTAGTTTCAGTTTTATTCTCTAAAATAAATGAGCGTCTCTAGAGGAAGAGATGAGATAAGAATCTTTATTGTTTTCAGAGTTGGACAAACGTCTAAATTGCTGGTGATGAATTTGTCCCATAAACAGAATAAATATGAACGTGGAACAAGAACTGAACATGATGTAATTACTGTTATTATTTATCTTTGTCTTCACCTCATTTTGTGTTTTTAGTCTCAATAACACTGAAGGTTTCAATCTAAATAAAGATGAAGAGTCGTCTCTTTTTTTTCCAGAAACGTAGAAAATGAGAAACTAAAACCTGACATTTAAATAACTTTTTAACAGGTCATTATTTATTTTAAGTGGAATTAAATCTGCATGAAGATGACGTCGTTCATCATGTGTCTTTACTCTGAACAGAAACATTTACTTTAAAATGTTTTCACAGTTTATCAAATATATTAATTATTTATTAATTTCTGAAAACAAACAAACAAACTGTAGCTGCCACAGTTTCCTCCTTCATCACTAATAACTCAGCTCGGACCTGATTTGTCCTTTTCTCACATTCTCGTGCTCAGTATCTGTTCTTCTCTAATTACCTCGTGTCCATGTTCACATTATTCCACAGATTTATATTAAATAAAGTAACTTCTTTCAGATTTGATATTTATTTCTTTTATTGTCCCTAATTCTGCTTGAGAAGATAATTTCCCATCTTTTGACTAATTAAACGTTTTCTTATGTACAAAACAAGTTAAATGCATTTAACTTGTTTTTATGCAAAGTATTTAATTATTAATAACATAATATTTGTCTTTTTCTCACAGTAACAGAGTAAATGATCAACACAGTGAAATGAACATTATGTATAAATATAAATAAATATATAAACTCAGTGTTAGTATAACGATCAGATCCTTATTTCACCTCATTAACTCTGAGCCTGTAAAATAAAAAATAAAATATCTTTTACTCCGCGCTGAGTTTAACACGATCATTTTATTTAGTTTAGTTTCAGTCTCTGCTCCGGGTCGTGACGGAGGAGGAGACTCCGGAAAACACGACTCCTGCAGCGGGGGAGGGAGGGAGGGGATGGAGGGATGGAGGGAGGGGGGGAGGGAGGGATGGAGGGGGTCTCCAGGTCCCTGGGGGGGGGTCGTCTCCTCTGGGACCTGGGTTTAATGGTTTTACTGGAGGGAGGGCGGGGTCTCCATGGAAACGAAGCGTCACGACACGCAGGGGGGGGGGGGGGGGGGGGGGGGGGACGCCGTGGGGGGGTATAAAGGAGGAGACACCGCTCAGAGGAGAACCGACGCTCCGCAGACCGGACCTCAGACTGACCGCAGACCCGGAACCGGTGCTCCGAACCCGCATCATCCTCCAGAGAACTCCGCCCATTCCACAGGTCAGAGGAGGTTTAATAAGGAGGGAGGGAAGGAAGGAAGGAAGAAAGAAAGAAAGAAAGAAAGAAAGAAGAAAGAAGAAAGAAAGAAAGAAAGAAAGAAAGAAAGAAAGATGATGAAGGTCTGAAGAGTCTGTTTCTGTTTCAGGATCCATGATGAAGCCCAGAGAGACTCAGTGTCAGAGGAACCTCGGTGACGGTGAGTTCATGTTCATCAGAATAAAATAAATAAAGTTTTAATTCAATAAACAAACTAAAGTACGACTGGAACTAAACAGAAGAACATATAAATGTTCTCCTCCCTCCAGGTTCTCGGTTCTTCACCAACAGTCGTGAGCGTTGGAGGCAGCTGAACGTGAACGGTGCGTTCGCTGACCTGAGGCGCCTCCTCCCCACACACCCCCCCGACAGGAGGCTCAGCAAGAACCAGATCCTGCGCCTGGCGCTCAGGTACATCTCCTTCCTGGACCGGCTGGTGGAGGAGCAGCAGGAGCAGGAGGAGGAGCAGGAGGTCAGGGCGGCGCCCAGGGGCCGGTCAGGGAGCCTGGAGGAGGAGGAGGAGGAGGAGGAGGAGGAGGAAGAAGAGTAGAGGAGGCACCTCCACCTGGACATGAGGAGGAGCCAGGAACTCCTGTCACCGTGGCAACGGGAGCATCAGCTGATTCCAGCTCAGAGACTCAATAGTGACGAAATGTTTTGTCATAAAAAAATGTAAATATTAGTTAGTGTGAAGATGATGAAGATGATGAAGATGATGTTGACGTGATATTCACGTCTGATGAAGAACCAGCAGACGTTCTGCCTCCAGCAGAAGAACCCGTGACCAGGTCCGGTTCCTTCATGTTAAAGGAACCTCTGGTGTTTAAATGTAAACGGATCAAATGTGATTCAATAAAAGTTCAACTGTGACTGAAGCTTCTCTGGTTCCTGTTTGTTAAAGGTTAAAGAAACATGTTCATGTTATTTCACTCTGATTTTAATCTATAAATATTAAAACAGGACCAATTAAAACACATTAAAACCACTAAAATGAGCCAATATCACAGATTAAACCAGAGTCCATGTGATGAGACTCAGGTCCTGGTTCAGTTTCTATGAATCAGGGATTTGTCTCATGTTTGTGTTGAAGTGTGTGATGACAACAGATGAAAGGAGCTTTGTGAGGAGCTCAGAGAAAGAGTTGTTGTTGCTCATCAGGCTGGAAAAGGTTCCACAACCATCTGTAAAGAGTCTGGAAGCCACAAATAATCCACAGAGAGTCAGACAGATTGAAGACGACTGTTCCCCTCCACAGGAGTGGACCACCAACAAACATCACTCCATCATAGTGGGAGAGGAACCAGAGGAACCCAGGGGAACTTCTAAGCAGCTAAAGGCCTCTCTCACATTGGCTGATGTTCATGTTGATGAATCCACTCAACAACCAAAGACACTGCTCTCTGTCCACAAAGAACATGTGGGACAATGTTTAGTGGACAGATGAGACCAGAGTAGAATAGTTTGGTTTAAATGTTTGGAGATGAACCAACACTGCATTCCAGCATCAGAACCTCATCCCTCCATGACACATGGGGGCGCTAATGTCCTGGTTTGGGCCTGTTCTGCTGCATCTGCTCATCATTGATGGACCAATGAACTGTGAATTCTACCAGTGAACTCTGAAAGAAAATGTCAGGACATGAGTCCATGAGCTGAATGTGAAGAGAAACTGGGTCATGGAGGAAGACAAGGAGCCCAAGAACACCAGTGGTTCTCCAGAAGAACCAGATGAATGTTTAGGAACAAGTCAAAGTCCTGACCTTCATCCAGTAGAAATGTTGGAGCATCAGCTGATGAGAGGAAACCACCAACATCTCACAACTCAGCTGGTTCTGTTCTGGGATCAGATTAGAACCTGATCAGCTGTTACAGGAACATTTATTCTGAAAGACTCACAGACTCACACACTGGACACAAGGACTCAACACCATCAACACTTTCACATCATCCATCTCTGTGTAATTGGGGGGTAACAAGCCAATGAATAGTGGGAGTGGAGCTGGAGACTGATAAACATCTCATCCAACCAGACAATAAAACTCAACAGGTCCCTGAGGAACCGGGGGGGGGGGGGGGGGGGGGGGTCTGTTCCCAGGAAACAGGAACACGTTTAAACATTTAAACATTCAAACATTTAAAGATCTTTGTTTTTGTACTACAATTTTGTACATAATGTATATTTTGTTATATTTTTATTCATTTTAATTTCCTCTAAAGTTGCAGACAATGTTCGGCACCTTTATATATTTTTGTTTCTTTCTATTTAATTTTACATTATACATTTTTCTTTCCACAGGCTCGTGTCTCAGCTTCCTCCTGCTCAACAACAAACTGTTTTTAATGTTTTTTTTTTTATCTTTAATGTCCAAATAACCAAATCAAATCAGGTGATTCTGGATACGTGGGTTTTGGGAGGATCTGAAGAGTGAATGTGACCTGATGTTGTGGAGTTCAGTAAATTATAAATACGTCCCATAGGAAACTTCTCTATGCAGATAATTAGTTATATTTATTTACCTGTGAAACCAGATGAAACTAATGAGCTGATTAAACTACAAACACGAAGGAACCAAACATTAAATCCAGCGACTCACTGTTTATGGGACATGAACTCCGGACCAGACCAGCAGCATCCGTTACCGTGGTGATCTGACTCTGTTACCGTGGTGACTTGGTGATGGGTGACTGGAGCTGATGAGTTGACCCAGCATCTCTAATTGAATCCCCCCCCCCCCCCCAGCTCCTCAGGGACCTGTTGAGTCTCTGTCGTCCCCTGTGGGACCGTCTGATTGGTCGAGATGTTTATCAGTCATCATTGGCTTGTTTGTTACCCCCCCCCTCGCCCCGCCCCCCCAGATCGTACTGTGGGAAAACTTCCTGCCGCCGCTCACACAGGAGCTTCCTGTTTAACGAGGAGGCGGCGACGGCCACCACAGAAGAAGAATCAATAAATCAATAGATAATAAATCTTCACCTGTGAGTTCAACTAGAAATTAAATTAAATTAAATTAAATTAAATTAAATTAAATTAAATTAAATTAAATTAAATTAAATACTTTTATTTTATTTTTTGAGGGGGAGACCAACAAGGAATAAGTAAAATGACACTGGAGACAAAGACGCGAGGAAGAGAAGGAAAGGAAGCAGAAAGGCTGGAAGGAGAAGGAGGAGAAAGAGGAGGAGGGAAGGAGACGAGAAGAAGGGAACTGAGGGAAGGAGAAACAGAGGAGGGAGGAGGTGAAGGAGGTGATGGAGGAAGAGAGAAGGAATAAAGGAAGAGAATTCTTCTTCTGACTGAGACTGAAAGATGGATGATATGAAGTAGAACAGCTACACATTTACAACAGAGAAGAAGAACAGAAAATAAATAGATTTTAGATGTAAATGTAAAATGATGATGCGAATGCTTCTCACTAAAACTCTAAAACCACAGGAAGGAGAAATAAGGAAAAAGAAAAGGAGGCGGTTGGTTTTAAATCCAAAGACTTTAGAATAAAATCTCTTGTTGTTGCTTCGTGTGTGAAGGTGCAGAGTTGGTGACACCTGCTGGAGACATGATGGTACTGCACCTCCACCACTCAATAACCAGTAGTTTGGTTCTGGTTTGGTCTGGTCTGGTTTGGTTCTGGTTTGGTTCTGGTTTGGTTCTGGTTTGGTTCTGGTTCTGGTTTGGTTTGGTTCTGGTTTGGTTCTGGTTTGGTTCTGGTTCTGGTTTGGTCTGGTCTGGTTTGGTTTGGTTTGGTTCTGGTTTGGTTCTGGTTTGGTTCTGGTTTGGTTCTGGTTCTGGTTCTGGTTTGGTTCTGGTTCTGGTTCTGGTTTGGTTCTGGTTCTGGTTTGGTCTGGACACTGGACAAACATTGGGCAAAGCAACACAACAATGTGGAACGTCCTGAATGAGAAAGAAACTACTGGTGAACTGAGCAACAGACGTGGAACAGGTCGGAAAACAACAGCAGTTAATGACAGAAATATAGTGAGAGCTGAAGAAAAACCCAGAACATCCAAACCCAAAACAGTCAAAATATACAAACCAGTCATCAGCAGGAAGAACCAGAGAACAGACTGAAACATGCAAAGAAGAACAGAGATGAGACACAAACGTTCTTCTGACTGATGAGACCAGATTCATCTCTACCACAGTGATGGAGAAAGGCCAAAGAGCAGAGTGGTGTGAAACAAACAGAGATAAATTATTAAGTTATTTATTTACCAGGAAATAAAAGCTGATGTTCTGAACTCTGGTCTCATCTTTTCATCTTAAACCCAAAAGTCTCCAGTGAAAAACAGAAACAACAGAAACAGAAACAACAGAAACAGAAACAGGAGATTTACCTCGTTGTTCTAATACTTTGGAGACTCTACATGTCAGGATTATAATTAAAACATGCATACGTTTTAATATTTTAAGATTTATGTATTTTATTTTATTATTATGGATGTTTCACGTGTTTTTATATCATATTTCAAAAGTATTTTGTATATATATATTTTTTGTGAATGTCTTTGTTAATTTTACTATTATTACAGTTGTTGTTTTTTGCTGATCAATTTACAAATATTTTTCACAAATGTATTTAATTTAATTCGATCATTTTATTACAGGTGATTAATGTCACATGTAGTTAATATTAAAGTTAAGACGGTTTCACCAGATAAACTTCAAGTTAAAAGATGAAGCAGAAGGTTTGATATTTATATATATTTGACATTTTTTTATTTAGATTTTTTTAGCTATTAATAGACAAAAAATTTATATTTTAGATCATAGAAATTTTCCCAATAATTTGACATATTTTATTTTCATTGCACATTATTTAGTTGGACAATGAACAAATGTTTTCCTGAAATTTACTTTTTTCCCCCATTTTTTTCCGACAGATTTCAACAGAACCTCAGAGCAGAAACAGTGACGTTCATTTCGTTTTTTTATTCAAAATTAGACATTCTTGTTAAGTAGTATAAATGTTGTCCTCATGGTGGCGCTAGAGAAAAAAAAGTCCCAAAACAAAGAGGCTCCGGGTTCATCATGAACATCACACGCCTCCACCAGAAGTTCGGTTTCCTGTGGGACCGAGTGGAGGATCCACGGACCCACGAGGGGGAAGCAGCTCAGTAGTTTAAAGCACAAAATGCTCAGAAGGAAAAAAATACCACAAAAGAAACTCTTAGAAAAAAGGAAATAATGATAAAGAAGAAGGAGACGAGTCCCGTCCTCGTGGATCATCTGGTCTCTGATTATCTGCTCAGCAGCAGCTCAGGTTTCTTTGGTTAGTGACTGATTTTGGTCCTTTCTTCTTCCTGTAGTCGTCTCCATTGATCCGTGATCAGCTGACGGTCGACCAATCAGAGGACTCACCTGAACAGAGACAAACACAGACACAAACACAGACACAGACACAGACACAGACACAAACACAGACACAAACACAGACAACACAGACACAAACACAGACACAAACACAGACAACACAGACACAAACACAGACACAAACACAGAGACAAACACAGACACAAACACAGAGACAAACACAGAGACAAACACAGACACAAACACAGACACAAACACAGACACAAACACAGACACAAACACAGACACAAACACAGACACAAACACAGACACAAACATTAATCAGCTGATCAAAGGTCCTTCAACAATCAGCTGATGATTTTATCTGACTTCATCCTCACATTAAAGCGTTTAAACATATGTTTTGTTTTATTTTTATTTTATTAAGTTTTTATTTTATTATTTGTTTGTTTATTTTATTTATTTTTATTTTATTCATTATATTTACTTTAGTTTGTTTAACAAAACTTAGATTTTCTTATTTTTTTAATCATTTTATATGTGAAAATATTTATTAATACTAAGTTAAATAAATAAATGATAATAAATTGCTGTAAAATATTCTGCAGATTTTATTTGGATATAAAATACTAATGATAGTTTTGTGAGTTTGTTTTGTTCGTCCAACAAAACTTTGATTTAAAAAAATAAAAATTATATATAATAATATTCATTAATACATTTTAAAATAACTATATTACAGTAACAATAAACAACACAATTATTTTTTATTTACACTGTAAAATAATTTATAATAATAATAATATTATCACCATTTTCAACAAATAGATTAAAATACATAAATAACTGAAATGGAAAAGTTTAATGTAATAATATTCATTAATCACCTCTGCTTTAAAACAAACGTATTTCAGAGAGAATAATGAATCGAACCTTCGGAGGCTGCGAGCTTCGTACAGAGTGTCGTCCTCATCGCTCTCCACCGCCTCCATCTCCACCGTGTCGTCGTAGTTTGACAGGAGCCCGTACTTCTTCCTCTGGGACGGTTTCTTCAACCACGACATCATCATCATCATCATCATCATCATCATCATCATCATCATCATCATCACCATCATCATCATCTATCTCATCCATCATCATCATCATTCACTCATCATCATCATCATCATCATCATCTCTCATCATCATCATCATCATCACTCATCATCATCATATCTCATCATCATCCATCATCATCATCATCATCATCATCATCACCTCATCATCATCATCATCACCATCATCACCATCATCACCATCATCATCACCTTCATCATCGTCACCTTCATCATCATCATCATCACCATCATCACCATCATCACCATCATCATCATCATCATCATCACCATCACACACACAGAACTATCATTTAAAAACTTCATGCTGAACATTTAAACATCACCAGGGAGAAACTAAGGCTTAAATCAGGCTTTTTGTGAATGGAGTTTGGTTTGACCCTTAAAAAAACGACTAAAACAAACTATTTAGAAGAGGAAACATGACGAGTGACGCTGCCTTCACACAAACCTATGACTCCTCAGTCTACATCAGCTCTACGACTGGAAGCAGACAGAGCCTTAAACTGGCTGGATTTTAAATGGAGTTTGGTGTGAAACTGCAATAATTTAACAGAGAGATTAACAAGATTTTAAAAAGAATTATAATTTCCAGGTTAAGGATGTGAAATCCTAGATGGTGCAGTCAGTTTATCTATCTATCTATCTATCTATCTATCTATCTATCTATCTATCTATCTATCTATCTATCTATCTATCTATCTATCTTACTGTACTTCTTTCCAGGAAACTACCTAAATGTCCAGATTAAACATTAATTCCAGACTTGGTTAAAGAGTCTGAGCTCATGCTGCTTCTGGTTTAAAGGTTGAAATCATCTTTTTTGTGGCTTTAAACTGATGTTTCAGTCGTCGCTATTAAGCAAGAAGCTTGTTTCATGTGTGTTCGTGTAGAAAAACCAAACTGAAGATTGGTTAAAAAGAAATCACAGAAGAGAATAAATACTGAATATAAACCGTGTTAAAGTGGGAGAAGCTTCAAAGTGACAGATTTATATGATACATTTATATTTATCTATTTTTATTAAGGATTCATTTTATAATTTAGCAGTTATACTGATACAATTCCACTGTTTTGTATCTCAATGAGTGCAAAAACTTTCACAACCTGTTTCTGGACCAAAGTCCATTGAAAAATCCACCGTTTTAACGTGTTTCCTCGTCCCCGCAGCTGTTTACTTCATAAAACATGAGTCACCGGTTTCCCTGAAGCTGGACGAGGATCCTCTTCCGCTCGGCTTTATCTAAACTAATAACATCTCAAAGAACTTCCCTCTCTTGTTTTGTAATCATAGTAATGCCGAATTAAAGAGCAGTCATCAAAGTTTAACAAAACTAAAGAAATCAGCTTTAACAGTTTATATAACGAGGGTGAAATCGTAAAAGGTTAAAGTTGCGAAAGGAGTTTGGTGTGACGACAGCGAATCTATTTTTATTTAGGGAATAATGAAATAATGAATAGGCTATGTTGATATGCTGATAAACTTAATATCTCAATAATGAAATCAGTGTTAGAAATACTAACATTTATTGCAAATAAGCTTATTCCTGCAAAATAACTGTATGTGGACAAACGCAGCACCAAACTCCATTCAAAAATTCAGTGTTTTAAAGTTTCCTCGCTTCCCAGCAGTTGTTCGCCTGGTAAAACAGGGTGTTTCTGTGTTGATCTAAAATAATATTAATGACGAATGAAATAGCGGCTACTTAAAAATGTATAAAAAGAAAATAATATAATTTACAGTTTATGTAACAACGGGGAAGTCTTAAAATGGTAACTTACGAATGAAGTTTGGTGTGACGATGTTAACTCTACAAACATTCATGGATTAATCTCATAATTTATACATTGTATCGATAGACTTAAGCTGTTTTATGTCTAAATAATCAAGCATTTACTAAAAATGGTCAAACTAACTTCAAATCATTTTATATCTATCAAATAACAGAACATGGACAAACGTTACACCAAACCCCATTCAAAAATCCAGCGTTTTAAAGTTATCTCGCCTCCCAGCTGTTGTATACCTGATAAAACTGGGGTTTTATGTCTTGATCTAAAATAATATTAATGACGAATTAAAGAGCGGCTATTAAGGATTTACATAAAGAAATTCTTGACTGTTTATAGCTTATATAGGAGAGGGGAACTCTTAAGATGGTAAATTACGTATGGAGTTTGGTGTGACGATGTTAAATCTAAAAATATTTATCGATTAATCTTATAATATGTACAGTTTATCGATACAGTTGAACTTTTTGTTTCTAAATAATCAACCCTGTGCTAAAAATGATAAAACTAATTTTAAGTCAGGTTATATTAGGTCAAACAACAGCACATGGACAAGCGTGAAACCAAAGCCCATTAAAAAAAACGGACTTTAAAGTTTCTTCACTTCCAACAACGTGTACATATTTAC
Organism: Mugil cephalus; assembly: GCF_022458985.1. NCBI lineage: Eukaryota > Metazoa > Chordata > Actinopteri > Mugiliformes > Mugilidae > Mugil > Mugil cephalus. Next base: position 28,474,273 of record NC_061775.1, read on the forward strand.
TACAACAGGACACATGAGTTTTCTGAAGCTTTAGGAATCACTCTTCACTTCAGCTTCACTTAGTCTGAGAATTTCTGTAACTATTTCGGATATTTTGGACCCAATCCGAGTTGAAAGTAGGACGGTTCTTACCGCACAGCGCGAATGAGGAAGTAGAAGACTCCGATCATGGTGATGCCGATGAGGACGTACAGGGCCCTCTGGATCATCGAGCCGTCCACGCCGATGTTCTTAAACAAGTTTTTATAGTTCCCATCGCCGCCGTCGTGAGTGGAGTTCGTCCCGCTGGAGTTGGTCACGGCGGGTCGGGGCGCCGCGGTGCTGCCGGTGCTGCCGGTGCTACCGGAGCTGCCTCCATCCTCGGCCACGGACACGAACACCCAGCAAACCGAGACCAGAACCGCCGACAGAAATCCGCAAAAAGTCATTTTAAATCTGAAAAACAGTCCGCGCAGAAGGAGGAGACGGGATGGGACGGGGACAACTTCTGAACCGGTACCGGAGACTTCCTGGTACACGTCGCTTTGTTGACACAACGTAAAAAGCGTCATTAACGTCAAACAGAACACGCCCCCCAGTTTGACTGACAGGTGGAACCGCCCAACCAATCAGAGCGCACAGAGTCACCTGCAAGTCACTACCCAGGGTTTAGTGCGCGATGCCGATACTTCTTAACCACAGAGGCGGAAGCGTCATGAGTCTGAATCTAAATCTGAATCTACATGAGTTTTCATCACCTTTAACTGTTTGGTTTTTTTTTTGCCTTTTGAACGATTAATCAGTTAAAATCCAGCAAATTTATCACTTAAGAACAAATGGAAACAAATTCTGTGTGATTGTTTGGAAACTACAATACAATTATTAAAATAAATCTCTTCAAAGCACAAAATTATCACTTCGGCAGAGAGAAACTGAAACAGAAGCATCGATCTCATTACGTTGGTATCGTCATTATCGACATTTGGAACAACAGTATGAACTAAAACAAAATGATTAAAAATATAAAAATATGTCTCAGATAGAAGCTGAACTTCAGACAGACACATCACTGACTCTATAAGATGAAGAAGAGAAATCAATCAGGGAATTTGTGAAAGGAGTTGGTGCAGTTTGTTTTATGAGGGTCCAGTTTATACATGAATAATTATACAACTGAAAAATGATTAGATTTATGGAAAGATTATGTGATTATTATAAGTGAGTTGACAACACATCAAAGTCAATTTAAAAAGATTTCAATCCACGATGAGTTGAGCAGCTGTTCATCTGATCCTGAGTCTGTTTGGTTGATGCTGTTCCTAATATTGTGGCCACTGTTTGTGCCATTTTTACTGTTTTAATTTGAAACTGTCAAAATGACTCTGGTTTATGGTTGAAATAAATCAAAGTCGATTAATGATTCTTTGATTTTATAAAAAGTATATATTTCTTCATCTCTATTTCTTGTACTTTTGTTCATTTGCTTAGACTATTTTCTATTTTATTTTACTAGATATTACTTATATTTCACTTTGAATTTATTTTATTTTATCTTTCTTTTTAGTTTTTTTAGTTGTGGTTTTTAATGGTCTTTCTTCTATGTGTAATTAAGGTGCTGTAAGATAAAATCTTCCTTTATTCATCCCACAGCGGAGAAATTCTCGTTGTTAACAGCAGCAGATATTCAACATTCAACATCACAAACAGTGCAAAAAAAATGTGACCACGTTATTTCCCCTGTGGATCATTAAAGTGTATCTAAGTCTAATAAATCCAACATTTTCCTCCTTTAAGAAGAAAGAGAAGAAGTTTTTATTGTCATTAACTGGTGAAAAACAATAAAATACAGTTTGGCAGCTCTATTTAAATAAAAATAGAAAGTATAGCAGCATAAAGATAAAAAGCACAGCTGCTAATGACCTTTAAAGATTCTGTTATTTTATTTCTCTGTAATTTAAATGTTCTGTCTGTAGCTGTCACATCATATTTCTCAATAAAAACAACATGAATCCACCTCTGAAAAAAAACAATAACCCTCAAAAGTTTCTGTTTCCGGTTCATTTTTATTGATAACTTAGAAGCAGTCGAGCTCTTTCTTTTCATATTTGGCAAAAGTGGGATTTTTCTTTTTTATTTCAAACACAAATAAAACAAATAAAACTTATACTCCACATTTACATTGTGTAACGTCCTAGAAACAGCATGTTAATATTTTTTTCTACTTTTTTTCCATAAATCTTTTAATTCAATTCAGTCTTAATCATAAATACCAAAAGTTTGATTAAATTCACATTTTTAACTCTTTATATGTGTTGGTGATGACATCACAATGTTTTTTTATGAGAAAACAAAACACAAAAATTTGAAATATTTTTAATGATCTAAATGCAAAGTGACGTCAGTGATTAGTAGCAGCACTGATTCTGATGTATTTATTTTATTTATTTATTTATTTATTGTAGTGTCAGATTAAAACAAATAAACAAACAACTCCCATTAAAACCGCTGCACTTTGTGTTTTTTCACACAACCTTTCAACCCACCGGATAAAAGACGTCGCTGAAAACCCGTCTCGCGTGTGTTTGCGTGATTCTCGGCCCAGAGAGTTGCGGGTTTAATTCCCGCAGTCTCCAGATGTCGTTTCTAATGTACAGTTAAGTATTTAGGTTATTTCTGTATTTAGCTGCGGTGATTGACAGCCCGGCGGACCAATGGGGGCGTGGCTCGGCTGCTCTGCGGGGCTGTGATTGGTTGGTTGGGGCGCGAGGGGCGGGGCTGAGAGATCTTTCCGCAGATCCAGCGGACATCTGGAGCAGCCCTGCCCGGGAATCAGACCCTCTCTCCCGGCCTGAGCTCCCCCCGCTCCCCGGTGGTCCAGACGCGGCTCCGCAGGGCGGATCTCCCCCGAGACCGAGGCTTCTGCTCCGGAGGGACGCGCCGAGGAAACACGGAGACCCGGAGCAGGTGATGGACGGAGCGGATCCGACAGCCGAGCGTCTCTAGGCCCGTGTCTGGTCCTGGTGCTGCCTCTGGATCCTGGTTCGTGCTCCGGTCTGGATTAAAGAGCCCAGCCCGTCAGCCCGGTCCTTCTGCTCCAGGTGCTGGTTTCGATAAACGGTCCAGATCCAGAGTTTTTGCATCCTCTCCTCCTCCTCCTCCTCCTCCTCCTCCTCCTCCTCCTCCTCCTCCTCCTGGTCTGGATTAGAGCCCATCAGGATCATGAATCATCCGGCTCTGCTGCTCTAATCTGGGTTTTACCGAGCCGGATTTACATCTCAGATCTGATCTGGGTTACTCTGCTCCTGGTTCCGATCGGGTCCCGGTCCTTCCCGGTGCTGGTCCTGCCGTCGTCATGCCGACGTCCCGGCCTGGTTCGGAGCCGGTGGAGTTCTGGGTGGACGGGTCGAGACGGGACGGGACGGTGGAGGAGTTCTACACGCTGAGCGCCGAGCTGGGCAGGTCTGGACGGAACCAGGGTCCGGGGGGGACCGAGGGGGTGCGAGGGGGACCGAGGGGGACCGAGGGTCCAGAGTCAGACATCTAGAGATTTATCATAATATTAAAGAGAGAAAGAAGTTTATTAAAGCCGTGATTTACCAGGATAATATTATTATTATTATTTATACATTTTAATCGTTCCAATGGTTTTAATTAGATTCATTTAACATATAAAATTTATATTTTTAAAAATACAAATCCGCTCTTTAAAGTATTTATTTATTTTATTTGAAATATACATTTTACGTATTTACTAAAATAATAATTATTATTATTGTTATATTTTACTAGTTCAGATGATTTTAATATGATTTATCGAAAATATTATTTAAAATTTATTTTAAAATTTGACAAAGTTAACTCATATGTGAAACATTATGATGTTATGTAATAAATTCACACATGTTTAAATGGACCGGACGGTTTTATTCCTGATAATAATTGTTCCGTCTTTGTTTCCGTGTCAGAGGAGCCACGTCCATCGTTTACCGCTGTGAGGAGAAACAGACCCAGAAACCGTTCGCCGTCAAAGTCCTGAAGAAAACGGTGAGTGGTCCAATGAGCCAGAACATTATGACCAGGCCCAGCGGGGGTCACGTGCTGTCTTCCGGCCCGGGTTCGGTTCTGATCTCGTTCCGGTGTCTCTCTCTCCTGTTACAGATCGACAAGAAAATAGTTCGTACGGAAATCGGCGTCCTGCTGCGTCTGTCCCACCCGAACATCGTAAGTATCCGCCGCGTTAGTTTCCGGTTACCGGGAGTAAACGTCCGTTAACGAAACGTCTCCTCAGATCCAGCTGAAGGAAATCTTCGAGACGGACACGGACATCGCGCTGGTCCTGGAGCTGGTGACCGGAGGAGAACTGTTTGACCGGTACCTCAGCCATCTTGCTTTAGTTTCCATGGTTACCGCCATCACTGCTGTCGCCATGGCAACGGTAACCTTGTTTCCGTTTCCGCCTCCAGGATCGTGGAGCGAGGTTACTACAGCGAGAGGGACGCGGCCCACGTCATCAAGCAGATCCTGGAGGCCGTGGCGGTAAGACCTGGGGACACCGTCCCCCGGGGACACTGTCCCCCAGAGAGAGACAGGGACGACAGGGACACTGTCCCCCAGAGACCCGGGGACACCGTCCCCCAGGGACACTGTCCCCCAGAGAGACAGGGACTACAGGGACACTGTCCCCCAGAGACACAGGGACGACGGGGACACTGTCCCCCAGAGAGACAGGGACGATGGGGACACTGTCCCCCAGAGACACAGGGACTACAGGGAGACTGTCCCCCAGAGAGAGACTTCATAGACACTGTCCCCCAGAGACACAGGGACTACAGGGACACTGTCCCCCAGAGAGACAGGGACGATGGGGACACTGTCCCCCAGAGACACAGGGACTACAGGGACACTGTCCCCCAGAGAAACAGGGACTACAGGGAGACTGTCCCCCAGAGAGAGACTTCATAGACACTGTCCCCCAGAGAGACAGGGACTACAGGGACACTGTCCCCCAGAGACACAGGGACTACAGGGACACTGTCCCCTGATAATGAGAGTGGAAGTAGATCTTGTCCAGCTTGTTTGCGCCGTCATCAGAGTTAAACTAGTGTGATTCCTTTGTTTGACCCTGGAACAGAAGGTAAAGCCCGTTGATGAAAACCAGAGGAACCCGTTGGTTCTTTGAGAACCCGTTGGTTCTTTGAGAACCCGTTGGTTCTTTGAGAACCCGTTGGTTCTTCCTGGTGTGGACGTTGTCATTTTTCATGTCTTTCAGTATCTGCATGAGAACGGCGTCGTTCATCGTGACCTGAAACCAGAGAACCTGCTGTACGCCGACCTGTCGCTGGACGCCCCCCTGAAGATAGGTAAGAACCACCAGGTCCCACTGGACCCCCTTCAGATAGGTAAGAACCACCAGGTCCCACTGGACCCCCTTCAGATAGGTAAGAACCACCAGGACCTAGGACACAGACTGTATCAGCTCGATGGGCTAACACAAGCTAACACAAGCTAACACAGAAAAAAATGAGGAGATCATTTTTTAAACAACTTACAACAGATTGTTTATGTTTTGGTGAAACTTAATTACCTTAATCCTGTGAGTGATTGGCAGGTGTCATGCCACGCCCCCTAAATCCAGTCAGGCCGCTGCTTATTGGTCCAGAGCTGCTGGTGTCAGAGTGGGAGGAGCCAGGTGTATTACTGGATCTCTGATCCATTTCCTCAATGACTTTGGAGGAAAAGTTGGAAAAACCATGTTCCAATAACTCAAAGGGACAAACGACAAAATCAGAGGTTTTGTGTTTCTTGAAACGTCTGGTTAACTTTTCTGTTTTCCATGTGTGGCTTTTAGAGGAGACACAGCACGAACCCACTGAGGAACTGATGTGAAACATTAGTCAGACAGAATTAGAAACTATGGACGCAGAGCAAATCACATCAGAAACATCATTAAGCTGTTGGTGTTGTGATTCAGCGCTGGAGGCGTAGGCTGGTGCAGTGACACTGCTTCAAACCACGTCTACGAGGATCCTTCCAGACACCGAGTCTTTCATTCACTCAGTCAATATTCTCAGCTGAAGCTACAAAATTAGACTTTTTCCATTATTTTGTTAATATTTCTCAGTAGTTGCATCTTTTTATTTAACATGAAAACACAAAATGTGTTAGTGAGATGTTGTGATTGTCATGTCAGGGTTAGAAGAAGAAGTGACCGAATAGTTTTAATAGAACAACAACAGCAACAACAGCAACAACAACAACACAACTAAAGCTTCATATCTTGAGTCTCTTTGAAACCAGTTGGGTTTTTTAGTTTAGTTTGTTCCTCTGAGGATCTGAGTCCGTTAAAAAGGCCGAGTTCTGCCTTTAAATGCAGTGACCCAGCATCATTTTCACTTTCTGCTCGTGTTGGTTCATTATTTCATCCTGTCATATTATTCTGTTCTACTGTGTCAGGTTCAAACTGAACCATCTGTTCATTCACTAAACCTGAGGCGTCATTACGAGGCGACGGCTGTGACCTCTGGACCGACCGCCTCCTCGTAATGATGTCGACCTGTACCTGATGTACCTGATGTACCTGATGTACCTGATGTACCTGTGTCTGATGTAGCCAATGTGTGTTTTACAGCGATAATTAAATATTTGATTATCACACATTCATTACCAAACACACACCAGCCGCCACTGGACACAGTAAACAGTAAAAAACAAAGTAAATGATTAATATAATAATGAAACAGAACAGAACTAGCCTCCTCCTCCTCCTCCTCCTCCTCCTCCTGATCAGACCTCCTTTTCTCCTCCTCCAGCTGACTTTGGTCTTTCTAAGATCGTTGATGACCAGGTCACTATGAAGACCGTCTGTGGTACTCCCGGATACTGCGGTGAGTACATGATGCAGTACATGATGCAGTACAAGTATTCAGTGGTGCAGATGTAGACAGTGTATTAGTGTAGTGGTATAGTTGTAGGTAAATATTGTGATAGTAGCAGTTTATACCGAATCATCCAGTCGTATTAAGAACCAGCAGTAGATGGTGTATTACCATTAATATTATAATTGTATTATTAGTATTAGTACTAGTAGTATCAGTAGTAATATTATTAGTAGTGGATGTGTTTAATGACCTGTGTTGATGGGATGCTGTGATGCATTCACTGCATCTGTCGCTCTGTGGGATTTCTCAGTGAGTTCTGCTCTCAGCCATCTGGCCACTAACAGACTCCTCCTCCTCCTCCTCCTCCTCCTCCTCCTCCTCCTCAGCTCCAGAGATCCTGAGGGGAAACGCCTACGGGCCTGAAGTGGACATGTGGTCAGTGGGCGTCATCCTCTACATCCTGTGAGTCCATTAACGCCTCAGTTCATTTAAATGTCCCCGGGCTGGTACAGTAAACACAAGTCATGATGGAGGCATCTCTTCACCCTGGACCAGGTCCAGTCTGGACCCATCAGACCTCATGACCTGAGTCTTTGTGCTGCTCCCTTTCAGACTGGAGCCTTTTTTCCCGGTTGTCCTCCCTGATCAGTGGTTTTCTGTTCAGTCCCTTGAGTTCCCTTCACATTGTCCATGGTGTGAAATGTTCTTCCTTCCACTATTAAACACAGCCCTGAGTTCTACTGCTGCTTTTCTTCCAAACGTTTCTCCATCAGTCAGGATTTATTTCTTCCTGGTAGACCATGGTTCTCCACTGTCCTTCCAGTCTGGAATAAAGGTCTTAAGCCAGTTTTAGTAGTTTCTAGATGTTTCTCCACCAGACTAACATCTTTTGTGTCTTTACACATGGTTGTTGAAGCGTACTGATGTGCTTATTTATGAGCCAACCGTCTCCTTGTGTTTCTAACTGCTTGGTTTCCTGGTGTCCAGACTCTGTGGGTTCGAACCATTCTTCGACCCGAGGGGGGATCAGTACATGTACAGTCGCATCCTCAACTGCGACTACGAGTTTGTGTCTCCGTGGTGGGACGAGGTCTCCCTCAACGCCAAGGACCTGGTGAGTTCTCCCACCTCTGGAAACACGAAGAGGTCCTGAATGTGGATTTAGAATATTTACTGACTTGGTTCTGTCCTCAGAGTTAGTTTTTGTGTCTGAGACCCGTTTGAACTCGAGTCTGGTCTCTAAAAGACGTCCAGGTTGATCCTGGAGACTCCACCGTAGGGACTCGTCTCTGACTTGTCTGACCTGGATATGACCAGTTTGACTGGGCTTGATTTTTTGAACAGCTTGAAACATCCTAAAGTATTTTGTCTGTTGGAGACGAGACTAGTTTGTTATGACGTGAACGTTCCTCTGATCAGAACAGATTTGTCCTAAAAGACTTGAGAGGGGACATTTTACTAGGACTCGTCTCAAATTACATGGATTTACTTTGAACTTTGTCTGGAAATGATTTGGACGCATCTTATCTTGACTTAGCTAAAACCTGTTTGAAGTGGGTTGACTTGGACTTGTCTCAGAAAACTTGGGTTTATTTTTTGTCTAAAACTTAATCTGGACTTTTGAAACGACTTGAGACTTGAGCTTGCTCTAAGTGTCTTTGTTAGAACTTGAGATCAATCACGGATGGAGTTGGACTTGTATTAAAAGACTTGTGTTGGTTTTGGGACATGTTAAAGTATTTGTTTAGTCTGAGACTGAATCTGGACTTGTCTGGTACGACTTGGCACTAAATCCTACGACTTGATGAGATCAGAGAACATTTATTCTGGGACGAGTGGACACTCGAAACGTCTAGAATGAACCTGGACTCGCTTCATTACCTGGAGCCTGAACTCGTTCGTGTCCCGTTGGTCCGTGTCCAGGTCAGTAAGCTGATCGTCCTCGACCCTCATAAGCGCCTGAGTGTCCGGGAGGCCCTGCAGCACCCCTGGGTTCTGGGTAAGGCGGCCCGGTTCTCCCACATGGACACCACCCAGAGGAAACTGCAAGAGTTCAACGCCCGGCGCAAACTTAAGGTGAGTGACTGGATGACGGGACAAAGACGGTCAGAACAAAAACACGAAACGCCAACGAAGAGACATTCACAACAGAAACAGAACGAAAACCAAACGGGATCAAGAGTGAAACATCGTGTCATGACACGTCACCTTGACCTGAAACCTGTTAACAGCCCCAGCTCCGCCCTTTAAATGCTAATTATCTGAACCACATGACTCCGAGGTTCTCAATCATCCAGGTAAATCCAACAAAACAAGACAAAAACAATCTGGATCAAACTCATCTGGACCTGTTGTGGTTCTAGAAGACGTTTCATCCAAGAGTTCAGCTCTAAATGTTTAGTTTATCACCTGGAGGTCACATGACACTAGTCTGCTTATGACCTGATACTCACCTAGACCAGGACCTGGAGGAACCTGTTCTGATCCCAACTCCTTTCACTGATTAATGATTCTCTAGTTACGTATCCAATAAACAAGCTGAAACTGGACCAAGTAGAAGCTACGTAGACGAGTGATTAAAAGTCTGGAAACTCAACCTCTAGGACTAGTGTCAACAGAGACAACATCCAAACCGGTTCCTCCCGTTCCAGGTTCAGGTTTAGTATCTGGTTAATAAACCAGGACATGGATGACTGAGAACCAGCGTAACGTCCTGGAATAACCCTTAAAGCAGGTCTTACCTTTCTGGCATTTTCACACTTTTCTTTTCTCGTCCTAAAATGCTCCTAATAACTGTATGATAATAAAACTCATCAGGTGTTTACTTCATATATTTCTGATAAAAGTCTGACCAATAGTTTTATTATAATGGTCTGATTAAGTTGCAGAGTTCCTTCTAGTTAATGCTGCTGTGTCCTGTTTTACTTTGAGATTAGAGAAGAAAATAATGTTGAGGCTAAATGGCTGAAAGGGGCTAAAGTTACAACAGTCTAAAGCCTGGGACCCAAACAGTTGCAATGGTTCCTAATTTAATGGCTTTATTACAGACCGGTTAATGTAACCGAGGGAAGACGTTGGTCAGACTTTCAGAATTTTATACCACAGAGAGACCTGCATTTATTCTGTTATTGTTTTCACGCTGCTTCTACCTTCACTTTCCCACCACATGCATTAGGGAACAGGGGAGAAGTCAGGGAGGGGGTGGTTGAGTTGTTCATGGTTAGATTGGCAGAATGGTGGGAAGTGTTTTAACATGCAGAGACTCTGGTGTGAAGGTGAACGTGGGTGAAATCATTGTCTCGTGTGCGACAGGCTGCCATGAAGGCCGTCGTGGCCACCAGTCGGATGCACGAGGGCTCACGGCGTCGCACCGACAGCTGTGAGATTCCAGGTTCAGGGACTTCACGGCAGAGCAGCATGCAACAGGACCCGCCTCCCGAATCTACAGGCCCCGCCCCCACAGACACGAAGGCTCCACCCCCGGACCAGCAGATGCCACAGGAAGCTGAAACCAAGCCCGCCGTCCAAAGTGCCCTCAGCCCCTCCCCTCCATCCAGCCCCAAACTGCCCATCTGTGATGTCACAGCCAAAGGCCCCGCCCCCACCAGACCTCCGTTGCGTGCCGATGGGCTGCGACAGATGTCCGTTATTCCCAAAACCATGCTGGTCCAACCCCGGCTGCCTCAGAAGAGCTGCTCCGTCATAGAGCCCACCACCAAGGACGAGGCCACGCCCCCGCTAGGCACGCCCCCGAATCCGAACAACCTCAGCAACGGCTTCACGTCAGGGGCGGAGCCTAGCAGTAAGACCGCCCACTGCCAGTAATCACCTGACAAACACACAGCTAACGCTCCATCAGCCCTTTACAAACGGGACCAAACTAAACCAAAAGAATCTTTAACACCGGCTCACATCTAACCAGTATCACCACAACTTCCAGTTTTGTAGCTCAGCAGCCATGCTAACATGCTAATACGCTATCTGACTAACTGAGGGTTTGTTTTAAACTTCTGGTTTTCAGCGTGGAGGCTGGAGATTCGTCAAAAAGCAAAGACTAGAGCACGACCCTGGTCCTGCTGCTGTGGTAAGAAAAACAACATTTAAATACTTTAGACAATAGTAAAAGATATTGTTTAAGTACGAGCGGCCAGGAGGTGTGTTAGCAATGTGCTAGTTAGCAATATGCTAGTTTTCTGGCTTCCAACTCAACATTATGGTGGATTTGGTTTTTGGTAGATGACTTGTGTGACATTAAAGTTTAATAATAATTGTAATATACAAATTTAGCTAACTGACCGTTAGCGAGCCGACTAGCTTGGAAGCTGAGACATGCTAGCAGTTAGTTCATCTGTGACAGTTCTTCACCAACTAGCCTTGAATTATTTCCCGCGCCAACATGCTCATTGTCTTTCTTACCACAGAAATGAACTAAACCTGAACCATTAAATCTGGTCTCAGATAATCTCATTAACGCCTCAGTTTGTCTGAGCATCTGGTGAAACAGCATTTATTTAAAACACTTGTCATGTAGAAGTTTAAAGAGTCCAAACTAAAGCGGTGGATTAGCTTCAGTAAAATAACGAATGTAGTCCCTGTCCCAGAGGACGGATTCTTCCTGTTCCTGCTCGATGACATTTAATCTTGTTCCGATGTTGATGTCAGATGGAAAAGGTTCAGTTTAGTTGATGGATTCTCTACAATCAGAACAAGTGGATCTGTTTCTGCAGAAGAACCGAGTTCTTCCTTTGAGCTGGAACTGTTCCTCATTCAGTTCATTTAAGGACCAGGAGAATATTCATTAACGAAACGTTCACATGCAAATCACCGTCGTGTGAGTGCGTTCAGTTTAACTTTGAAAAGACGAAACATCTTTAGTTGTGGGCGGAGGGATACGCTGATGTTAGTCAGAAAGTAGTTCCAGATGAACGCACGAACATGAGGCTGAAATCTGAGCTTTTCTGCTCAAAAACAAAATGTTTCCTTTAAGTCCCGGTCGGGACAAACAGACGTCTTCTTCTTCAGAAGGTGGACTTTTCCTGGGACGCTGAGGACGGAGCTGATTGATTGTATTTTAATAAACACTGGACGGACTTCAGACTTTGAGAGGAGAGACGGGAGGTTTTTATCCTTTCTACTCTTTGCCGTGACCCCGCTGACCTGATGGTAGATTAGCGTAGCTCCGCTGTGTAGCGTTCAGGTGAGTAGTGACTTGTGGTGTTTGTGACCTTCCAGTGAAACGTTGTTTGGTTTACAGCAGCGACGCTCCTGTTTGCACTGTACATACAGTAGTTTGGTTTTAGACACGTTATTCCACCAGATCCCCCAAAAAAATACAACACCAGATTTAATCTCGTTGAAAATCATCTGATCTGAAACCACACGTTCTACCTCTTTCTGTACAGGAGCTTCCACATCCAGTCAAACAGAAAGAAAGTAACAAGACGACGACACAACAACAACAACAACACTGACACAACACAGAGAAACAGTCATTACCCACCGCACTGAATGACCTTTAAGTTAGAGACACATGAAACCTGACAGGTCTGTGCACTTTCTGGTATTTAAAGCTTGTTTTTAGAATTTAAAGTCTGATTTGATTTTTAATTTAAAAACTAAAAATATGGAAGTAAATTTACCTTTGGTTGAGACGTAAATGAGAAACCAGGGGAAATATCTGTAGACAAAGAATAATAATAATAATAATAATAATAAGAAGAAGAAGAAGAAGAAGAAGAAGAAGAAGAAGAGGTTTCCATCAGTCTGTCAAGGTTCTGTCTGTCTTTTATTTTGTGATCATGTTTTGTGTTTCCTGTTTTACTTTGTCATGTGTCTTCGTTTCCTGCCTGTGTTTCCTCGTGTTTCTGTCTGTGTCGTGTTTTGTGTTTCCTGTTTTATTTTGTTAAGTTTCAGGTTTCCTGTCTGTTTCCTCGTGTCCTTTGATTGTTAATTGGTTTCTGTTGGTGTCATTGCTCTGATCTGTTTTGTCATTTCTCAGCCCTCGTGTCTTTATGGTCCTGCCTTCCCTTCGTTCCTGGTCTGATCGTTGATGTTACTTTCTCCACGTCACGTTATGATTCTTTTGGATTTTCTTATTAAATATCCCTTTTTCCTTGGATTCCTTCCTGCCTCATTTGTCCTGCATTCGAGTCCTCACCTCCTACTAACCCAAACCCAAACCCAAACCCCGACACAGTCAATGATTTCAGATGTTTTCTGTTGGTCTAAACGCAGCAGAGAGACCTGAGGCCTGTATCAGGAAGTAGCTCAACTGATCCAGCTGAGCTGATCCAGAACAGTGATGATCTGGATCAGTGGCATCATGACGCTGGTCATCAGCTCAGTAACTGAACCAGGTTTGTGTTGTTGTGGGTTCTAAGGCAGCAGAACCATCACAACCGTGAGGCTGATCCACAAACACTGATTCTCCTCAGATATGAAGGAGAAAAGTCAAACACATCAAAGAGACGCCATAAGACAAAGGACTGCAGATTAAATACCTGTGTAAACTACACATCAGTGTTTCAGTTAGTTTAGATTTAATGAAGCCATGAAGCTGCAGAGATGGATCAGATGTGACCCCTCTGGAGTAAAAAGATAAACCATCATTCTATCATGTTACCTGGGCGACAATAAAGCTGTGACATCACATCATATATGAATGAAATGATGCTGATTCTGAGCTGTGTTTGAGCTCAGCGGGGGTTTGTCCCAGCTGATTGGCCGGTGGGCGGAGCCTTTTATTGGATTTAGGTAGATTCTGAAAGTTACCCTGACCTGAAGCAGGTCAGCTGTTCAGAGTAAGTTACCATGGTAACGTAGCTCCATGAGAATGAATCCAGAAACTCAGAGTTAACCCTGAAGTTTCCTCCATAAGTCTGTGATCCTGCTCCGTGATACAGGCCTCAGGCCTCAGGTCCAGTGTTAAGATACAACATGAAGACTGAGATTAACTTTAAACACAATAAAAGAAAAGTTTGGATTTAAAACTAAAAATCTAGCAACAGTTGTTTTTCCTTTGTTTTGTCTGGTTTATAAGCAAACTTGAAATAACCAAAAGATGCACAGACCTGATAAACCCTCTGACCAATCAGAGACATTTAAACCAATCAGGTGACGTGAAGCCCCGCCCCCAAACACTCTGATTTCTATGTGGTTGTTCTGAGCTCAGAGGAGCTGAATCTGGTTGAGGAGACAAACCTAAAGGAGACGGACTGAACAGCTGAACCTCCTCTGGTCGTTTTTAGTCCCTGACTCTGAAAAGCAAAGACGTCCGTTAGCGAAGGGCTTTTCTGTTTAAAGAGGAATCAAACCTGCAAACTGCTGTTTTAAAGGAGACGAGATTCAAACCACGTGATCTTCCAGGACTAAAGTCGATTCACTCACCGAAAGTCAGACCACATCAGTGTGACAGCTGATCCATGCAGTATAGCTGATCCTCAGCTGATCCTCCTCCATCAGCTGATCCTCCTCCATCAGCTGATCTTTCTCCATCAGCTGATCCTCAGCTGATCCTCCTCCATCAGCTGATCCTTTTCCATCAGCTGATCCTCCGGGATTTTATTTAAATTGTGACATGGCAGAAACAATCCCACCGTTGAGAGAATCAATGACTTTATTCGGTGAATCCGTCCGTTTTCTGACGTTGATCAGTTAATTGATTTGAAGACCATCATTAAACCCGCCCCCCCCTTGTAATTGGTTCAGTCCCGTGTCAGTTTGTGGTTTTCGGTTCCTCTTTAAATCATTGTATCAAACTAACCCCACTGGATAAGCAGCATGGATATTGTATGTTTTATTTACTTCTATACTCTTCTGTAAAAACATGAGTATTTTCTTCTATTTACTCGTCCCGGCGGAAACCGCGGGGCTAATCTGTAAATGGTGTTTGTTTTGTGTTTGATGAGTAACTCGTAGCTTTTTTTTTATCTGGGACACATGACATGACGAGTATCTCTGCATGTATTATTTAACTTCCTTTAATCATATCAGACATAAGAACGATCTGAGTTCAGCCTCGATGAACCGCAGGATGTTGCATCATCCAGTAAAAGATTAGCTGGTAGAAAAATAAAACTCCTCGCTTCTGGGTTCCTTTCTTCTTCTTCAGCCTCAGAGTAATTTTTAATCTCAATTTAAGTGTATTTTTGGCAATGTAATTTTAATTTTAACACTAATCTCTGTGTGCAGCAGCGCCCCCTGCTGCGTGGACGTGTAAACAAGCTAATAATTAACAAGAAATTACCAGCAGTTGACGTTTATGCTGCTCTTTTTGTAATTAGTAAAAATATCTTCCTCTTTATTTTTCATAGGGGCACAATGTTTACATTTAAAGGTTCATTCATTTGTTAAAACTACTAAAAGTACTTTTACTAATCAGCCTGAGACTTGGTCAACGAGAGGATCAGGAACATTCTTATATCAGATTGATATGATAGATGATTGTTAATAAATCATTTATGTTTCGAAAGACACAGATGAATTTTCAGCTTTAACCAGAGCAGGATTCAAGGCTGCATGAAGTTTAATCTAGAGTTTCTGTTTAATCATACGAGCCTTAAACTTTACCTGTTAAACCTGCAACTACACGATATCTGTGACTCTACTGGACTCGTGAGGTCCAGACCAACAATAATCCGACGTGAATATAAATCCTTCGAAATAACGCTTTGTTTCAACATATTTTATTGAGAATATTAATAAAAATTTAGTGAATCGCGTCAAGATTTCTACTCAAACTATTTCTGATATTTGTCTGAACCCGAGCAAACAGAACGAAGTCACCTGAACGCTACAGCAGAAGAAACAAAAACAAGTCTAATTTAATTCAACATGTTGCTGAAAATACTCAAACACTAAGAAAGTAGATCAAACAGTGACAGGATGTATTTACATTGGACTCTGGAAAGAGTTTAATTATAAAATGTTTGATTACTAGAATCAGAGAAGGCTTTTAAAGAATCGTGTGATCAGGACGTTAAAATAAAACACAACCAAACCAGAAAACGTATTTCCAACAAACACTGAATCTAAAAGTCCTAAAGGTTTGAACAGTTCAGCAGGTTCATCACTTTTCTGGATCGTCTGTTGGTGTCAGATTAATCAACATTTTGTTACTTTTCTTTTATCTAGTATCATTATAATTCCCAGCTGGTTTTATCCTCATAATAATAGTTTACTTTAAACATCAGTCAGAACCACAACTTGAGTTTAAAGTAGGTGCTACAGGAGGAATCGAACCTGTGACCTTGGTGTCGTCACTCAGTCGTCTTCGCAGAGTTTCTGTCTGAACTCTCGTCCTTCTTGAATCGTCCCACAAGAATACGAGGACTCGGGCCTCCAGTCGGCTGCCGGCACCTCCCACACTGAGATGGCGCTGTAGCCTCCTGCAGACTTAGGCCACGGACCGTCGCAAGTCATCGCTGCTGTGTCATCGATCCACCACAGGAGGCGCTGCCGGGCTGAGCTCAGCCCGTCCAAGAGGCAGACCAGCAGGTGTGGAGAACCAGGATCCTGGAGAGACTGGGCCGCAGATAAGATCTGAACAGATGGATGGACGGAGGAACCTGAGGGCGAAGGAGGGTTTAGTGTTTAGTGTTCACTCCAGGCGTCCTCTGTTTTATTTTTAATCTACATGACTCAATTTATCCCCTAAAACATTCACAACATGATTTAAACTGTCCTCAGTTACATGAAGTTGAATATTTTGTTATATCCACAAAAAAAAGTTTTTACAAACCTAAAAATCTCAGAGAAACGTTACCACTGTGCTATTTCATTCTC
This sequence comes from Mugil cephalus, assembly GCF_022458985.1. NCBI lineage: Eukaryota > Metazoa > Chordata > Actinopteri > Mugiliformes > Mugilidae > Mugil > Mugil cephalus. Next base: position 28,490,913 of record NC_061775.1, read on the forward strand.
CTCCTCTATGCAGACGATACTCTAGTCTGTTTTAAGTAATTCTCTTTTAAACTGGCTCTTACAAAACAGCCATTAGTTTCTACAAATGAACTCACAAACAAATTAAAGAGAATTTAGAGAAACAAAAAAACTGTTTTAGCATCTTTTTACCAGTTAGCAGTTACAGTTCCCATTAGAGAAACTATTTAACCCTGATTTTACAGACCTAAAAATCTCAGAGAAACGTTACCACTGTGCTACGTCATTCTCCTCCTCTATGCAGACGATACTTGATGATAATTTATTTAACCTCAGTAATTCTCTTTCTTTTAAACTGACTCTTTCAAAATGGCTGTTCATCTCTGCAAATAAACTCACAGAGGATTATTTAGTTTTTTTAAAAAGCAAACCAAAGAACAAAGCAGCACCACAACTGTTTTAGCATTTTGTATCGATTAGGGAGTTAGTTTAAAGAGTGTTCGTAAACTTCAAGGTACTAGGAGGGTTAAAAGTATCTATACTTTTTTTTCTATATTGTATGTGTCACATTGGACACTACAATTCCCATGAGCCCTTGCAGCTTCCTATCCAGTGATAGTGAATAAAGACCTCAGGGGGCAAGTAACAGAACAGTATAATGACCTATAAATGTTATTTAAAAACAAGTAAATTAGGGAAATTATTAAATTTAATAAAATATCCTCCAAAACAAATTAGAGATGTAAGTTATTTCCACTGAAGAATTTCTTTGAGTTCTATGTAATTTTCACACTTTTTAGAGGATCTGTGTTAAACCTGCTGTCTTGTTGTGGTGGTTAAGAAGCTCATCATCATCATCATCATCATCACATTCCACCGTCACGTCTCCAGGAGAGATGTTCACCAGGAGTCGAGTGCCGGGACTGAAAACCATGGAGAAGGCGACGGACTGTTTGCTGGGCATCGAACCAACGGAGAAACACCTACAGTCGCCGGAGACAGACGCTGGTCAATGAATCTGAAAACTGGGTTTAACTTGATGAACTCATTGTGTCGAGACTCACCCCAACAAGATGATGAAGGTCACTGCTGCGAACATCGTGAAGACCCGTTCGACTCTTTCTGTCTAAAACAGCCAAGGAATAAAACCTTCCTATTATTTATCTTTGGTCAACTTGACCCCATTCAATGTTTAACGTCTCCATATACATGATGGACATTTACTCCATATTTAATGACTTCTCATCATTTTATGGGGTCACTGGCCTCGACTCTTGATCATAGTTTTTCATTCCAGGTGTTATAGAAAATAAGAATATGAACTTAGAAATGACATAAAGACACTTAAACACGTCTCTAATTTCTCATTTATTAAAAGAGCTGTTTATGTTGTCAACGAACAAAGAGAAAGAACCTGACACATAAACTTGGTCATTTTCTTTTTTAACTGGTAATTTTTTGGAGGTTTATATTAGTTGAGTCAAATTGAGAACCAACGATAAAAAGTGTAATAGAAGATTTAAATAAAAAAAACATGCTCATAACAACATAAAACAAATACAATGATCTTTAAATAAATGTCAACAAAATGATTTGTTTTTAACTTTAAATGAAAATCACATTAAGTGTCTTAATTAAAAAATCTCCCAACCAAGATTTGTACCTTAAATAAAATTTTCTTTGGAAATAATTTCATTTCTAATTTAAAGATCAAAAGCATCATAAATAAATATCAGTTTAATTCAAAGTAAAATTGGAACGATATCAGGTTTTAAATAAAACTAAATTTTAACTTAATGTAAAGAAAAGTTCAAATAATAACATGTCTGAATAAAACAGATTTTTAAACACAACAATAATAATGATGTTGTTTTACTGAAGAATATATGTTTCATATTTTTTAAATAAATGAAGATTATTATAATAATAATCAGTTCAAAGTTGTCATACAGAATATTTTTGTTTAATTTTTTTTCTAAAATTATTGTCCCGATAAAGTCGACGTGTTACCTGACGAGTGCGTCCCTGATGTTTCTGCAGCTAAAAGTTAAATCAGGAAACTTAAAGAGTCTGGAAAACAGAGAAACTGCTGGAGCAGAACCCAACGTCTCCAGAGGAAGAGCCTGCAGGGATCAGCTGAGACCGTTGCTGCAGTCAGTTGGTGGACGACAAAAAAACAGGAAATTTTCTGTTTTTGTTGATCAGATTCCTGTTAAACCGTCACATCATGAAACAACGTCTCATATACTATTCTGCTCCAAAGCTGGTGAATATAAAAAGTCTAATGAGACTCATTAAATGAGCAGCTTTAGTAGCTTTATTTTTTAAATTATGAACTCGATAATATCACCGACAACCAACAAAACACATTCAAGACAAAAAAGAAAACTTTAAAAACTCAAAATAACCTAAATACACAAAGTGCTGCTAAAAAAGATTTTGTGTTCTTCAAAATTTTCTACATTTCTGCTCAAAACATCAAAAGATTTTCCACAAGTCCTGAAAGTAGACAGAGAGAACCCTTAGAACACAGTAGAACACAATAGAACACAACAGAACACAATAGAACATGTTGAATGAGCCAATATCACAGATTAAACCAGAGTCCATGTGTTCAGACTCAGGTCCTGGTTCAGTTTCTATGAATCAGGGATTTGTCTCATGTTTGTGTTGAAGTGTGTGATGACAACAGATCAAAGGAGCTTTGTGAGGAGCTCAGAAAAAGAGTTGTTGTTGCTCATCAGGCTGGAAAAGGTTCCACAACCATCTGTAAAGAGTCTGGAAGCCACAAATAATCCACAGAGAGTCAGACAGATTGAAGACGACTGTTCCCCTCCACAGGAGTGGTCCACCAACAAACATCACTCCATCATAGTGGGAGAGGAACCAGAGGAACCCAGGGGAACTTCTAAGCAGCTAAAGGCCTCTCTCACATTGGCTGATGTTCATGTTGATGAATCCACTCAACAACCAAAGACACTGCTCTCTGTCCACAAAGAACATGTGGGACAATGTTTAGTGGACAGATGAGACCAGAGTAGAATAGTTTGGTTTAAATGTTTGGAGATGAACCAACACTGCATTCCAGCATCAGAACCTCATCCCTCCATGAAACATGGGGGCGCTAATGTCCTGGTTTGGGCCTGTTCTGCTGCATCTGCTCATCATTGATGGACCAATGAACTGTGAATTCTACCAGTGAACTCTGAAAGAAAATGTCAGGACATGAGTCCATGAGCTGAATGTGAAGAGAAACAGACAAGGAGCCCAAGAACACCAGTGGTTCTCCAGAAGAACCAGATGAATGTTTAGGAACAAGTCAAAGTCCTGACCTTCATCCAGTAGAAATGTTGGAGCATCAGCTGATGAGAGGAAACCACCAAATTCCTCCAAGATGCTGTAGACACTGATCAGCTGTTACCTCTCTGATGTGTTATATTGACTCATTTTACTGAACAACAGTCTAACATTTATGTTTCTTGTGTAGTTGGGTTCCTTTTATAAAGAAATGTAGAAAATTCTGAAGGATCTAAAACCATTTCAGCAGCTTTCTGAGTATTTAGGTTATTGTGTTGTTTAGTTATTTGTTCATTTTCTGTCATTAAATAATTAAATCAACTTGTAAAGAGTCTTTTTAATAAATGCACTGACTCAAACACTTTGACAAACTTGAGTTTATTTATTAAACCATGTAGATTCATACAAAGATCAGAAGAAGTAAAGGTGAAGAGCAGTTATGTCTGGACCCTATTTCTTAGTGAGGGTCAGCGGTTTGTTCTCGCTGCCTCTGCTGATCCCACAGTAATAATCAGCCGAGTCGTTCTGATCCAAGTTCCTCAGCGTCAGCGAACCGTTGGCGGCAGCCGAGATTTTCTCAGGACCGACGCCGTCGCCGTACTTCTGGACAAAACCGGTCATGAACCCGAGGGTGACGAGGAGCTGAGGCCCACCTCCAGCTGCCTTCCTGTACCAGCTGAGGGTGGAGGCCCTGGTGGAGGTGGTGGCGGAGGTGGTGGTGGAGGCATCCAGCAGGGGGCACTGCAGCACGGCGTCCTGTCCGGCTCTCACCTGGACGGTGGAGGCCGGGGAGGCGGTGGCATGAAGCTGAAGACCTGGACAAGGTTAAAGGACCAGAGGGGAGGAGTTAGTGACATCTAGAGGTGAAGACGCACATTACAGCTTCTCTTTCTGCTCATAACACGATGAAAACTTCTACCAAACTTTATCCAGCTGTACATGTTCATGGATGTATTATATATTCTCCCATGCTAATTCTGTACATTGATTTTTTGCTTACACTATTTATATATTATATTGATATATTTTAATTTATTTTAATTGGTCTTTCTTTTTCTTGTTGTTCTTTTATCTGCAACTGAGTTACTGTGACCAAGCAACTTAGATTTAATTTCTTCAAACAGGTCCCTTAAACTTTATACTTATAACAGAAAATATGATTAATAAAACAATAAAAAGCAATAACCCAAAAGTCACCTGAATGTGAGAGTTCATATTAGATAAAAAGTCCAGATGGCGATTAAATAAAGAGATTTATCACAATATTGTTTATTGTAAGTTGAAAGATTAAAGGGCAAGTGTAGAGAATCTAGTGACATCTAGAGGCGAAGATGCAAATTACAGCCTCAAACTCTTTTATTTCTGTTCTGATAATGACACAGTGAAAACATAATCATGAAAACTAGATTTAATTTCTGCAAACAGGTCCCTTGAAGTTTATTATAATCACAGAAAATATGTCTACCAATAAAAAGCCGAAATTACTAAATGTGAGTAAAACTTTAAACAAACATTAGAACGAGAGTTCTTATCAAATAAAAGTCAAGATGAATATAAAATAAAAATATTTCTTTTCTTGTGAATTCATGTGTTGATTATTTTTCCCTTTAGACCAAAACAAAAACAGAAAAGATCAAGTTCACTGACAGAAAACAGTTTTCAGTTCTAATGAATGAGTGAGACCAGGCGGGAATGTCTTATTTTAGGGGGATTTTCAGGTGATTCTTTAAAATGAAATGCTAAAAGCTGACTCACCGCTGAGAGCGAGGACCAGCGTCCAAAGCAGAGCAGAATCCATCATCGACTGACGGAGGAAACTCATCCTGCTGCTGTTGTTCATCAAATCAGTCGAGCGTTTCAGTAAAAACATCTCCAACGAACTCTCGATGTGAAAAAAACCTCGTCTGTTCTTCCCTGTTTTTAAACACCTGGTACATTTAGATCCTCGGCTCTAAGAGGAAACTGGCACAAATAGACCAGTAACGTACCTGCAGAGTATATACGGGAATCTTTAAGTTAATTTCAATAGATTTTTAAGACTTTTTCCAGACCTTCTCAGTATTTTTTAATATCTGACGCCATCAGTGACACCTTTAACTTAACAGTTTTAGTTTACAATAAAAGCTATAGACCACTATCATACAACAGAATGTGAATAGGAGAATTAATCTAAGACTGAACACATGTTTAGTATATAAACACAAGTATAAAGTCAAAACTAGTTCCATGCATATACAACAGTTTGTCAGTTATTCCATCGGTTCACAGAGAAATCAGATTATAAATACTTTCACTTTGTTGAAGCACCTTATCTTCCTATGTATGTTGTGTTTTTTAGGTGTCCTTGTCCTATTCTGTGTTTTTATTTTTCTACATCAGTATTTTATTGTCTTCCAATACCAGCCTGCTACGACGACCTCATTTCCCTTCGTGTGCCTCTGAATTTCCGCCCACATAAGTTCTGGGACAAGTCACATTTTTTCAGTGTTTTTGGATTCAACCTCAAAATATAACTCAAAAAGCCTTCAAATTTTAAGTCATGATAAAACTTTTTAACCCTTTTTAAGGGTCTTAATTTACCCAACTTCTCAACCTTTAATACTTTTCAAGACTCTGCAGACGCCCTGACTTATACACTTTTAATGCTTCACGTAATAATTCACACCAACAACTGAATCATTTGGAATTCATAAAAACTAAATCTGCTTCACTTTGTCTGGTTCTGGTTCTGGTTCTGGGAGGACACAGTTGACCTGTCCCAGATGCTTCATAGGGGACTAATGAAACTTAAACTTAAAATAATAGAAAATAATGTGTTATAACTTAATTAATATAACTCATTTATTTAAGGAAAAAGTCATCATGTCATATTACTTTATTCTTATTGTTACATCACCGTCATCTTCAACGACTAAGCTCAGTGACCTCGTTCTAGACCAATATTACATCTGGATGCTGCAATATGACATTTAATATTTTACTGTAGCTGAACACGGCTCAACACGTTATATCAAACTGGACCAAGTCTGTCATTAACGTTGTTACGGTGACACTGATGAAAAAGTACCGTCAGCAGCACATTTGTTATGTGGTGGAATATGATCCTACTTCACACAGTTGTTCTTCATTTAAAAGTCTGATCACCCTAAAATCTAAAACTTCAATGTTGCCTTTAACTGCGGTGACAAGCTTCTGCTAGAAGCCATTAGCCTATCACTAGCCTCCTGTTAGCCGCTCGCTAGCCTCCCATTAGCCTGCAGCAAGTCTCCCTTTAGTCTCCCGTTAGCCTCCGGCTAAATTCCAGCTAGTCTCCCGCTAGCCTCCCGCTAGTCTGCCATTAGCCTATCACTAGCCTCCTGTTAGCCTCCGCTAACCTCCCATTAGCCTGCAGCAAATCTCCCGTTAGCCTCCCATTAGCCTGCAGCAAGTCTCACTTTAGTCTCCCGTTAGCCTCCGGCTAAATTCCAGCTAGTCTCCCGCTAGCCTCCTGTTAGCCTCCCGCAAGTCTGCCATTAGCCTATCACTAGCCTCCTGTTAGCCTCCCGCTAGTCTGCCATTAGCCTATCACTAGCCTCCTGTTAGCCTCCCGCTAACCTCCCATTAGCCTATCACTAGCCTCCTGTTAGCAACCCGCTAGTCTGCCATTAGCCTATCACTAGCCTCCTGTTAGCCCCCCGCTAACCTCCCATTAGCCTATCACTAGCCTCCTGTTAGCCTCCTGCTAGTCTGCCATTAGCCTATCACTAGCCTCCTGTTAGCCTCCAGCTAACCTCCCATTAGCCTAGCGCTAGACTCGCCCGTCCCATTAGCCTCGCGTTTGCCTCCCATTAGCTTGCCTCCACTTAGACTTGTTAGCATTTAATTTCCTTTAATTTATTTAGCTGTCCATTAGCATTGGCTGAGGCCATTCTTGTGTAGCATCAGATTTCCATTAACACACATGCTGTTCATGATGTTTTCCTGCACTGACTCCCATTATAACGACTTCTTTTAAATGCACAGACACACACTAAAAAACAACGCTGTTTTCAGCCATGAACAGCATGAAATGAGTTTTTTTGAACAGTACACAAGGGTTAACTGATGAAAATGTGCAAAATGAACAGGAAATGGTTAATATAATGATAAACTCTGCACTTTCTACTAAATAAGTGATAGAAGAGGATGGAGGGACGTTAAAGAAGAGGTTCGCTCTGACCCCTGATTCAATGCGATGAATGAGTATTTTGAAAAATGTCTCATTAAAAGTCCACTTGTGATCAGATACATTTTTACAGGAAACAGGAAAAATAAAGTTGCCGTGGATACGAGCCACTGTTTGTTTTGTTGTGTTGGATTCTTAAATGAATGAAAATAGTTTTTCCTTTTTGTGATTTTCATGATTGAATATGAGAAGAACTAATGATTAACTGTGTCACAGTCCTGACAACAACATTTACAAAAGGGTTTTCCCTGAGAATTTAACACAAATACATATGTAAAGCTAAACGAGTACGGCAGTAACCAGAAAACAAAAAGGAAAAGCCTGGTAACAGATTCTAATGTCACATGGTTTAACCCTGTGCTGAGTCTCTCCTTCACTAAAAGAGTCTGATTTTCAGAGCGAGCGCTTTCCTAGAAAACTTACCTTCATCCAGTCCCATGAAAATCTTCTGGATGGTCCCAAAGGCGCAGTGGAGATTAACAGGGACATACAGGACATACAGGACATAAGGACATACATCAGTCTGAAGACCACGTTAATCAGACCTCACAGCACCTCGATGCCTTCGAGGACACGTCCTCTGTCCTCTGGTTCATCCTGAAACTTTAGGAACGTAAACTCCAGCAGTGTCTTCAACGGCCTCATCGATGGTGACTCCATCCATGTCCTAATGTCCTATACAGACACATAAGACCTAGTAACGGAGACATATCTGTGACATAGATTGTGTCTCTGTCTGTTGTTTTAAAGTCTTTGTCTGTGTTGTGTAGCTGCCTTGGAACTAGCTCAAAATTAGCATCTGTGCTAAGACTCAGGCATTTACCCTGATGACTGATAACGCATCAATGTGATTAATGTGCATTGTCCCAATTCAATAAACTAATAATAATAATAATAATAATAATATCAAATTGGGCAGTAGCTTTATTTTACTAGATAAGTTCAGACAAAGAAATAATAGTAATTAAATCATGTTCACTTCAGCTAATAATAATAATAATAATGAACATCAGTTATTTAATAAAAACACTGATTAAAAGATTGATGAACATATGCAAATCTAGTATCATCTATTTAATTTAAATTAATTTTAATTTAATTTCACCTAATTTAAATTTTCTTTTTCCTGCTGGTTTTCAGGAACCAGTGATTTCTGTGGACGAATAAAGACTAAAGACTCTTTAACATAATTTAAGAGAATCTTTTATTTATGACGGAGATGAAATGACATTAACATGAAATAAAATGGAAAACAGTCTTTGCAGTCTCGTGTTTTCAGAGGTTTACAGTGATTCATTTAAACATTTTATCAAGACATTTAAAAAAAATCAAGTTAAATCCAAGAGGAAATGTTTGAAGCTGCTCTGAGAACAATGAGAACACATTTAGAATAAAAACAAATAATGAATTCCTGAGTTAAATCTGAAAGCCTGAACTATAACAGAGTCAGCTGACTGCCATAACATTACGACCACTGACAGGAGACAAACTGGCACAAATCAAACAACCTTAAACTGATGGAAACTCTCCCTGATTTCACTCGTAAAGCAGCTTCATGAAAACACTCGGCTGCTTGAGACAGACAGAAAGAAAAAGGTCGAGATTCACGAATCGAGTTTAATAAAGAATGATGCTACGAGAACAATGATCTCTGATTTACTAGTCGATCTAGAGAGGAACTACTGTTAGCTAGGAGGCTAGTGAGAGCTAATGTTAGCCAGGAGGCTAGTGAGAGCTACTGTTAGCTAGGAGGCTAGGAAGAGCTACTGTTAGCTAGGAGGCTAGGAAGAGCTACTGTTAGCTGGGAGGCTAGGAAGAGCTACTGTTAGCTAGGAGGCTAGGAAGAGCTACTGTTAGCTAGGAGGCTAGGAAGAGCTACTGTTAGCTGGGGGGGCTAGTGAGAGCTACTGTTAGCCAGGAGGCTAGTGAGAGCTACTGTTAGCCAGGAGGCTAGGAAGAGCTACTGTAAGCTGGAGGGCTAAGAGGCTAGTGAGAGCTACTGTTAGCTGGGGCGCTAGGAGGCTAGTGAGAGCTACTGTAAGCTAGGAGGCTAGTGAGAGCAACTGTTAGCCAGGAGGCTAGTGAGAGCTACTGTTAGCCAGGAGGCTAGTGAGAGCGACTGTTAGCTGCGAGGCGAGGAAGAGCTACTGTAAGCTGGGAGGCTAGTGAGAGCTACTGTTAGCTGGGGCGCTAGTGAGAGCTGCTGTTAGCTGGGGTGCTAGGAGGCTAGTGAGAGCTACTGTTAGCTGCGAGGCGAGGAAGAGCTGCTGTTAGCTGGGGCGCTAGGAGGCTAGTGAGGGCTACTGTTAGCTGGGGTGCTAGGAGGCTAGTGAGGGCTACTGTTAGCTGCGAGGCGAGGAAGAGCTGCTGTTAGCTGGGGCGCTAGGAGGCTAGTGAGGGCTACTGTTAGCTGGGGTGCTAGGAGGCTAGTGAGGGCTACTGTTAGCTGCGAGGCGAGGAAGAGCTGCTGTTAGCTGGGGCGCTAGGAGGCTAGTGAGAGCTACTGTTAGCTGCCAGGCGAGGAAGAGCTGCTGTTAGCTGGGGCGCTAGGAGGCTAGTGAGGGCTACTGTTAGCTGGGGCGCTAGCTCCTTTCAGTGCTGTGCGTCTCCAGACCAGTTGCTGTTGAGGAACAGCATCATGTTGAGGTTCTCCGGCTCGATGGCGCTGCGGCGGGAGCAGAAGTGATCGCCTGCAGCAGAGAAAGCTCTCTCTAAGGGGACGGCGGTGGAAACGACTCCCAGCTGTTTCAGGGCGAGTTTGCTCAGGTCCCCGAACATGTCCTTCCCTTTGTGTCTCCACCAGGACAGAGGGTTGGACTCCTCGGGGGTGGGGGGGTAATCCATGTACGTGTACAGCTGGTTCTGGATCTTGGTGGCTTGTTGAGCTTTGCCATTGCTCAGATCCTTTGTGATTTTATCCAGGGCCAGTTTTCGGTTTCTGTCTCCCAGCTGGTCTTTGTAGCGGGGGTCCAGGAAGGTGGCGGTGGCCATTTTGTAATTGTTGATGTCTCCAAATTCCTCTTTACACTTGGTCAGTAACTTCTGAGCCACGTTGTTCTTTTTCCTTTTCTCTTCCTCCAGTTTTTCCATGAGCGTCTTCAGAACCGGCAACATGACTGAGATGGTCTTGAAGCCTTTGCCTTTCAGCATGGAGATGGATTCTCTCAGAGGCTCCAGGGCAGATATGATCTTCTTGAGGTTCTCCTTCTCTGTTTCATTCAGAATGAGTTCCGTCTTCTTGCTGTTGTTGAACACCATCACCATGACCTGGTACTGTTGGTCGAGCCGCTGCAGCATGTCCAGCCACGCCAGCCATCGTTCTCCAGAGTACATGATCAGCTCCTCTGGTTTCACGCCGAGTTTGTTTTGCAGTTTCCTGAGCTCCGTCACGGCTGCAGAGTCGTACTTAAAGAACCGGACGATGTTCTGACACTTCCTGAGAACGCTGGACAGGTCGTCGTCTCTCATCAGGACCTTAAACACCTCATTCAAGGTGTCGGCAAAGCAAGGTATGTGCGTCCATCTTGCTTTTACTTTCTTCAGCTGTGGCATGCCGGCTCTGATGACGGCGTGGACCTTTGGTGTCACGCCCCAGTCCTCCATGACGGCCGACAGCTGGATCTGGATGTTGTCTGCAGACTCGTCTCCAAACAGGCTGGTGGTTTTGAGCATGAAGGACTTGAGACTCCCCAAGTTATCAACAAAATGGCAGCCGATCGTCAGAAAGGAGTCCTCAGGCCTTGAGGACCACAGCTCACAGGTCAGGACTATGTCGTCGGCCGAGGCCAAGATGTGTCGCAACTTTTGCTCCTCTTCATTATAAACTTTGGGGAGCAGTGAACGCATCACAGGCACCGTAGGAATTGCCACAGAGGAACTTAGAGCTTCGGCAAAACCAAGAAAGTTTGGATCTTCGGGGATTTCCAAAGGCTGAAGGTTTGATACGATCATCTTCAGGAGGCGTCTTTTCACCGTTAGGATTCCACTGGGTCCAGCTGTGGAGAGAAACAGATTCAAGGGTCAGGATGTATTTTATAAATAAATAAAGTAGCTTCTTCACGTCGTAACGTCTGACACAAACTCTACGAGTCTGGTCGCACTTGTTCTTCGGTTCCTGTGAATGACCTGGACGACCGTCATAGACATCAGCCCCATGTTTGTATCTGTGACACAAGTTTGTTTATCTTGTTTCTCCTGCTCTTCTTTCCTCTCAGTCTTCTCTGGTTTTCTAACGTTAAACTGCAGATTCTCCCCCGACCTCCAAACCCAGGGTCCTGGGAGGGCAGCTAGCGCTCAGGCTAACCCTGCGCTTATGCTCAGAATTCCAACCTTGTTTAAATCCAAAGTAGCTGCTTCCATGTTGTGTGCTCATTCTACATTGTTAGCCTCCCAGCTAACAGTAGCTCCTCCTAGCTTGTTAGCCTCCCAGCTAACAGTAGCTCCTCCTAGCTTGTTAGCCTCCCAGGTAACAGTAGCTCGTCCTAGCTTGTCAGCCTCCCAGCTAACAGTAGCTCTCCTAGCTTGTTAGCCTTCCAGCTAACAGTAGCTCGTCCTAGCTTGTTAGCCTTCCAGCTGACAGTAGCTCCTCCTAGCTTGTTAGCCTCCCAGCTAACAGTAGCTCCTCCTAGCTTGTTAGCCTCCCAGCTAACAGTAGCTCGTCCTAGCTTGTTAGCCTCCCAGCTAACAGTAGCTCCTCCTAGCTTGTTAGCCTCCCAGCTAACAGTAGCTCGTCCTAGCTTGTTAGCCTCCCAGCTGACAGTAGCTCCTCCTAGCTTGTTAGCCTCCCAGCTAACAGTGTAAGCTCTCCTCAGACATTGTTTAGCCTTCCAGCTAACAGTAGCTCGTCCTAGCTTGTTAGCCTTCCAGCTGACAGTAGCTCCTCCTAGCTTGTTAGCCTCCCAGCTAACAGTAGCTCGTCCTAGCTTGTTAGCCTTCCAGCTGACAGTAGCTCGTCCTAGCTTGTTAGCCTTCCAGCTAACAGTAGCTCGTCCTAGCTTGTTAGCCTCCCAGCTAACAGTAGCTCGTCCTAGCTTGTTAGCCTTCCAGCTGACAGTAGCTCCTCCTAGCTTGTTAGCCTCCCAGCTGACAGTAGCTCCTCCTAGCTTGTTAGCCTCCCAGCTAACAGTAGCTCCTCCTAGCTTGTTAGCCTCCCAGCTGACAGTAGCTCCTCCTAGCTTGTTAGCCTCCCAGCTAACAGGAGGTTGGTACGTTTCCACTTCCAGAGAAATAAGAAGAAGCCAATACTCGGATAATGGGGTCAATCATTAGCGAGTGTGATTAAACGAATCATCTTCCTGCAACAAACATTATCGTTGTTGACTCAAGTAAAATCAACAAGTGTGCGTCAGCCTGAACCTCAGACGTTCCACTTGGTCAGTGAGTACGAAGGAACACAGACGAGCTGCAGCCCAACAATCAGGACCTGGTCTGGACAGAATCCATCACAGTGATGTCTGCTCTGCAGATTAGACGTCTGTCTGAGTCGCTGTGACGCTGTGCAGATAATAAGCTGATGAGGTAAAGGCCGGTGTCTCTTTACTGTCACGGCCTCAGCGCATTTTAGGAAACACCTGCTCCAACAACCAACCGCCTATTGGTCTATTTCTGAAGGTCTGTTCTGTCCACTGAACTGTTTGGGTCCATTATTAGCAGAACATGGAGGGGGAGGAGCTTATACTGCAGCCTCCAGCCACCAGGGGGAGCTCTAGTAGCGCCGGCTTCACTTTGGAGGAGCTGTTCCACCGTTCATATTTATTCTGTTTATGGGACAAATCCATCACCAGCAATTTAGACCTTTGTCCAACTCTGAAAACAATAAACCAATGAAAGATGGAAGATTCTTATCTTATCTCTTCCTCTACAGACACTCATTGTTTTTAGAGAAATAAAACTGAAACTAACTGCACTAAATCCTAAGATGTGTTCAAGTGTCTTTACATTATATCACGATATAACAAAGAGCGATTTTCATATAGCAAATGGTCACATGACTGAAGAGCAACGTAGCTACTGTAATAATAGGGGAAAAAATCAGCATTAGATTATTTCCCTACTTTATATCATTTCTAAGTTCATATTCTTGTTCTCTAGAACATTTGTTATGAAAACTACCATGAAGAATAATAACAGATATTACGTCTCCCATGTCTCTGTCTCCATTAAAAGAAGAAAAGTCATTAAATATGAAGCAAAGTTAACGATGTTAATGTGAATAAAAGCAGAGAAAGATAAATAACGGGAGGTGAAAGACGTGTTGAGACAGATGGAGACATGTCCTCTGGGCTCTGTTACCTCCTCTCTGTCTGGTCTGGTCCCGTCTCAGGGGACTGAGGACATGTGGATCACGTCGTCTCGTCTCCATGTTGGATTTCTGTCGGACTGTTTAAATAAAAAGACTAAATTAGTGGCTGTAACTTTGTGTCTGTGTCTGTGGACGGACGTACTTACTTCTTCGTGCTGGACTCATGTCTGGCTGAAGGTCTGAAGTTCTCTGAGTCTGGTTGGATGAGAAGCTGTGACTCTTCAGGTCTCCTCTCTGGTCTTCTCTCTGGTCTGGTCTCGTCTGACTGCAGGACGTCGTTTTTTATCTTGAAACTTAGACGGAAACGAAAGTTAAACCGAAGCTGGGTGTAAACTTTGCCCCGACTTGATGATGGTGACTCACACGGGCGTGTTTACACTCATCCTCTTCTCCTGGGAAGCACTGAATGGAAAATGAAAGTCAGGAGCTGGTCTCGGGAGGAGCTACCTGTCGGCAGGTACAAACCGATTCTCTGGTTTCTGGGTTTTTCTGGGACATGAAATGATCATTTGATGCTCTGAAATAAAACCACCAGACCGGAGGCTTTTAGTCTGGAAATGAACACGTTCACTTCTGTTCAGCATCATCTGAACATTAGACGAGTCGTGAAGGAAGGTTTAGATCAGAATGACTTCACTACTGTTCCTAATATTTTGTCAAGAGATTAAACATATCTACAAACTTTTTCTATCTTCAGTTTGTGAGACTGTAACATGTAAATTTCCCCTCCGGGATCAATAAAGTTTAAATATTATTTAATGTGATCACGTTCTGGATGAGCAGGTGATTGAGCTCGTAAAGTTTATTTTATTGAACAGCAAATTGATCTGATCTGAGCTGCAAACACAATAAACTCGTAACAGAATCTGATAAAGAGGTTTTCTACTTTCATTTCATCCATAAATCACTGAGATTCACAGAAAGAGAACCGGACGTGAGTCTGGATGTTTTGACCGGAGACGACCAGCAGGTGTCAGTGTGACTCTGGTTTCATATCTGTTTATTTCTACAAACCTCCACATTTCTGATGGAATAAAGAACCGAGAGAACGTGACGTTCTCAGTGGATTTAATGTGATGCTTCCTCCTCCTCAGGGACGATGTTTCTGTGTCTGTTCAGTAAATAGTAGATCTGATTTAAAACCATTGTTGCTCTTCATCCATGTGGTATTAATTCCCTCTATCAGGTTGGAAATATTCCTGCTCCATTCCACATCATTCTGTTTGGTAAATATCCCCTCCTCCTCCTCCTCCTCCTCCTCCTCCTGCTCCCTCTCACCTCAGGAGAACACATGTTTACAGATGTTGTTTGACTGTTTCCAGGACCGTAGCCCCGCCCCTTTGAGCATGCTCTGAGCCAATCACGATGCAGGCGGTAATTGTGTGGGCGTGGCCTACCCGTCGGGGGCGGGGCTTGTCTCTGCAGCAGAACAGAAACTCTGAGTGTTTCTGTTTCGTTTCTGGGTCTGAAACTGATCTTTAGTTTGTTCATCAGCGCCGGGAAACAGAAACACAATCACACACACTTTAACGGACACACACACACACACACACACTGCAGCTAATACACACAAACGCACACACACACACACACTTTAACTCATACACACACACAGACGCACACACACACACACACTTTAACTCACA